>NC_053026.1:503579504-503897609 GCF_003073215.2 Triticum urartu | reverse complement strand
AATTGTTAGAACAAATAACGAACAGCTTTATTGATTCGCTTGCTCTGCCGCAGAGCTAACCCAAAACACGGTGGGCACCACCGCACCAGGACTAATTCCAGCAGGTGACATTAGCTTAACTCACAAGCATGACCAGTGATTAACAAAAATAGGCACCCTATCCCAGAGAATAAATAACATGGCAGAATCTCAGCTGATTTATTTCAAAATGAGCTTTATCAGTACTACTTTTAAAAAAATATAAAAACTATGGTTCAATCCAATCATTATCACAAGCTAATCTCCTTGAACATTCTACTTTCATGAGGGGAATCTCAACAAACTAATCAAAAATAAAACAGATTCGTCACCTGACTCCATGGCGCGGGGGTTCCTGAACCCCCAAAATTTCTGGAAAACAGGCTGAGATCTCGAAGGGCCAAGTCGAACCGTCAAGAGGCCCGGCTAGCACGAGGCGCGGCAGCGAGCAAATCCGTGGCCAGCTGCATGGAGCGAGAACGGGTCGAATTCGATTTGCTGGCAGCAGAGGAAAACACGGGGGACAGAAACCCCAGAAGAGCCGCGCTAGGGCTTCCTTACCAGCAGAGCCTGGATGGATCTCCCGTCCGCTCCGAGCCAATCCAGCAGAGGGGAGGGGAGACTCCCAGGCGTCGCGCTTCCGCGGGAAGGTCGGCCGGCGGCGGCGGCGGCGCTGGCCGCTGGAGGGCTCGGCCGGCGGCGGGGGATGGTGGGAGAGGAGGAGATTGGGAGACGTCGTCGTGGAACGGTAGAAGCAGGTTGTGCTCGTTATCAATCGTGCCTTTTCTTTCTTTTCTTTTTTTCCACCGCGAGGGGCCCACAAGCAGACGGAGTAAACCGCATACTATATTACAATAAGGACCTTGAATGAAAGACGGTTTACATCTATGGCCTTCTTATGTGACGCAGAAAGGGCCCTGGACTTTGAATATACTCCCTAGAGTGATCTATAAGGACTATCCATAATGGGGAGTAATGCATGTTACTAGTCTATGTTATTAACTTTACAGTGAGGAGAAACATATATGTGTGATGTCATGCAATATTTTATTTAGCAAGTTGTAGACTCATCTTGTTACTCAATTTGTCTCTCTCATTAATTAGCTGACACGTTATCTTTTTTGCTTAGGCGTCATCTATGTTACTCTCGATACTACTCTCATTATGGGTAGTCCAAACAATCTTGTATTTCTTTACAAAGGGAGTAACAAGCAATCTAGTCCCTCCTGGACCACCCGCTTGACTATGTTGTCGTCCAAGAAGTGGGCCATGTCTGTCCGAACTACTTCATCATGCTGGCACTTAGCGGACGATTTGTTGACCACTGCTATGGGCTGGATGAAGGTGATGTTGCCTTTGTGGCTTAGAGGTTTTATCGGAGGTTAGCAAGGTTTCCTTGTGCCGGGGGAGTACTTTCGGTGTTGATCCATTTGTCCTTGGCCACATTGAATATTTGTTCAGGGTGCCTTCGATATTCGGAGGGTAGGTATTGATAACGGGCAATGTAGTTGCCAAACCTCGAAGCAAGAGTTAACAAGAAAGAATGAGAGTACACGTGCACCTCATGCCAAAAACGACGAGTCTATCCGTACAATACAAGAATAAATGAGATGGCTTGCCCAAATTGTTATAATTGGATGAAATAGAATCCGCCGCAATGAAAGTGATGATAGCTCTCGACAAAATTGCGGTGAAGCCTTAGATACACATCACACCTGGACAATGAATCGAATGACATAAAAACAAAATCTAATAGTGAATGTTAAAAGCTTAGCAGGGTGAACTGGACGGAAGAAATCATTGAATAGCGAATATTGAAGATTTACACAGTGTACCGCTAAATCTAATAGTCAGAGTTTCGACATTTTTAATTACTAGTTAGAAATTGGCCCTCCTTCTCTATGCTCACTCTAGCATAGAGAAGGAGGGCCAATTTCTCACACGGACCTTCATGTTTTCTTTTCCAAATCGAGAAAGCCAAATACATGGAAAAGAAATCTCATGAGGTCCTCCATCTTTTTCTTTGCTATAAATTGGGCAGGCCAAATGGATGAGGAAAAAAGAAGCGGCTGAGATGCGCCGAGGTAGAGTGTGAGGAATGCCTTTCAAGTTTCAACAAAAAGATAAGAGAGGAGTTTGTGTCCGTCGTAGTTGAGGTGACCAACTGTTTCTTTCACTAGCATATGTGTGCACGCCTGCTGGGTTAGTGTCTGGTGTGCAAGCTTAATATCCGGTCGTGCACGTGCACGCATATGCGATATGTCGTGCTGGTTTTCAAAATACTCTAGTTCAGTGCCACCGGCCAGATTTGAACAGCCAGAAAGTAGTGCGGGTGGAGGCGCTGCCAGATATGCACAAATAAACAAAGCAAAAGCATAGTAGCCGGTAATAAATTTCTCTTAGGTTTTGCAAGTTGTCAACAGAGTTAAAAATTCAACGATAATAGGATAATAGGCCTCTGACGTGTAACAGGGTACCTCGGCCAGTAACTTATGAGTTCACGTATCATCACACAAAAGAATAGCACAAAGTGGCCCAACTTTGCAATCGTATACCATGGCGGGTCGAAAGCAATAGCATAGATTATCAGATGAGACTGTCATGAACCAAAGTAGGCATACCAAGAATACTAAGGGCATGTACAATGCATAGCCTCAAGGTGATGTCTCGCATGCCATGTAGGATCGGAAATGATGTAAAGTAGGTTCGGATAGAGAAGCGGAATCCTCTCCAGGAGACGGGTGCTTGAAGAGAAAAAGTATAATCCGGTGACAAAAGTTGAAAAGGTTAGAGTGAAAAGTAGAGATGCATGTGTACTAAAGTTTTTATTTTCAATTTTTAATGAGACTCACTAGTGATAGTTTGCATTGGAGAGAAAAAATTAATGTAGATGCCTCAAATTACTTTTTGTCATGAGGCATATGTATCCATATGCCATCATTGTACATGCCCTAAGAAAGCACCAGCATTCTCAGGTGACATCATCAGGACCGGAAGTGAATTGACATTGCAACAAACACACCAGCACTATCCAGTGAGATTAACACGAGCCCATATAGCATGGCAACCATAGCTTCAGAAACTACGGTTTGCCAGTCTTCTGGTTAACCATCTGCGAATACAAGAGGAGCAGATGACGAATAATACATTTGCGCAAGGTTCAAACGCTGGAAAGGGGAAAGGGAAACGAAACCCCTGGACCATGAGCCATCAAGAAAACAAGGCAATTCATTTACGAATGACTTCAATATCTTGTTAAAGCAGTTTAAAGAAAGTTACGGAACGTAACAGGTGACACACTAAAAGGTTTCGGCCGACAGAATGAAGATATAGCACATCAAGTAATTAGGTATCCTTCGGGCCACTCTTCTTTGCCGCCTCTGCCGCGGCCTTCTCTGCCTCAATCTCGGCAACATATTCATCGATTTCAGTCTCCTCGAGTTGCCGAAGGCCGTCCTTCTTTGTCATCACTGCAATCTCAATGTTCTTCCCACCACTCTCGACAACCTGAAAGGTTTTGTCAGCTATTAGTGCTTGCAGAACGGAAACAAAATTGGAAGGATACACTGAAATTATAGTGCACATCATATGTTCTGATGTTCATAACTTCGTTTTTTCTTTGACAACTAGTAAAGGATAAAGTTAGTGTCAAGGAGACGAGAGAAAAGATCAAGCAATTCCATTAGGATCCTGCAACCTAAACACCAACCTAGCATAGATAAATCAATGCTGACAGTCAAATTGCAACTAAATACCATCCCTACAAAGAATCTAGATGCGGGACATTATAGGTTCTAGTACTACACATACAAAATTCAGTATGTATGCTTGGTACAACCGCACAAGTTCCAGATCCATGAAGTTCAATTGGTGAATAATGGCCCGACACACTCATGGAAACAAATGGCAGCAGAGAACCGTTATTCAGAAATGTTGCAAAAGTTAAAGCACAGATGTAACCTATATTGCACACAAATATGGCAAACGATACAAACTGGTCTCGCTGACTCAGCAAATAAAGAAGTACTCCCTCTGTAAAGAAATATAAGAGCGTTTAGATCACTATAAGGTTAACATCGTTCCTCAAGATTCTGCTATATAAAGAAAATTCAATAAAATACTCACTAAATTTGGGGCTATGCACACATACTCTCTTGATACTGAGCATAAGCCAGAGGATGGGCCACAGACATCTAACAATTGCATGATAGACTTCCGAGTTGCATAACATCCATGAGACAGGAGTAGATAGAAAGTCCCATGTTTGTTGGGGCTATGCGTATATACTCTCAACTTAAGTTGTAATTTTCTTAATAGAATGGAGTGAATCAGACAATGGTAATTCAATATTCACAGAGGCCTAAGCAAGCTTCTCGGCACAACTAAAAGGAGCTGCACCAGGAGTAGCTATGTAAATGCCTCATCATAAGTACCTGTCACAATTCCTCATTTTCACCTCCATTCCACTAAACTAAGATTGCTCCATAAAGAAAACTACCACATATATGAGTGGCAAGCAAGGCCTTTTGTTCACTCAGCAGCCAACACCCACCAGTACTTTTCAGCATCTGTTTGGGGAGTCTGCCACTCAGTTGCTACTTTAGTTTGAAGCTATACTCCCATTGTGGCATGAGATCAAGTAAATCCAAGTATGTAAGAGAATAAAGAGATTCTACGATATTTCCAAAGGCACCTCAAATACTGTGTGCTTGATAAATCAATCCTTGCTATACAGAATGGAGTGAATCAGACAATGGTAATTCAGTATTCACAGAGGCCTAAGCAAGCTTCTCGGCACAACTAAAAGGAGCTGCACCAGGAGTAGCTATGTAAATGCCTCAGTCATAAGTACCTGTCACAATTCCTCATTTTCATCTCCATTCCACCAGATGTAAGATTGCCACGGCAAAGAAAACTACCACATCTATGAGTGGCAAGCAAGGCCTTTCAGTTCACTCAGAAGCCAACACTCAAGTCTGACACTCAGTTGCTACTTTAGTTTGATGAAGCTATACTCCTATTGTGGCATGACGAAGATCGAGTAAATCCAAGTACATAAGAGAATAAAGAGATTCTATGCATCTTGATATTTCCAGAAGGCACCTATGTGCTTGATAAATTAATCCTTGCTATACAGAATGGAGTGAATCAGACAATGGTAAATTCAGTATTCACAGAGGCCTAAACAAGCTTCTCGGCACAACTAAAGAAAGCTGCACCAGGAGTAGCTATGTAAATGCCTCGTCATAAGTACCTGTCACAATTCCTCATTTTCATCTCCATTCCACCAGACGTAAGATTGCTACGACAAAGAAAACTACCACACCTATGAGTGGCAAGCAAGGCCTTACAGTTCACTCAGTACACCCCAGTGCTTTTAAGCATTAGTTTGGCATGCCTGCTGTCCAGTTGCTATTAACTTTAACTTGAAGCAATACTCATATTGTGGCATGAAAAAGATAAAGCAAATCCTTAGTTGAGTAATGAAAGTATAAACTATTTCATTCACTGTCATATTTCCAAAGGCAACTCAAATACTTGTGCACTTAATCAGTATATCCAGTTAGCTGAAACACATTTACCGCTAACGAGCTACTTGCGCTGGATCTTGCTAGGAACACCAGCATCAGAAATAATCAGAGCAACCATGTAGTGCAAATTGAGGTCTATTCTGTTGCATAAAACTAAAGAGAGGCAAGTGCAGCACAAATACCTCTAGCAGAGCACGGATGGTGAGCTTGATGGTCTCCTTGCCGGAGGTGTCCTTGTAGTTCTTCTCCAGGAACTCCCTCATGGAGTTGGAGTTCCTCCCTGTGGCGTTGGCCTTCCAGGCGGAGAAGGTGCCGGAGGGGTCGGTCTGGTACAGGGCGGGCTTATCCGTGTATGGATCGAAGCCGACGATGAGGGTGGAGAGGCCGAAGGGGCGTACCCCACCGCTCTGGGTGTACTTCTGCTGCAGGCCGGCGATGTAGCGAGTGATGTACTCGACGGTGACGGGGTCCTCGACGGTGAGGCGGTGGCTCTGGCACTCGACGCGGGCGCGGTTGATGAGCACCCGCGCGTCCGCCTTGAGCCCCGCGCACGCCAGCGCGACGTGCGTGTCCAGGCTCGCGATCTTGCGCACCGACCTGCGGAGCCGGCGAGATGAGATCTGCGGGCCGGAAGGCGAGGGGGAGCGAGGGGGGGAAGGGGGATTCGCTGGTACCTGGAGTCCTGGAGCTTGGGGGTGGACTTCTTCTCGACGCCGAGGACGACGGTGTCGGTGCCGCGGACGCCGACGGCGGCGTTGCCCTTGCGGACGGCCTCGAGGGCGTACTCGACCTGGAAGAGGTGGCCGTCGGGGGAGAAGACGGTGATCGCGCGGTCGTAGCGGGCCATCGCCGGCGGCCGGTCGCGGAGGCTTAGGGTTTGTTTTGGGCTTCCCGGGCGGCGGGGGCGGTCGTGTCGTGCCTTGGCTGGGTTGCTCGATTGTGTGCGCGCAGGCAAGCTCGGCGGCTTTGGGGAGAAGTGGTGTTTCGGGCTGGGCTTCGGTGGTGTTTACTTGGGAAAGAAGAAGAAGGCCTACGTGTGATGGTATGGGCCGATTGCTTTATTGCCTCAGAAGAAAAAAAAGGTCTTCCGATCGCTTTATTGCCTCCCAAAAAAATCTGCCGAAATCAGTATAATTAAAAAGAAAGGGTGTCAATTGCAAAAGTCATTCTCACATTTTCTGATGACAAATTGTGCATCACGACACTTGTTGCAACACGGGTATTTCTTCCACGTACGGAATGTACGCGTGGGTTTTTCGTGTTTTCTAGAGAGATTTATCCTTTCAAGACAACATACTCTTGAATCGTGTGTCTAAATCACGATAAGTGTTCATCGTTGCATTCTTTGTGTCAATATTTTTAAAACTAGATTACATGTTGAAGGTTTGGATGAACATCTTTTTTTCAAACTAACATGTGCTTCCAACCAACACGTGAACTAACATGTGCTCCCGCCTAATATTAACCTGTACTCCCACTGTCCCATATAGTATTAACTCGTGCGCCTAACACGAAGCAGAAAATTATGTTTCCACGTGAGGTGCATTGTATCCACGGAAACCCAATAAAATGAGGGAAACCAATAATAATAATAATAATAATAATAATAATAATAATAATAATAATAATAAGGGTTTTTATCATTTATGCCATTCATTATGTTTACTCAGTTTTGCCATTAAGAATTTCAACTGCTCAAAAATACCACGCTTCGTTAGACGCATCCTCAAAAATGCCACTAGACACCATTATTGTCAGCTCAAATCTCGTTTTCATGTTATAATGACCAAAATTCCTATAGACCAACATGTCAGTTCTCCCTCTATCTCACTACAATAAAGTGTGGATCCCACTTGATCCAACAGCGTTTTTATTTTACTCTAAAATTATTTGGTTACTTACTCCTGACAAATGAGGTCCATACTTATCATTGTGAGATGGACAGAGCTGACATGTGGGTATAGGAGAATTTTTGTCATATAACATTGTCAACATGTTTGACCTCACAATGATGATGTGTAATGGCATTTTTGAGCAAACATCTAATGAAAAGATGGCATTTTTTAGATATCTAATGGCATTTTTGAGCAAGTATCTCAGAGCATCTCCAACAACCGCGCTAAACAAGTGTCGCGCCGCAAATTTGGCCATTTTAGTGCGCGCGCAACCCGGCGGGTGGCTCCAGCGGGCGCACAATAACCGCGTGCGCGGTATAAGGAGTTGGGCGCGCGGTTGGATTCGCTATCTTGCGCGGCGTATTTAGGGCGCCCGCTTCCGCGCGCGGCACACTCGAGCGCTCACGCCGCACTCTCTTCTCTCCGCCTCCTACGCCCCGCGCGCGCCGACGCCGGCGAATTGCACCCATGGACGCACGCGCCGGCACCCTGCTCACCCCATCTTATAGCCGCGACCCCTCCACCGTTGTCGCCGCCGCCGCAAACCCTAGTGCGGGTGGCGTTGGCCTCGCCTCCGCCGGAGCTCCTCCGACCATCGGCCTCGCACGCGGCCTCTTCATGCCGCCGCGGATGACCTTGGCGGCGGGTAGCGGCGCGCCGGCGCCGACTCGAGCCGCCGCCCCCTCCTCGAAGCTCCCCAATGCGGCGCAACCAAAGAAGGGTAAGACATCGGCGAAGAAGAACAAGGCAGCGGACGGCTCCGGCACCTCGAAGGCGAGGAGGAAGAAGCTTGCAGGGCGTGCGACGGGCGCGACGGCTACCGAAGCGCCGACGAGCTCACTCGTTGAGCCGGCGGCTGACGTGCGCAATGGGTGGCGGTGGCCTTGGCGCCATGAGTGGCATGGGTGGCTTCGGAGGTACCGTGGGCGGTTTAGGTGCCATGGGAGGCATGGGTGGCTTTGGAGCACCCCCCGACTCTAAGGCCGCCATGGGAGACATGAGTTTTGCTTCTCTCATGGGAGGCATGGGTGCACCTCCGGCCGTCATGGGCGAAATGTCTTTTGATGTGCCTCCTCACACACATTTCCATGAAGATGCCGTTGAAGATCTTCCAACACCGTCAGAGCTTCACGTGATGCGGTGCGCGATGAGGAGAGGGAGGAAGATTCATCTTCGGAGGCGGAAGAATCGTCTTCTGAAGATGAGGACGAAGACGAGGACGAGGATTGATGTGTCTTTCATTTGTGTCTTGAACTTGGTTTGCATTTTGAACTTGGTTGGATGAACTTGTGGGCATGAACTTTTATTCATCAACTTGTTTGTGTGAAATTTTATATGTCATGTTCATTGCATTTTGAATGTTTCAAATTCATTTTGTGTTCAAAATGCCATATATGCAATGCCCCGGCGAGTCGCGCTCGCTGCATTTTAGCGCGGCTGTTGGAGCCAGCGCAGGCGGCCGCGCAAAACAAGGCGAACGACGCGCGACAAACTATTTTTTAGCGCGTGGCGCGAAGCGCGGCTGTTGGAGATGCTCTCACAAAAATGATGGTATTTTTGAGCAGTTGTAATTTCTAATGACAAAACTGAGTAGTGAGACGCAACTAATGGCATAAATGATAAAACCCTAATAATAACTAGAGAAATTTGCGCAAAATCTGTAAACTTAATAAAAAATCCAAAAAAAAACTAGTAAAAAGATTACTGTGGAGGTGAGCGCCCTATGTGGCGACAGATGAACGCACCACGTGGCGTGGTCGCGCGCTCACACCCAGGAAAGTGCCCCTTGGGGGTACCCCTAATTTCGCTGCTTTGTAAGTAAATATAAAACAAATATAATGGGCCCATTCAGATCTCATCTAGCTCGAACTCCATGCATGAAGCCAGTTTGAACGCTCTAACTTTGTGGAGCTGGAATCCATCCTTTGCAAGAGGCCTAGTGCAATATTTTTGAAGCTAGTCTTTTCTCGTGATTTCAAATTCACTATGTTGTTGTACAAACAACTTTTTTTCAACCGGACAACCTCTTTTCCATTAACCGCTCAACAGAAAGATGACAACATCAATCTAGTTTTACAACCAAGCATCATTCACGACCACAGAAATACCAGGAAACTAGGAAAGAGGGAGCGCGTTGGGACACTGTCATGAAATCCGCTATAGAAGATCAACCTCGAAGCATCTATCATGGGGCAAAAACCTTGTACCACCACACCTACCAAACTAATAAGGCAATCAGACATCAAAATGGTAAATTTGAAGGCCCTAGAGGCAATAATAAAGTTGTTATTTTATATTATATTTTCTTATTCATGATAAAGGTTTATTATTCATGCTATAATTATATTGATCGTTAACTTAAATACATGTGTGAATACAGAAACAAATATTGTGTCCCTAGTAAACCTCTACTAGACTAACTCGTTGATCAAAGATGGTTAAAGTTTTCTAACCATAGACATGTGTTGTCATTTGATAACGGGGTCACATCATTAGGAAGATGATGTGATGGACAAGACCCATCCATTAGCTTAGCATTTTGATGGTTCAGTTTATTGATATTGCTTTTTTCATGTCAAATACTTATTCCTTCGACTATGAGATTATACAACTCTCGAATACCAGAGGAATACCTTGTGTGCTATCAAACGTCACAACATAACTGGGTGATCATAAAGATGCTCTATAGGTATCTCCGAAGGTGTTTGTTGAGTTGGCATAGATCGAGATTAGGATTTGTCACTCCGAGTACCGGAGAGGTATCTCTGGGCCCTCTCGGTAATACACATCATAAGCTTGCAAGCAAATGACTAAGGAGTTAGTCACAAGGTGATGTATTATGGAACGAGTAAAGAGACTTCACTGGTACGCGTCGGTGCTATACAAACGGTTTTAACCCCTTTCCACGATGGCATTTGGAACCGTCGCCTAGTGAGTGACGGCGATAGGGGGGTCCTTCCCACACGACCCAGAAAGACAGAAACCGCCGGGGAGATAGGGACCCTACAGTACTCCTACTCGTTTGTGCTCGCATTGCCATCATAGTCGGTATTCTGTGGTGCTACATTTACGATGCGCGGCCCATCACAAATGGTTCACTATTATAGAACGTGTATGATAAGCATACAATCACACACATTCACTTTTCTCAAATCATATGCGATAACTAATTAAGAAGATTAGCTAATCGTCGTACGACTGTCCGACAGGATTACAAAACGTCGGACCATCGTAACATCGTCATACACGACAACTATCGCACACACTATTCTATGATGCAACATTTACGATGCATACTTCATCAGAAACGATTCATGGTTGCGAATCGTGTACGATAAGGCAACTAACACAAACGTTTAGTTTGCCCGCATCGTTTGTGATATTGTTTGACATTGCACATGCTTTGCAAACGGCAATTGTGTGCATGCTTGCACATGTTTCCTCTCTATGAACCGTCTCAGATTATGGTGTACATCGCAAACGTTTGTGTTTTACCAACCGTGTGTGCCGTAACGACCTGGAGAGCATAATTTCACCGTAATTTAATTGCTGCTATTTCAAATTGTACCGGGTTTGAATTTGAATCTATGCTACAACTTTATTCATATCCATTAGGTTCAAACAACCAATGCATTATTCGATTCATAGGTACATATGTTCAAAAATTACATAAGAACCAAATAAAGAATGATGAACCACAATTGTATACTTGTACTATTAAAGACGGTAAAGAAAGAGGCGAAATACATTCTGGTTGCTGAACAAGGTGAATCGGAATGCCCATATTGTGCCCTCCTCCATGTAGAAGGCATGCACGACTCTAGTCCAACCCCTTATGATGGCCGACCGCCCATCCTTCACGGTCTTCATAAAAACATCTAGATAATCATCGTATTCTGGTAGAAATACTTTAACCTTTGCATGCCTACCAATCATGTAGTTTGCGAGGTAATCTTGAGTAAAATGTTTTGGCAACCACTGCAAAGGAAAAAGATTCAGACATTGTCATCTAGCACAACTCATTATGGGCAGTAAAAAGAAGACTGCAGAGTTCTTACTTACCATCCTGCAGTTCGTTGTTATCTTGGATAAAGTGTAAACAAAAAGTTTAATTGCATCTTTGGACCCATTTTACTAACAATCTTTATCATCTTCCTCACTTGATGCTGGTTCATCGATATCTCATTGCCCCATACGCAGAAAGGGTCGAAGCGCGGATCTTTACCAATGACATATGTACCTAAAAGCACCAAGTTAATATTAGAAGCTAAACAACAATTGCACAATGATGTAGCACAACACTCTTTTATAATATCTTATAACATCCAATATACTCACATATTAGATGAATAAACATCTTATATTATGGGTCGGAAGGAGTTTAGTGCATTATTACAAATTATCGGCTGATTAACTGCTGTTGTATCCATGGGTTACAGTTAGTTTGAGCTAGTTTGGGCTCAAATAACCCTAAAGTATATCTAAACATGGGGGCTAGTTTGAGCTAGTTGCATCTATAACCCACCCAAAAAAATTATCCAACCCAAGAGGCGCTAACTGGAGCTAGTTCTCCTAGTGCATTTATTGTCAATCTAACCTTGTCATTCAAACAATTGTATGGATGGAGTTAGTTCAGGGTTAGTCATGAGCTAGAAACTAACTCTAACCTCTAGCTAAGTTGAGTATCCAAATAGGGTCGTGTTGTTGTTGTTGTTGTTGTTGTTGTTGTTGTCGTTGTTGTTGTTGTTGCTGCTGCTCTTCTACGTATATCTAGACATCATCAAAACATTAATGTAACACACTTCCTTGTTGCTATGTAGCCTAGGATTGCATATTTAGACATTAAGTACAGTGCATGTTGCTATGTAGCCTCAGATATATTACATATGGTCCTAGTTAACCTAAAGATAAATGGGTTGCAGATATATCCAGTTAAAAGTCATGGTACCAACTACCGATATCCTGAACAGTGAGCATATATAAGCCATGGGATGAAACTAACCTCGATGGAAAACAACAGTCGTTCCCAAAATTGTCCTGTGTAGGTACATCGAGAAGCATGTTAAGCATAACAGGCTAAACATCAACCAAAATTATCCATGACAGACAAAATAATCTCCAAAAGATAGCTTCAGTGTGCAGGTTTAAGCACACTAGTAAAGCAAAACAAGTGGAAAGGTGTGTTAACTGCAACAGGCCTAACATTTAACAACAAGCAAATATAGTCATTCAAACTGGTATTGTGCCGGTCTAAGTACACTGGTTATTGTTAGAAAAATGAAAAGACGTGTTAACTACAAGATGCAGCAACCAAATGTAGTCATTCATAGTGGTATTGTTGAAACTGGTACTGATGAAATTGAACTGCATAGTTCATACTTGCACATATAGAACATCACGTTGTGAATAAACGAAATGAACAAGGCATACTATGAACAACCAAATATAGCATTTGAAACTGGACATATGCTAACTACAAACAACCGACAATCAAAAAACTTTAAAAGAGGCATATGCTAGGTATAACAGGCTTAACAGCAAGCAAATATATGCATCCCTATCGGTATGTTTAAAACTAGATTGATGAAATGTACTGCACAGTAAATAATTGCACATATAGAGCATCACATTGTGAACAACTGAAAAAACAAGGCATACTGCAAACAACCAGATATAGCAATTAAAACTGGACATATTCTCACTACACTACAAAAGGGACTCGGCAAAACAAATCATGGGTTTCCCCATGTGAAGAGGCACGACAAAACAAATCATGGGTTTCCTCACTTGTCACAGATGGGCTTGTTCCCGTGGGAAGAGCACGGACCCTGGATGCGCTCCATGTTGACGCAGATGGGCTCCTTCCCCTTGGAAGAGCACGACTATAGGGTGCCCTCCCCGATATCGCAGACGGGCGCTTTTCCCTTGGAAGAGTAGATGGTCTCTTTCCCCTTGGAAGATACGGAGAGGGTGCCCTCCTCGTGGTCGTCGTCGATGAGGTCTCACTTGGAAGCTGTGGATCCCAAGCCAGCAGCACAGAACGTGTCCTTCAGAAATGACAAAAGGGGCTCGATGGCAATGTAGGATGGCAAATTGTTGATAGCGAGCCAGAGGAGATCAGCGGCGGGGCCATGGATGAGATCGACGGCGGTTGAACCCGAGGGGTTGGGGGTGATGAAGACATGTACCTAGGGTAGGGGCACGGACCTGTCCAAGTAGCCCTACCCTAGGACATCCCTAGGAGAAGTCACCTTTCAATCGACTTGAAGGTATCCCACTCGATGGACTTAAGACACTCGACCAGAAAGCTATCACTCGACCATGGAGCCAACCACTCGACCGCCAGGAGACCTATAGTCACTCCGCAGGCAAACGGTCAGCTGTTAAATAGTCTTTATGGTCATTATAGCACTTTATTAGGGGCGTTACCAGTAACGCCCAACCTTGAATGTACCTTAATCCCTGCATTACTGAGGGTAGGAGGGGGCCGGCGGACTCTATATAAGCCACCCCCCTCCTTAGTATGAAGGGTTCGCACCCCTGTTATTCACACGCCAGTAATCCAGTCGACCGCCTCCGGGCACCGAGACGTAGGGCTGTTACTTCCTCCGCGAAGGGCCTGAACTCGTACATCTTGGTGTGTTTACAACTTCCCAATAGCTGAGATCTAGCCTCTCCATACATACCCCCCTACATCACTGTCAGAGTTAGAACCACGACAGTTGGCGGACTCTATATAAGCCACCCCCCTCCTCAGTATGAAGGGTTCGCACCCCTGTTATTCACACGCCAGTAATCCAGTCGACCGCCTCCGGGCACCGAGACGTAGGGCTGTTACTTCCTCCGCGAAGGGCCTGAACTCGTACATCTTGGTGTGTTTACAACTTCCCAATAGCTGAGATCTAGCCTCTCCATACATACCCCCCTACATCACTGTCAGAGTTAGAACCACGACAGTTGGCGCCCACCTTGGGGCGGGAACCTTAGCGCCTGATTGGAGAAGTTGCGATTTTTCCGATCCCTTTGATCATGGTTTCGTGCGGAGTTTTGGTGGAGGGCCGCGAGATCTGCCTCGGCGCGCTCACGTTCATCGCCGACGACTTCGCCTGGCTTCAGGAGGCGCCACTCGACATCGACGCGCTCCCCGTCCGCGGCGCGACGCATTTCCGCGCATGCGTTCGTGGCGTCCTCCTGCGGCAGCCGTCGACCCAATATCGGTCGGCCCCCGTATCGTCTCCCCGCTCTGTCTCCCACCGGCGTAAGCGCTCCGGTCGGTCGAGACTGCATAGGTGGGTGAGGCATGCCATGGCTCGCCAGTCGGCCGCCCCGCAAGTCACGGCAATCGAGCCTGACGAATCCCTCTGCGGCCTGTTCGACTGGCTCCGCGGAGACCGCATCTGAGTGCGACAGCAGCGACCCAGCGGCTGAGGTCCTGGCGGTCGATGGAACGCACAGTCCTCCCGGTTTCCCTCGCGCTGATGGAGGCGCGGGTGGGGGCGACCCGTCGCATCCCCACGATGAGTATCTCCCCGAACCTCTCACGTCATCACAGAGAGAGGAGCTTCCCCGCCGGAACACGGACACCCTCCGCACCCCTATCGTCGGAGAGTCCCCCGAGGCCCGGGCCTTGGAGGACGCACGCTTGGCTAATTTGGCCGAGCGCACTCGACTGGAGAATCTCCAGCGAGCACTCGACGAGCGAGCGCGTCAGCGGGCTCCCGAGTCTAGTCGACGCCAGCTCTTCCCGCCGACGCAGGTATATCGAACCCCAGTTCAGAATTTGGCCGCTGCGGCCCGTATAGCAGAATCAATTCAGCCCTCCCAGTCGGAGGCTGGCAGGGGCTTGATGCAGATCAGAGCGTTGCTCCGGGCGGCAGGAAACCAGAATTCCGCTGTCTCTCAGTCGCGGGACAGGATCCACAGTCGATCCGTCGCAACAGATACAGTCGAGTCGGCTCACAGCCCGAGATCGCCCCTGAGGCGCAAGGGACGTGGTGACCGGCATGATCAGTACAGGAGGAATGAGCAGTATGATCACCGATTCGATCGTGATGATCGACGTCGAGTGCCAACCCCTCCCCCGAGGAGTGGGTCATATGCGCCTCGACGGCAAGATGACAGACGCCCTCATAGTGTTGGGCAGAGGATTCCAGTCGACCCCAGGGACCCAGGCTTTGACGCGAGATCTGTCCTCGTTCAAGGCTTGGTTGGCAGGAACAGGGCTCATCGGGAAGGCCAAAACAGAGATGCGCCCGCCAGCAGCAGAGTACGTGTTTCAGGGCCAGAGTGTTTCAGTCGAGCCATCAGGGCCGCAGTGATTCCTCCCAACTTTCGGTTGGCGACTGGAGTCAGCAAGTTCACCGGTGAGTCTAAGCCTGACACTTGGCTCGAAGATTACCGAGTGGCTGTACAGATTGGCGGTGGCAATGATGAGGTGGCCATGAAGCATTTGCCTCTCATGTTGGAGGGCTCAGCCAGAGCGTGGCTGAATCAGTTGGCACCCAGCAGCATCTACACTTGGGAGGACCTCTCCCGAGTGTTTTTCACAACCTTTGAAGGAACATGCAAGCGACCTGCAGGCCTTACAGAGTTGCGGTCTTGCATGCAGAAGCCGAATGAAACTCTGAGGGAATACATCCAGAGGTGGATCACACTGCATCACTCGGTTGAGAATGTGCCAGACCATCAAGCAGTTTGTGCCTTCAAGGAAGGCGTTAAATACAGAGAGTTGAATCTGAAGTTCGGTCGAACTGGAGAGATGTCTCTGAATCGGATGATGGAGATTGCCACCAAGTACGCTAATGGTGAAGACGAGGACCGACTCCGGAGTGGCAAGCACAAGGCAGCCGCCCAAGAAACCGGAGGAAACTCCAGTCGGAAACAGAAGCGGAAGGCCGAGCCAGCCGCTCCTGGGGAGGCCCTGGCCGTAGCCCAGGGAAACTTCAAGGGAAAATCCAAGGGTGCCTGGAAGCCCAAGAAAGTCAAGGATCAGGATGGAAATGATGTTTTGGATCTGCCATGTCACATCCACACCAAGAAAGATGAAGAGGGTAATTTCATTTACCCAAAGCATACCACTCGACAGTGCCGGCTCCTGGTCCAGCAGTTTCAGGGCAAACAGTCCAAAGATAAAGAAAAAGAGTCAGACAGAATCGAGGACAAGGAAGACAATGACGATGGATACCCCCAAATCAATTCCACCCTGATGATTTTTGCTGATGTCGAAAGCAAAAGTCGACTGAAAGTCATTAACCGTGAGGTGAATATGGTTGCTCCGGTGACACCCAGTTATCTGAAGTGGTCTCAGACTGCCATCACATTCGACCAGTCCGATCACCCTACGCACATTGCCACCCCTGGGAGGCAAGCTTTGGTGGTCGACCCAGTTGTCGAAGGCACTCGACTGACCAAAGTCCTGATGGATGGTGGCAGTGGCCTGAACATGTTGTATGCTGAAACATTGAAAGGGATGGGCATTCCGATGTCCAGGCTCAGCGCCATCAACATGAGCTTCCATGGAGTCATTCCTAGAAAGAAAGCCGAGTCACTCGGCCAGATTGCTCTCGACGTGGTTTTCGGTGATTCAAAGAATTACCGCAAGGAAAAGTTGACATTTGAGGTTGTGGACTTCCAAAGTGCTTATCATGCTATTCTGGGCCGGCCAGCTTATGCACGCTTCATGGCTCGACCGTGCTACGTGTATCTCAAGTTGAAGATGCCCGGCCCCAAAGGTGTGATCACCGTTACCGGCAACAGGAAGAAAGCTGAAGAATGTTTTCAGAAAGGATCGAAGATTGCTGACGCTCAGATGGCAGTTGTTGAGCTGCAAGAGTACCAGAAGACTGCTGATCCGAGTGAATTGCTACGAGCCAAGAAGCCTGCTTCAGAATCTGCTTTTCAGTCGTCCGGCGAAACTAAGACAGCTCACATTCACTCGGCCGACCCCGACGCTGCTCTGACTCACATCTCGACGACGCTCGACTCCAAATAGGAAGAAGCGCTCATCCAGTTCCTCCGTGAGAACTGGGACGTCTTCGCATGGAAGCCTTCTGACATGCCCGGAGTTCCCAGGGGGCTGGCTGAGCACCGTCTACGAGTCGACCCCAAGTTCAAGCCCGTGAAAGAACATCTTCGACGGTCCGCCGTCCAGAAGAGGAAAGCTATTGGCGAGGAGGTGGCTTGGCTCTTAGCAGCGGAGTTCATCCGAGAGATTTACCACTCTGAGTGGCTCGCCAATGTTGTCATGGTCCCCAAGAAGGACAAGTCACTTCGCATGTGCATTGATTTCAAACATGTCAATCGGGCCTGCCCGAAAGATCATTTTCCTCTCCCTCGCATCGACCAAATAGTGGACTCGACTGCGGGGTGCGAGAGATTGTCTTTTCTAGATGCCTATTCCGGGTACCATCAGATCCGTCTGTATGGACCCGACGAGATCAAAACAGCTTTCATCACTCCATTCGGATGCTTCTGTTACGTCACCATGCCGTTCGGCCTCAAGAACGCCGGAGCAACGTTCATGAGAATGATTCAGACGTGTCTACTCACTCAAATCAGTCGGAATGTAGAGGCATACATGGATGATATTGTGGTCAAGTCACGGAAAGGTTCCGACCTGCGGGCTGACCTTGCTGAAACCTTTGCCAACCTCAGGAGGTATGATATCAAGCTCAGTCCATCAAAGTGCACGTTCGGAGTTCCAGGTGGAAAGTTACTCGGTTTTCTTGTTTCCGAACGGGGGATCGATGCCAATCCTGAAAAGGTTGGCACCATACTCCGGATGAAGCGTCCTGTACGCGTGCACGATGTCCAAAAGCTTACAGGCTGCTTGGCCGCTCTAAGTCGATTCATTTCTCGTCTCGGTGAAAAGGCGTTGCCTCTTTACCGACTGATGAAGAAGTCTGACAAGTTCGAGTGGACTCCAGAAGCTGACGCAGCATTTGCAGAGCTCAAAGCTCTGCTCTCCACCCAGCCGGTGCTTGCTGCCCCAATCAGCAAAGAGCCTCTGCTGCTTTACATTGCAGCCACAGGACAAGTTGTCAGTACAGTACTTACGGTCGAGCGGGAAGAAGAAGGAAAGGCCTTCAGAGTTCAGCGCCTAGTCTATTATTGTTGGGGAACGTAGCAGAAATTCAAAATTTTCCTACGTGTCACCAAGATCTATCTATGGAGAAACTAGCAAGGAGGGGAAGGAGAGTGCATCTACATACCCTTGTAGATCGTTAAGCGGAAGCGTTCAAGTGAACGGGGTTGATGGAGTCGTACTCGTCGTGATTCAAATCACCGATGATCCTAGTGCCGAACGGACGGCACCTCCGCGTTCAACACACGTACAGCCCGGAGACGTCTCCCACGCCTTGATCCAGCAAGGAGGAGGGAGAGGTTGATGGAGATCCAGCAGCACGACGGCGTGGTGGAAGTAGCGGGATTCCAACAGGGCTTCGCTAAGCGCTGCGGGAGGAGGGAGATGTGTCACGGGAGGGAGAGGGAGGCGCTAGGCCTTAGATTAGTTTGCTCCTCCTTTTCCCCACTATATATAGGGCCAAGGGAGAGGGGGAGGCGCAGCCCTTGCCCCTTCCTCCAAGGAAGGGTGCGGCCAAGGGTGGGGAGGAGTCCATCCTCCCCAAGGCACCTCGGAGGTGCCTTCCCCTTTTAGGACTCTCCTCTTTTTCCCATCTCTTGGCGCATGGGCCTCTTGGGGCTGGTGCCCTTGGCCCATATAGGCCAAGGCACACCCCCTACAGCCCATGTGGCCCCCCGGGGCAGGTGGCCCCACCCGGTGGGCCCCCGGGACCCTTCCGGTGGTCCCGGTACAATACCGATGACCCCGAAACTTGTCCCGATGGCCGAAACAGCACTTCCTATATATAATTCTTTACCTCCGGACCATTCCGGAACTCCTCGTGACGTCCGGGATCTCATCCGGGACTCCGAACAACATTCGGGTTACCGCATACTAATATCTCCATAACCCTAGCGTCACCGAACCTTAAGTGTGTAGACCCTACGGGTTCGGGAGACATGCAGACATGACCGAGACGTTCTCCGGTCAATAACCAACAGCGGGATCTGGATACCCATGATGGCTCCCACATGTTCCACGATGATCTCATCGGATGAACCACGATGTCAAGGACTTAATCAATCCCGTATACAATTCCCTTTGTCTAGCGGTATGTTACTTGCCCGAGATTCGATCGTCGGTATCCCATACCTTGTTCAATCTCGTTACCGGCAAGTCTCTTTACTCGTTCCGTAACACATCATCCCGTGATCAACTCCTTGGTCACATTGCGCATATGATGATGTCCTACCGAGTGGGCCCAGAGATACCTCTCCGTTTACACGGAGTGACAAATCCCAGTCTCGATTCGTGCCAACCCAACAGACACTTTCAGAGATACCTGTAATGCACCTTTATAGTCACCCAGTTACGTTGTGACGTTTGATACACCCAAAGCATTCCTACGGTATCCGGGAGTTGCACAATCTCATGGTCTAAGGAAATGATACTTGACATTAGAAAAGCTTTAGCATACGAACTATACGATCTTTGTGCTAGGCTTAGGATTGGGTCTTGTCCATCACATCATTCTCCTAATGATGTGATCCCGTTATAAACGACATCCAATGTCCATGGTCAGGAAACCGTAACCATCTATTGATCAACGAGCTAGTCAACTAGAGGCTTACTAGGGACATGGTGTTGTCTATGTATCCACACATGTATCTGAGTTTCCTATCAATACAATTCTAGCATGGATAATAAACGATTATCATGAACAAGGAAATATAATAATAATCAATTTATTATTGCCTCTAGGGCATATTTCCAACAATTATCTGTCTGAAGTTTTGACCCCTTGAAAACAAAGATACCCTCACTACCATAAGCTTGTATATGGGATTTACATGACCACGAGAAAGGTTGCACATTACTTCTCTGACCACTCCATTACAGTCGTCAGCGACGCCCCACTGTCAGAGATTCTGCATAACAGAGATGCAACGGTCGAGTGGCCAAGTGGGCGATTGAACTCCTTCCCTTAGATATCAAGTTTGAAGCAAAGAAGGCTATCAAGTCCCAAGCAATTGCAGATTTCGTCGCCGAGTGGATTGAACAGCAACTTCCGACTCAAGTTCACTCGGAGCACTGGACCATGTTCTTCGATGGATCTAAGATGCTGAATGGTTCCGGTGCTGGGGTAGTTCTAGTCTCCCCCCGAGGAGATAAGCTCAGATATGTTCTCCAGATTCACTTCGATTCCTCCAATAATGAAGCAGAATATGAAGCACTTTTGTACGGGTTGCGCATGGCCATTTCACTCGGCGTCCGTCGCCTCATGGTCTATGGCGACTCAGATTTGGTGGTTAATCAGGTGATGAAGGAGTGGGACGTCAGAAGTCCGGCTATGACTGGTTATTGCAACGCAGTAAGAAAGCTAGAAAAGAAATTCGAGGGGTTAGAGCTTCATCACATCCCCCGACTGAAAAATCAAGCAGCAGATGATCTGGCGAAGATAGGCTCCAAGAGAGAAGCCATTCCCAGCAATGTGTTTTTGGAGCACATCCGCTCGCCGTCAGTACAGGAGGATCCCTTCGCAGAAGAAGCCCCGCAACCAAAAAGTGCCACAGATCCGACTGAAGTCGAAATTCCTGCCATGGTCGACCTAGTCATGGAAGTCTTGGCTATCACTCCTGACTGGACGGTACCATACATCGCGTATATCTTGAGGAAAGAACTCCCGGAGGACGAGGAAGAGGCTCGACAGATCGTCCGCCGATCCAAGGCTTTCACAGTCATAAAGGGACAGTTGTATAGGGAAAGCGCGACTGGAACCGGTCAGAAATGCATAACACCAGAAGAGGGTCAGATGATCCTTAATGATATCCACTCGGGGACCTGTGGTCACCATGCGTCCTCTCGGACCATTGTGGCTAAAGCATACCGAGCAGGGTTTTACTGGCCAAGAGAAAATGAGATGGCAAACGAGGTAGTCGACAAGTGTGGAGGTTGCCAGTTCTACTCCAATATGTCACACAAGCCTGCATCAGCCCTGAAGACCATTCCACTCGTCTGACCCTTTGTTGTCTGGGGACTAGACATGGTGGGTCCACTGAGAACAGGAAGAAGTGGTTTCACTCACGTGCTTGTGGCAGTCGACAAGTTTACCAAATGGATTGAAGCTAAGCCTATCAAGAATCTTGATGCTTGCACTGCTATCAGTTTCGTCAGAGGGCTAACATTCAGATATGGAGTCCCACATAGCATCATCACTGACAATGGGTCAAACTTCGATTCGGACAAGTTCAGAGCTTTTTGCGCCTCTCAAGGCACTCGAGTCGACTACGCATCGGTTGCCCATCCCCAGTCGAATGGACAAGCTGAAAGAGCAAATGGTCTGATTCTCAAAGGACTAAAGCCTCGACTGATGCGTGATCTCAAGCACGCGGCAGGTGCTTGGGTCGACGAGCTTCCGTCAGTTCTGTGGGGATTGAGGACCACCCCTAACCGGTCGACTGGAAGAACTCCATTCTTTCTGGTTTATGGAGCCGAAGCAGTTCTGCCAAGTGATCTTCTTCACAACGCGCCCCGAGTCGAGCTTTACACCGAAGATGAAGCAGAACAGGCCCGGCAAGACGCAGTCGACCTCCTAGAAGAAGAGAGGGAGATGGCCATGATCAGATCGACCATTTATCAGCAAGACTTGCGTCGATTCCACGCCCGGAACATGAAGAGTCGAGCCTTCCAAGAAGGAGATTTGGTCCTCCGAGTGGATCAGCAGAAACCACACAAGCTTGCTCCTACTTGGGAAGGCCCCTTCATTGTCACCAGAGTCCTCCACAATGGAGCATATCACCTCTACAATGTTGATCACCAGATCGACGAGCCACGGGCTTGGAATGCGGAACTACTCCGCCCCTTTTACACTTAAGTGCTCCCTTGGACGAGATGTAATAAGAAAAAATTTCTGCTGTTCATTTTTACCAAAGACAAGAGCGTCCCAATAATTGCTGTCACTCTTGTTTGCATACGAAATCCCCCAGTGGGTGACTTAGCTGCGAATCCGTTTCACCTAAGTTTGAAAAAATCCTACCGAGTGGAGAGCAATCCTCCCACTCGGGGGCTTAGCTGCAGTCCAGTACTCGCCTAAGTTCTCCCACTTAGAGACTTAGCTGCAGTCAGGCACTCGCCTAAGTTTGAAAAAATCCTACCGATTGGAGAGAAATCCTCCCACTCAGGGGCTTAGCTGCAGTCCAGTACTCGCCTAAGTTCTCCCACTTAGAGACTTAGCTGCAGTCAGGCACTCGCCTAAGTTTGAAAAAATCCTCCCGAGTGGAGAGCAATCCTCCCACTCGGGGGCTTAGCTGCAGTCCAGTACTCGCCTAAGTTCTCCCACTTAGAGACTTAGCTGCAGTCAGGCACTCGCCTAAGTTTGAAAAAATCCTCCCGAGTGGAGAGCAATCCTCCCACTCGGGGGCTTAGCTGCAGTCCAGTACTCGCCTAAGTTCTCCCACTTAGAGACTTAGCTGCAGTCAGGCACTCGCCTAAGTTTGAAAAATCCTCCCGAGTGGAGAGCAATCCTCCCACTCGGGGGCTTAGCTGTAGTCCAGTACTCGCCTAAGTTCTCCCACTTAGAGACTTAGCTGCAGTCAGGCACTCGCCTAAGTTTGAAAAAATCCTACCGAGTGGAGAGCAAACCTCCCACTCGGGGGCTTAGCTGCAGTCCAGTACTCGCCTAAGTTCTCCCACTAAGAAACTTAGATGCAGTCAGACACTCGCCTAAGTTTGAAAAAATCCTACCGAGTGGAGAGCAAACCTCCCACTCGGGGGCTTAGCTGCAGTTCAGTACTCGCCTAAGTTCTCCCACTAAGAAACTTAGCTGCAGTCAGACACTCGCCTAAGTTTGAAGAAATCCTACCGAGTGGAGAGCAAACCTCCCACTCGGGGGCTTAGCTACAGCCCAGCGCTCGCCTAAGTATTTAAAAATCCTATCGAGTGAGAGCAAACCTCCCACTTGGGGACTTAGCTGCGGCCCAGTGCTCGCCTAAGTACAGACACAACCCAATCCGAAAGGACGATGAGGCGCAAGTCGACTGCTACCTTCTCCTTCGGAGTTGCGCTGCAAATACAAGGTTATTCCGAGTGAAGATCAAGTTCCACTCGACGAATCAAACCATGAAGGTATCCAACGAAAAATCAAGTTCAGATAAAGCCTAAAAGGTCCCAGACCTCAAAGTACTCGAGCCCTCGGCTCGGCAGAGTTTAACTGTTACAAGTCCACTCGGCATCCCGAGGCAAATTTAAGGCAAAGTTTAAACGGTTACAAATCCACTCGGCATTCCGAGGTAAATTCAAAGTTTTTCACTCCTCAGGAGGAGGACTGGAAGGGGCGACGAACTCATCCAAGTCGATCCCGTCGGCAATACGGGTGGCAGCGGCGATGAAGGTCTCCATGAAGTCTTGAAAGCTGTGCTTCCTGGTATTGGCAACTTGGATGGCCGCCAGCTTTTCTTCCCGCGCCTCCTTGCAATGGACGCGGACCAGAGACAGGGTGACATCGGCACCACATCTAGCAGAAGATTTCTTCCATTCCGCCACTCGACCTGGGACTTCGTTAAGTCGAGCCATCAGAGACTCGAGGTCGTTCTGAAGCGTCGTCCCAGGCCAGAGTGATGTGTCGATCCGTGACATCGCAACTTTCAGCCGAGCCAGATAATCAACGACGCTGGCAGTACGAGACTCTAGACGGAGCACGTTCATTGCAGCCTCGTCCTTCACAAGAGAGTTAGCAGGGTCCAAGCTTGGCTCCTCTCGACTGGTCTCCTCTTCAAAGTTCTGGCAGAATTCTGCAAACACGATTCAAGAGTAAGACAGTGGCCCTACGCAGGCTCGGTAAACTGCAAGACAGTCGGGGCAGAGTACTTACCTTCGAGCATGACAAACAGCTTCTTGGCGAGTCCACCGAGATAAGCCTCCAGGTCTTTGCCTTCCCCGCCAGCTCACCCACCTTGTCGTGCAGAGCCATCTTTTCTTTCTTCAGTCGACTGGCATCTCGATTAGCTGCCTCGAGAGCAGTTTTCAGTCTGGAGTTCTCCTGTTCAAGGGCTCCGACCGAAGCCAGTTTCTCTTCTGCGAGCTTCATTTTGCTCGAGGCCTCCTTCTGTGCCTCTGCAAGATCTTGGTCCTTCTTCTTCTTCAGAGCTTCCTCTAGTTTATCTGCGGCGCGTCGAGTGGAACCAACATCAAGAATGGACAAGAAAGAAAAGCCACCCGTTAAGAATGAAGAACCTCACCAGCCATACCTTTTTCTTCCTCTTGCGCACGCAGTACGTGGCGAAAAAGGCGACGCGGGGATCGAGGAGCTTCCGCTTTATCGCTTCCGATTACTGCGGTCGCTCTCGTCCCGCGCGCTTCCCAAAATCCGAATCCCGCGGCATCCGCGGGCCACAGAACAACTTGTCAAAACAGAAGACCCCGATCGCGCCGGCGCTCAGTATGTCACAAGCAAAGAAATTCACTCGACGAAAGGCCTGGAATGTATCAAGGCGACTGAAAAAGGTTGGCAACGTCATCCGTGACGATTGACCCAAAACGAGGCGCTCACGTCGCCCAAAGAACCAGTCGGAAAGGTCTCCAACTCTTTCCCCACTCTAACCTCGATCCATTCGGGGGCTACTGATGAAGACATGTACCTAGGGTAGGGGCACGGACCTGTCCAAGTAGCCCTACCCTAGGACATCCCTAGGAGAAGTCACCTTTCAATCGACTTGAAGGTATCCCACTCGACGGACTCAAGACACTCGACCAGAAAGCTATCACTCGACCATGGAGCCAACCACTCGACCGCCAGGAGACCTATAGTCACTCCGCAGGCAAACAGTCAGCTGTTAAGTAGTCTTTATGGTCATTATAGCACTTTATTAGGGGCGTTACCAGTAACGCCCAACCTTGAATGTACCTTAAACCCTGCATTACTGAGGGAAGGAGGGGGCCGGCGGACTCTATATAAGCCACCCCCCTCCTCAGTATGAAGGGTTCGCACCCCTGTTATTCAAACGCCAGTAATCCAGTCGCCCGCCTCCGGGCACCGAGACGTAGGGCTGTTACTTCCTCCGCGAAGGGCCTGAACTCGTACATCTTGGTGTGTTTACAACTTCCCAATAGCTGAGATCTAGCCTCTCCATACATACCCCCCTACATCACTGTCAGAGTTAGAACCACGACAGGGGGTGGGCCACTTAACCCGTGACATAGCCCGCCTCAAGCCGTTGCTGCCGATGACTGATACGTCTCCGTCGTATCTATAATTTTTGATTGTTCCATGCCAATATTCTACAACTTTCATATACTTTTGGCAACTTTTTATACTATTTTGGGACTAACATATTGATCCAGTGCCCAGCGCCAGTTCCTGTTTGTTGCATGTTTTTTGTTTCGTAGAAAATCCATATCAAACGGAGTCCAAATGGGATAAAAACCGACGGAGATTTTTTTGAAATATATGTGAATTTTGGGAAGTGAAATCAACGCGAGACGATGCTCGAGGGGCCCACGAGGCAGGGGGGCGCCCCTGACCCTCGTGGACACCCCGTAAGGCGGTTGGTGCCCTTCTTTCGCCGCAAGAAAGCTAATATGTGGATAAAAATCATGTCCAAAATTCAGCCCAATCGGAGTTACAGATCTCTGGGAATATAAGAAATGGTGAAAGGGCAGAATCTGGAACGCAGAAACAGAGAGACAGATCCAATCTCGGAGGGGCTCTCGCCCCTCCCATGCCATGGAGGCCATGGACCAGAGGGGAAACCCTTCTCCCATCTATGGAGAAGGTCAAGGAAGAAGAAGAAGGGGGGCTCTCTCTCCCTCTCTCCCAGTGGCGCCGGAACGCCGCCGGGGCCATCATCGTTGCCGCAATCTACACCAACAACTTCACGGCCCTCATCACCAACTCTTCCCCCCCTCTATGCAGAGGTGTAACCCCTCTTTTACCCATTGTAATCTCTACTTAAACATGATGCTCAATGCTATATATTATTTTCCAATGATGTATGGCTATCCTATGATGTTTGAGTAGATCCGTTTTGTCCTATGGGTTAATTGATGATCGTGATTGGTTTGAGTTGCATGTTTTATTATTGGTGCCGTCCTATGGTACTCTCCCTGTCGCGCAAGCTTGAGGGATCCCTGTTGTAGGGTTTGCAATATGTTCATGATTTGCTTATGGTGGGTGGCGTGAGTGATAGAAACACAGACCCGAGTAAGTAGGTTGTTTGCGTATGGGAATAAAGAGGACTTGATGCCTTATAATGCTATGGTTGGGTTTTACCTTAATGATCTTTAGTAGTTGTAGATGCTTGCTAGAGTTCCAATCATAAGTGCATATGATCCAAGAAGATAAGGTATGTTAGCCTATGCCTCTCCCTCAAATAAAATTGCAATAATGATTACCGGTCTAGTTATCGATTGCCTAGGGACAAATAACTTTCTTGTGACAAAAAGCTCTCTACTAAACCTAACTTAGTTGTGTCTTTATCTAACAGCCCCTACTTTTTATTCACGTGCTCTTTATTATCTTGCAAACCTATCCAACAACACCTACAAAGTACTTCTAGTTTCATACTTGTTCTAGGTAAAGCGAACGTCAAGCGTGCGTAGAGTTGCATCGGTGGTCGATAGAACTTGAGGGAATATTTGTTCTACCTTTAGCTCCTCGTTGGGTTCGACACTCTTACTTATCGAAAGAGGCTACAATTGATCCCCTATACTTGTGGGTTATCAAGACCTTTTTCTGGCGCCGTTGCCGGGGAGTTATAGCATGGGGTGAATATTGTCGCGTTTGCTTGTTTGCTTTATCACTAAGTAATTTTTATTTGTTGTTCTAAGTTGTTCTCTATCTTTAGTTATGGATATAGAACACGAAATACCAAAAAAATTAGGTTTACTTTCTACTCATGGAGATGGGGAACCTCCTAAAACCCTCGATGCTCATTATGTGAAAGATATTATGTCCTACTTTGATAATCCTGAGAAAACCCCATTCAACTTAATAATGGGAGTAACGTTGGATCAACGTGAATACTTTAGGTATTATCGCTTGACTCAAAAGGGAAACTATTATGGGATCAAATTTATATGTTGCATTGGTATGCTCGGCAACTATGCTTGAGATATGATTATACTTGTTGCTCTAGGATGAAGGCTCCACACCTTCCCTTTTTATGTGAATTTAGTGATGATGAAACCTTGGCTTCTTATGCTAATGGTATATATGATTATTATGATGTGGAACAAATAGAAGAATTCGTTGCTTTTATGGGTGCTTATGAAATTGAATCTTTGTTTAAAGAGTTTGAAGATTTTGATGATTCAGTTTATAGACCTGAAAATTTAGCTATCCTTAAATATTTCTATGAGAATTATAAATACAATTATGATATTGATGAATTTATTGAGAAAGTCTCCATTGTCCAAGAAGAGACTAATAATTTGCAGGAGTCTATGGAAGAAGAAATTGATGAAACTGTGAGCTCATTGGATGAAAAAAATGATGAGGAGAGCGAAGAACAGAAGGAGGAAGAGCGGATTAGCTACCCGTGCCCACCTTCTAATGAGAGTAACTCTTCAACTCATACATTGTTTAATGGGAAAACTTTGTTTTTGCCACTCTAGTTTTTGCCAGCTTTGCTTATGCCACTCTAGAATTTGACATGTCACTTTTGCCACTCTTAGCTTTTGACAATACATCACAAATGCCATTCCATGGCAAAAATGATAATTTTTCATTTCACTTTTGCCACTCTTGGCTTTTGACATGTATCACAATTGCCACTCTAAAATTTTTGCTTTTGCCACGGAATGGCAAAAGTGATATATTGTCAAAAGCTAAGAGTGACAAGAGTGAAATGTCAAATTCTAGAGTGGCATAAGCAAAGTTGGCAAAAACTAGAGTGGCAGAAACAAAATTTTCCCTTGTTTAATTTCCCTTCATGCTCACTGAAGGATGATTGCTATGATGATTGTTATGATCCCGTTGATTCTTTTGAAATATCCCTTTTTGATGATGCTTGCTATGCTTGTGGCCAAGATGTCAATATGAATTATGCTTATGGAGATGAACTTGCTATAGTTCCTTATGTTAAACATGAAATTTTTGCTATTGCACCCACGCATGATAGTCCTATTATCTATTTGAATTATCCCGACTACACTATATCGGAGAAGTTTGCACTTATTAAGGATTATATTGATGGGTTGCCTTTTACCATTGCACGTGATAATTTTGATGACTATAATATGCATGTGCTTGCTGCTCCTACTTGCTATTATTATGAGAGAGGAACTACAACTCCGCCTCTTTATGTTTCCAACACGATAGAATTGCAAGAAACTGCTCATGCTATGTATTGGCCTTTACTTGATGTGCATGAATTGTTCTTGTATGACATGCCGATGCATAGGAAGAGAGTTAGACTTCGTCATTGCTTGGTATATCTTACTTTGTGCTCACTACTAAATTACAAATCATTGTTGATTCAAATTGGCTTTGATATACCTTGGGATCCGGGTGGATTCATTACTTGAGCACTATATGCCTAGCTTAATGGCTTTAAAGAAAGCGCTGCCAGGGAGACAACCCGGAAGTTTTAGAGAGTCACTTATCTCTGTTGAGTGCTTTTGTATAGTTTAAAAACAAAAAATAAAGATGGAAACCCAAAACTTTTCAAAAAGGAAAGTGAAAGTGAGAGAGACAAGCATTGTTGAAGTGGGGGAGCTCCTTGAACTTTGTTCATGCTCACGGAAACTTTGTGAATCTTGATTACAGAAACTTTTCAATAAAAATAATTATCCCCTTGTACAATTTCATTGTATTATAAAAATAATGTGCCAAGATTTGCCTTTAGGATGTTTACATTGCTTGTTGGTTTGTGCGGTGCAGAACAGAAACTTTGGATGTAGTGCGCCCCTCCCATGCCATGGAGGCCATGGACCAGAGGGGAAACCCTTCTCCCATCTAGGGAGAAGGTCAAGGAAGAAGAAGGGGGCTCTCTCGCCCTCTCTCCCGGTGGCGTCGGAACGCCGCCGGGGCCATCATCATTGCCGCAATCTACACCAACAACTTCACCGCCCTCATCACCAACTCTTCCCCCTCTATGCAGAGGTGTAACCCCTCTTTTACCTGCTATAATCTCTACTTAAACATGATGCTCAATGCTATATATTATTTCCCAATGATGTATGTGTCGGATGTGGGGTTCTGGCAAACCCTTAAGGTTCGAACACTGGGGTGCGCGCGAAGTCTTTTCCTCCCACCGATCTACGCCCTAGCTCGCTAAGATCTCGCGGACGAACTTGATGAACTCGCAACACATAAAGACACAAGATTTATACTGGTTCGGGCCACCATTGTGGTGTAATACCCTACTCCTGTGTGGTGGTGGTGGATTGCCTCTAGGGCTGATGATGAACAATACAAGGGGAAGAACATCCTCCCGAGGTTGAGGTGTTCTTGTGCTTGGCTCACTTGTGTGTGTGGGGATGATCTTCAGGCCCTCTCTCTCTCTATCTCTCCATCGTCCTCCCCTTGACTATGGTGGTGGCTCGTCCTATTTATTATGAGAGAGGAACTACATCTCCACCTTTCTATGTTTCCCACACGAAAAAATTGCAAGAAATTGTTTATACTATACATTGGCCTTTACTTTATGTGCATGAGTTGTTCTTTTATGACATGCCAATGCATAGGAAGAGAGTTAGACTTCGTTGTTGCATGATATATGTTACTTTGTGCTCACTACTAAATTACAAATCATTGTTAATTAAAATTGGCTTTGATATACCTTGGGATCCGGGTGGATGCATTACTTGAGCACTATATGCCTAGCTTAATGGCTTTAAAGAAAACGCTGCCAGGGAGACACCCCCGGAAGTTTTAGAGAGTCATTTATTTCTGTTGTTTGCTTTTATATAGTATAAAAACAAAAAAATAAAGAGGGGAACTCAAAACTTTTCAAAAATAAAAGTGAAAGTGAGGTAGATGAGCATTGTGAAAGTGGGGGACGTCCTTGAACTTGTTCATGCCCATGGAAACTTTGTGAATCTTAATTATAGAAACTTTTCAACAAAAATAATTATCCCCTTGTACAATTCCATTGTATTATAAAAATAATGTGCCAAGGTTTGCCTTTAGGATGTTTACAATGCTTGTTGGTTTGTACGGCGCAGGACAGAAACTTTGGCTGTAGTGCTCAATTTTACATTTTTTGCTGGAACGTCAAATGGTTCTGATTCTTTTTGAACTGTCTTTATATACAAATTATTTATTTTCCTAATTTGGGTAGAATTGTTCAAGTATTATAAGTATGGTGAATGTTCAGATTATTACAGACTATTCTATTTTAGATAGATTCTGTTTTTGATGCATAGTTTGCTTGTTTTGATGAAACTATCAAATTATATCAGTGGATTAAGCATGGAAAAGTTATATTACAGTAGCTACAATGCCAAAACAAAATATGGATTGCTTTGCAACAGTACTTAGAGTAGTGATTTGCTTTATTATACTAACGGATCTTACCGAGTTTTCTGTTGAAGTTTTGTGTGGATGAAGTGTTTGAAGATCGAGGAGGTCTCGATGCGATGAGAAGGAGGAGAGGCAAGAGCTCAAGCATGGGAATGCCCAAGGCACCCCAAGTAAATATTCAAGGAGACTCAAGCGTCTAAGCTTGGGGATGCCCCGGAAGGCATCCCCTCTTTCTTCAACAAGTATCGGTATGTTTTCGGATTCGTTTCATTCATGTGATATGTGCAGATTTTGGAGCGTCTTTTGCATTTAGTTTTCATTTTTCTTTTATGCACCATGCTGGTATGAGATAGTCCTTGGTTGATTTATAGAATGCTCTATGCACTTCACTTATATCTTTTGAGTATGGCTTTATAGAATGCTTCATGTGCTTCGCTTATATCATTTGATGTTTGGATTGCATGTTTCTCTTCACATAGAAAACCGCCATTTGTAGAATGCTCTTTTGCTTCACTTATATTTGTTAGAGCATGGGCATATCTTTTGTAGAAAGAATTAAACTCTCTTGCTTCACTTATATCTATTTAGAGAGATGACAGGAATTGGTCATTCACATGGTTAGTCATAAAATCCTACATAAAACTTGTAGATCACTGAATATGATATGTTTGATTCCTTGCAATAGTTTTGCGATATAAAGATGGTGATATTAAAGTCATGCTAGTGGGTAGTTGTGGATTGTAGAAATACTTGTGTTGAAGTTTGTGATTCCTGTAGCATGCACGTATGGTGAACCGTTATGTGATGAAGTTGGAGCATGATTTATTTATTGATTGACTTCCTTATGAGTGGCGGTCGGGGACGAGCGATGGTCTTTTCCTACCAATCTACCCCCCTAGGAGCATGCGCGTAGTACTTTGTTTTGATGACTAATAGATTTTCGCAATAAGTATGTGAGTTCTTTATGACTAATGTTGAGTCCATGGATTATACGCACTCTCACCCTTCCACCATTGCTAGCCTCTCTAGTATCGCGCAACTTTCACCGGTACCTTAAACCCACCATACCTACTTATCATGGCATTTCCATAGCCATTCCGATATATATTGCCATGCAACTTCCATCATCATCATATACATGACTTGAGCATTTATTGTCATATTGCTTTGCATGATCGTAAGATAGCTATCATGATGTTTTCATGGCTTGTCCGTTTTTTGATGTCATTGCCACGCTAGATCATTGCACATCCCGGTACACCACTGGAGGAATTCATATAGAGTCATATTTTGTTCTAGACATCGAGTTGTAATATTGAGTTGTAAGTAAATAAAAGTGTGATGATCATCATTATTAGAACATTGTCCCATGTGAGGTTATCAAAATAAAAGAGGCCAAAGAAGCCCAAATAAAAAAAGAGGCCAAAGAAACCCACCAAAAAAAGAGAAAACAAAAAGGAAAACAAAAGAGAAAACAAAAAAATGAGAGAAAAAGAGAGAAGGGGCAATGTTACTACCCTTTTACCACACTTGTGCTTCAAAGTAGCACCATGTTCTTCATATAGAGAGTCTCTTGAGTTATCACTTTCATATACTAGTGGGAATCTTCATTATAGAACTTGGCTTGTATATTCTGATAATGGGCTTCCTCAAATGCCCGAGGTCTTCATGAGCAAGCAAGTTGGATGCACACCCACTTAGTTTCCAGTTTGAGCTTTCAGAAACTTATAGCTCTTAGTGCATCCATTGCATGGCAATCCCTACTCCACGCATTGACATCAATTGATGGGCATCTCCATAGCCCATTGATTAGCTGCGTCGATGTGAGACTTTCTCCCTTTTTGTCTTCTCCACACAACCTCCACCGTCATATTCTATTCCACCTATAGTGCTATATCCATGGCTCACGCTCATGTATTGCGTGAAAGTTGAAAAGGTTTGAGAACATCAAAAGTATGAAACAATTGCTTGGCTTGTCATCGAGGTTGTGCATGATTTGAATATTTTGTGTGGTGAAGATGGAGCATAGCCATACTATATGATTTTGTAGGGATAACTTTCTTTGGCCATGTTATTTTGAAAATACATGATTGCTTTATTAGTATGCTTGAAGTATTATTATCTTAATGTCAAATGATAGACTATTGCTTTGAATCACTCATATCTTAATATTCATGCCATGATTAGATATGTGATCAAGATTATGCTAGGTAGCATTCCACATCAAAAATTATCTTTTTATCATTTATCTACTCGAGGACGAGCAAGAATTAAGCTTGGGGATGCTGATGCATCTCCATCATATCTATAATTTTTGATTGTTCCATGCAAATATTCTACAATTTTCATATACTTTTGGCAACTTTTTATAATATTTTTGGGACTAACATATTGATCCAGTGCCCAGTGCCAGTTCCTATTTGTTGCATGTTTTTGTTTCGCAGTAAATCCATATCAAACGGAGTCCAAACGGGATAAAAACTGACGAAGATTTTTTTGGAATATATGTGATTTTGGGGAAGAAAAATCCACACGAGACGATGCCCTAGGGGGCCACGAGGCAGGGGGGCGCCCCAGGGGGGCAGGTGGGCCCCTGACCCTCGTGGCCACCCCGTAAGGTGGTTGGTGCCCTTCTTTCGCCGCAATAAAGCTAATATCTGGATAGAGATCGTGTTAAAATTTCAGCCCAATCGGAGTTACGGATCTCCGGGAATATAAGAAACAGTGAAAGGGCAGAATCTAGGAACGCACAAACAGAGAGAGACAGAGAAACAGATCCAATCTCGGAGGGGCTCTCGCCCCTCCCATGCCATGGAGGCCATGGACCAGAGGGGAAACCCTTCTACCATCTAGGGAGAAGGTCAAGGAAGAAGAAGAAGGGGGGCTCGCTCCCCCTCTCTCCCGGTGGCGCCGGAACGCCGCCGCGGCCATCATCATTGCCGCAATCTACACCAACAACTTCACCGCCCTCATCACCAACTCTGCCCCCTCTATGCAGAGGTGTAACCCCTCTTTTACCCGCTATAATCTCTACTTAAACATGATGCTCAACGCTATATATTATTTCCCAATGATGTATGTGTCGGATGTGGGGTTCTGGCAAACCCTTAAGGTTCGAACATTGGGGTGCGCGCGAAGTCTTTTTCCTCCCACCGATCTACACCCTAGCTCGCTAAGATCTCGCGGACGAACTTGATGAACTCGCAACACATAAAGACACAAGATTTATACTGGTTCGGGCCACCGTTGTGGTGTAATACCCTACTCCTGTGTGGTGGTGGATTGCCTCTAGGGATGATGATGAACAATACAAGGGGAAGAACATCCTCCTGAGGTTGAGGTGTTCTTGTGCTTGGCTCACTTGTGTGTGTGGGGATGATCTTGAGGCCCTTTCTCTCTCTATCTCTCTATCGTCCTCCCCCTTGACTATGGTGGTGGCTCGTCCTATTTATAGAGGCCCTGGTCCTCTTCCCAAATATTGAGCGGGAAGGGAGCCAACAATGGCATGCTAATTTGAAGGGGGACAACTAGTACAAGCCATCCTGACAAAAGTGGTCTTCGCCTGCCAAAGGCTCTGGTGGTGACGCCGTCGTGGGCTCCACGATGACCTCCGTCTTGCCGTCCTTCCGGTCCTGGTCTTGTTGCACCAAAATGGCAACCTTTGCCTGATGCCTCGATACTCCTTGCCTGCGCTGGCCTCCTTAGCACCAAAGAGGAAACAAGGACGCTGCGCACGCTGGCGCCCGCCTGGTGTCGATCGTCATGGCTCATGTCACGAGAGCCTCGTGAGGTTTGCGTCGCCTTGTTATCTCCGCCCCTCATGAGCCTGCCCGACTAGGCCACTCCAGAGGAGGTCTTGTGTCGTACGCCTCGCGAGGCTTGGCCCCTCGCAAGGGTCTTGGATGCCTTGTTGATGAAGATGGGCTGTACGGCCTGTTGGCTTAGCCACGCAGCGGGCTGCAGGCAGGCAAGTCTGGGGACCCCCGTTCCCAGAACGCTGACAGTAGCCCCCGGGCCCAAGGTGCGCTCGGGCTTGGCTTCGCGGCGAAGCCAAGGGTCAAGTATGGAGCACCGCGGGCCCCCAAAAGCCCATGGCCTCGGTTGACGCGTGGCGGTTGATTGGACGTGGGCATCTCCGCTTCCCCATGCTGCCTTTGAATCCGCCTGGCTATGCGGCCTCGGTCTTTGGTTCTTCTCCAAGCGGCGAGCCCCGATCATCTTGGGCTCCTCACGAGGACGGGCTGACGTCAGGCGCGGCGCCATCCCCCAGCCCCCCGCCGGGAGGTAGCGCGCCACTTGATGCTCCACCCGCTGCCCCTGAGGTAGAGGACAAGGCGGGTCGAGCGTTCGAGCTCAAGCGCGGGCGGAGCGTTGTTCGTCATGAGCTCTTCCAGGAGGCGATGGGCGCGATGAGCCGCCTCGGTGAAGAGCTCGCCGATGTCGACTCGCGTCTTGAGGCCGAAGGTCTCCGGCTGGTGGAGGAGTGGCGCAAGCTGAAGGTGGCCATCAACCTCGGTCGCTATCAGCGCGACCTCAAGAATGCGAAGGCCGAGGCGTCCCTCAAGATCGCCCATGAAGCCCGCTCACGAGCCTTGGAAGAGGCTCGTGAGGCTGACCGCCGTCGCGAGGCTGCGAAAGAGCGCGCGTGGGGGCTCTAGGCCTGGAGCGCGAGGCCCCTCTTGCATCGCTGAGGGGGACGCCCGCGGAGGAAGAGGAGGTCCGGAAGCACGAGGAGGCGTTGGCCCTGGAAGCCGTGGAGCGCAGCCTTGAGCTCGAGCAACTGGAAATGAGGGAGCGTCAAGTTGCTCAAGCAAAGGACGCCGTCGGGGCCCGCGAGGCCGGAGTCGAGGAGGAGATCAATCGTCGGGTGGTCGAGGTTCGCGCAGATCTGGAGGGCAGGTACGACTTGAAGCTGAAGCTCGCGGGTCTGGAGGATGCAGACAGGGCCGCCGCCCTCAGGCCTAGGTTGGATGAGGCTGAGAGGCGTGCGAAGGCCACAGCCGCCGTCCTGGTTATGGCGCAGGCGGACTTGGCCTCCGCCCGCGCCGATCTACTTTCCCTCCGAAAACGAGTTGATGATGTCGAGGCCGTCGCACGGCTAAACAGGGAGGAAGTGCTCCAGCTCCGGACGCTAGAGCGCGAGCATGCTCCTATGCTTCAAGACCTCCGGAACAAGGCCAACACCGCCCTGGGTTACATCTGCGACGAGAACGCCCCGGCCCCTCACTCGAATGACTATGCCAGCCACCTGACCTTCTTCACCGAGGTGGTGACGCGCCTGGAGGCTCGATCCGCCAGAGCTCGCCAGCTTGTGGAGGAGAGGGGTCGTGGCCTGCTTCAGCACGCTTTCTCCTGTGTCTTCAGCCACCTTCTGAATGCCGAGCCCAACTTTGACTTCGATGCCGCCATTGCCCCCGTACCCACGGCCGTCCGAGGTGACCTGGCGCGTTGGGTAGAGGACCATGTGGACGCGTTGGTCAGGGCCTTCACCTCGGAGGATGACGCGGTGGTGGTCATCGCAGACGAAGGCAACATGGTCGATGACGGCGATGGGGGCGTCGCCGACGGCGATGATGACACCGACGAAGATGACGACGACGCGAGCAACGCGTCCGCGGGTGATGTAGCGAGTGATGTTTCGGGCTGATCCCATGTTCTCCTATCGTTTCATCCTGCATGCAAAACTTGGGCGTGGCCATTGGAAGACTTGTAAGAGCATTTTGAGAGGGGGAGCCCCTCATGTAAGCAAATTGCAGTTTTTACTTTCCTATATTATGTGGGTATGTGTCCTAGTGAACTCATGGAGCCGGGGCGAGCTTCCCGTCGTGGTTTACCTTAGTCAGCGCCTGCTTCGGGCTGGGTCGTGAAGCGACAAGCTTCTGAGAATCCTGTGGAGCTTATCGCCCCGTCTGAGGGGGCCCCTCAAGAGGTGAGTGCCAGGCGCAGCGCTGGCGCGTGCTTGACGAGCGTGCGCTTTGCGCGGTTCGGCTCGCGAGGATTGTGAGGGAAAGGCGATGGACATGAGTCCCAAACCAAACGAGATCCAGAAGGCTAGAAATGGCTCGAACGAGAAAAGGCACCCCCCGCGCGCATCGATAAAAATTCAGCTTCAACTTAAATCCAGATCCAGAAAGCAAAGCCAGAGAAAGAGAGAGATCCAAAGCAAAAGGCGGCACCTAGTCTAGTCTTCGGGTCTTCAAGTCTTCTCACCAGCGCAGAGCTAAGTGCTGCCACTGGGTGTGGGAGGGAGCCCTAGGGCCTGAGGTTGGCGCTCCTGAGACTCCGGGGCATGTACAGCCCCAACTCATTATTACGTGAGAGTGTCACGGGCGGCGAGCTTCACAGGCACTGGGCCTTCTTCACAGGAACCGACCTTGCTTCATATCACCAGACGAGGGCCCCGCCTTGCGCCGCCCTTGACCTCCTCTGTGCCGACCGGTCACCAGGACGACACAAAAGAGGGAAAGGGGATGCCAGCAGTTCCCTCGGTGACCACAGGCCCTCTGCCGGGGGAAGGGTCGTTGAAGCCTCCCCGACAGAGGGCCTACCTCCGGGTATCCCCTGGCCTTGCACGCTTTGTGGAGGGGCCTGGCTCCCGACCCCTCTCCTGCAGCCCCCAGCGCGATCCTTCCGCTGCCAGGGGGGCCGTCGAGCTGGGCCGCCTGCCGCTGCGGTGACCTGCTCCTCTTGCGACTCATGGTTAGCGTAAGCTTGCTCCTGAGGAATTAGGGGTACCATGTAGTGGTCGTCGCACATGCGGTCGTGGTGGTTCCCCGGCGGCTCCTGGAAGGCTTCGACTCCTAGTGTCCCTTCTTCCCAATCTTCTCTAACGAACGAGCCGGGGTCGTCCTCCGGCGTGTACTCCTGGTCCGTCATGCGGGGCACTGTTGGGGAACATAGTAATTTCAAAAAATTTCCTACACACACGCAAGATCATGGTGATGCATAGCAACGAGAGGGGAGAGTGTTGTCTACGTACCCTCGTAGACCGAAGCGGAAGCGTTGACGCAACATAGAGGAAGTAGTCGTACGTCTTCCCAGTCCAACCGATCCAATCACCGTTACTTCGGCACCTCCGAGTTCTTGGCACACGTTCAGCTCGATGACGCTCCCCGGGCTCTGATCCAGCAAAGCTTCGGGGAGGAGTTCCGTCAGCATGACGGCGTGGTGACGATCTTGATGTTCAACCGTCGCAGGGCTTCGCCTAAGCACCGCTACAATATGACCGAGGTGGAATATGGTGGAGGGGGGCACCGCACACGGCTAAGGAACGATCACGAAGATCAACTTGTGTGTCTATAGGGTGCCCCCTGCCCCCGTATATAAAGGAGCAAGGGGAGGAGGCCGGCCGGCCCTATGGCGCACCAAGGAGGAGGAGTCCTCCTCCTAGTAGGAGTAGGACACCCCTCTTTCCTACTCCTACTAGGAGGGGGAAAGGAAGGGGGAGAGGGAGAAGGAAAGGGGGGCGCCGCCCCCCCCTCTCCTAGTCCAATTCGGACCAGAGGGGGAGGGGGCGCGCGGCCCACCCTGGCCGCCCCTCTCTCTCTCCACTAAGGCCCATAAGGCCCATTACTTCTCCCGGGGGGGTTCCGGTAACCCTGCGGCACTCCGGTTTTCTCCGAAATCACCCGGAACACTTCCGGTGTCCGAATATAGTCGTCCAATATATCAATCTTTATGTCTCGACCATTTCGAGACTCCTCATCATGTCCCCGATCTCATCCGGGACTCCGAACTCCTTCGGTACATCAAAACTCATAAACTCATAATATAACTGTCATCGAAACCTTAAGCGTGCAGACCCTACGGGTTCGAGAACAATGTAGACATGACCGAGACACGTCTTCGGTCAATAACCAATAGCGGAACCTGGATGCTCATATTGGCTCCTACATATTCTACGAAGATCTTTATCGGTCAGACCGCATAACAACGTATGTTGTTCCCTTTGTCATCGGTATGTTACTTGCCCGAGATCCGATCGTCGGTATCTCAATACCTAGTTCAATCTCGTTACCGACAAGTCTCTTTACTCGTTCCGTAATACATCATCTCGCAACTAACTCATTAGTTGCAATGCTTGCAAGGCTTATGTGATGTGCATTAACCGAGAGGGCCCAGAGATACCTCTCCGACAATCGGAGTGACAAATCCTAATCTCGAAATACGCCAACCCAACATGTACCTTTGGAGACACCTGTAGAGCTCCTTTATAATCACCCAGTTACGTTGTGACGTTTGGTAGCACACAAAGTGTTCCTCTGGTAAACGGGAGTTGCATAATCTCATAGTCATAGGAACATGTATAAGTCATGAAGAAAGCAATAGCAACATACTAAACGATCGAGTGCTAAGCTAACATGGGTCAAGTCAATCACATCATTCTCCTAATGATGTGATCCCGTTAATCAAATAACAACTCTTTGTCTATGGTTAGGAAACATAACCATCTTTGATTAACGAGCTAGTCAAGTAGAGGCATACTAGTGACACTCTGTTTGTCTATGTATTCACACATGTATTATGTTTCCGGTTAATACAATTCTAGCATGAATAATAAACATTTATCATGAAATAAGGAAATAAATAATAACTTTATTATTGCCTCTAGGGCATATTTCCTTCAGTCTCCCACTTGCACTAGAGTCAATAATCTAGTTCACATTGCCATGTGATTTAACACCAATAGTTCACATCATCATGTGATAACACCCATAGTTCACATCGTCATGTGACCAACACTCAAAGGGTTTACTAGAGTCAGTAATCTAGTTCACATCTATATGTGATTAACACCCAAAGAGTACTAAGGTGTGATCATGTTTTGCTTGTGAGAGAAGTTTAGTCAACGAGGTCTGCCAATCAGATCCGTATGTATTTTGCAAATTTCTATGTCAACAATGCTCTGCACGGAGCTACTCTAGCTTATTGCTCCCACTTTCAATATGTATCTAGATCGAGACTTAGAGTCATCCAGATCTGTGTCAAAACTTGCATCGACGTAATTTTTTACGATGAGCCTTTTGTCACCTCCATAATCGGGAAATATTTCCTTATTCCACTAAGGATAATTTTGACCGCTGTCTAGTGATCTACTCTTAAATCACTATTGTACTCCCTTGCTTAACATAGTGTAGGGTATACAATAGATCTGGTACACAGCATGGCATACTTTATAGAACCTATGGCTGAGGCATAGGGAATGACTTTCATTCTCTTTCTATCTTCTACCGTGGTCGGGCTTTGAGTCTTACTCAATTTCACACCTTGTAACACAGCCAAGAACTCTTTTCTTTGACTGTTCCGTTTTGAACTACTTCAAAATATTGTCAAGGTATGTACTCATTGAAAAAACTTATCAAGCGTCTTGATCTATCTCTATAGATCTTGATGCTTAGTATGTAAGCAGCTTCGCCGAGGTCTTTCTTTGAAAAACTTCTTTCAAGCACTCCTTTATGCTTTGCAGAATAATTCTACATTATTTCCGATCAATAATATGTCATTCACATATACTTGTCAGAAATGATGTAGTGCTCCCACTCACTTTCTTGTAAATATAGGCTTCACCACAAGTCTGTATAAAACTATATACTTTGATCATCTCATCAAAGCGCATATTCCAACTCCGAGATGCTTGCGCCAGTCCACAGATGGATCGCTGGAGGTTGCATATTTTGTTCACACTTTTAGGATTGAAAAAACCTTCTGGTTGCATCATATACAACTCTTCTTTAAGAAATCCATTAAGGAATGCATCTTTGTATATCTATTTGCCAGATTTCATAAAACGCGGCAATTCCTAACATGATTCGGACAGACTTAAGCATAGATACGAGTGAGAAAATCTCATCGTAGTCAACATCTTGAACTTGTCGAAAACCTTTTTGCGACAATTCTAGCTTTGTAGATAGTAACACTACTATCAGTGTAGGTCTTCCTCTTGAAGATCCATTTATTTTCAATTGCTTGCCGATCATCGGGCAAGTCAACCAAAGTCCATACTTTGCTTTCATACATGGATCCCATCTCAGATTTCATGGCTTCAAGCCATTTTGCGGAATGTGGGCTCACCATCGCTTCTTCATATAGTTCATAGGTTCATCATGATCTAGTAGAATGATTTCCAGAACAGTATTATCGTACCACTCTGGTGCGGATCTTACTCTGGTTGATCTATGAGGTTCAGTAATAACTTGATCTGAAGTTTCATGATCATCATCATTAACTTCCTCACTAATTGGTGTAGGTGTCACAGAAACCGTTTTCTGTGATGAACTACTTTCCAATAAGGGAGCAGGTACAGTTACCTCATCAAGTTCTACTTTCCCCCCACTCACTTCTTTCGAGAGAAACTCCTTCTACAGAAAGGATCCATTCTAAGCAACGAATATCTTGCCTTCGGATCTGTGATAGAAGGTGTACCCAACTGTCTCCTTTGGGTATCCTATGAAGACACATTTCTCCGATTTGGGTTTGAGCTTATCAGGATGAAACTTTTTCACATAAGCATCACAACCCCAAACTTTAAGAAACGACAACTTTGGTTTCTTGTTAAACCACAGTTCATATAGTGTCGTCGTCTCAACGGATTTAGATGGTGCCCTATTTAACGTGAATGCAGCTGTCTCTAATGCATAACCCCAAAACGATAGTGGTAGATCGGTAAGAGACATCATAGATCGCACCATATCTAATAAAGTACGGTTATGACGTTCGGACACACCATTACACTGTGGTGTTCCAGGTGGGTGAGTAGTGAAACTATTTCACATTGTTTTAACTGAAGGCCAAACTCGTAACTCAAATATTTTACTTCTGCGATCATATCGTAGAAACTTTTATTTTGTTACGATGATTCTCCACTTCACTCTGAAATTCTTTGAACTTTTCAAATGTTTCAGACTTGTGTTTCATCAAGTAGATATACCCATATCTGCTCAAATCATCTGTGAAGTCAGAAAATAATGATACCTGCCGCGAGCCTCAACACTCATTGGATCGCATACATCAGTATGTATTATTTCCAATAAGTCAGTTGCTCGCTACATTGTTCCGGAGAACGGAGTCTTTAGTCATCTTGCCCATAAGGCATGGTTTGCAAGCATCAAGTGATTCATAATCAAGTGGTTCCAAAATTCCATCAGCATGGAGTTTCTTCATGCGGTTTACACCAATATGACCTAAACGGCAGTGCCAGAAATAAGTTGCACTATCATTATTAACTTTGCATCCTTTTGGCTTCAATATTATGAATATGTGTATCACTACGATCGAGATCCAACAAACCATTTTCGTTGTTGTGTATGACCATAGAAGGTTTTATTCATGTAAACAGAACAACAATTGTTCTCTAACTTAAATGAATAACCGTATTGCAATAAACATGATCAAATCATATTCATGCTCAACGCAAACACCAAATAACACTTATTTAGGTTAAACACTTATCCCGAACGTATAGGCACTAGTAGAAAAAGGGTCAATCGTGAAGCACATTAGTGCCGGTTTGTATTTGAGCCGGCACTAATGTATACATTAGTGCCGGTTCCAATGGCTAGCCGGGCCGCTTTCATTAGTACCGGTTCGTGGCGAACCTTTAGCACCGGTTCGTGCCACGAACCGGTACTAATGAGAGTGGTGGCAGGATGTTGCCAGAGTGGGGCCCCTCCAACACCTTTAGTACCGGTTCGTGCCACGAACCGGTACTAAAGGTCGTCCTATATAAACCCTTCGTCCACCAGCACTCTGTTCTTCCCCCTTTCCCCTCTCCGGCCCTCTCCTCTATTCTTCCCTTCTTCCTCTCGAGTTCATCACAAAATTTGCCCAAAATTTGTCAAGGTTTGAAGGCCCTCATCCATTCAAATGATCACAAAGGTTAGCAACTTTGTCCTTTCATCTCTCATTGCTAGATTAGCTCTTGCATTGGTTTATATAGTGATTAATTTGTGAGTTTAGTAATTTGGGAGGATATATATATATATGCTAGTATTTGATTTATATGCAATTTGAGGTCAAAAATAACACTTAGTTTGCATATGTAGGTGTGGTTTACTTAGTGCCTTCTAAATCTCCATCGTAGCCACCGTCGATCGCCCGCACCGTCCCGTCGCCGGCACCACCTTGTGGTGAGCCTCTTGTTCATGAAATTTTATATAAAAATTGATGTTTGTGATTTGGATATATAGTTACTCGTATAATTATCTTACCCGTACGTTGTTTGTTATACATATAGTGCCATGGTTTTGATATCCGTCCCCGTCGGCCCTAGTCCTTGTTATGATTCGGATGTGGTATGTATATTCTCTTTTAAAACTAGTTGCATTTCGTGTTTATGACAAATTATGCCCATCAAGTTGACATAGAAATTTTTTCTAGGAGGTATCTGAACCTGAAATTCCAACCGACCCTATTGCCGAGAGGTTAAATTTAGTTGAAAGAGAAAACGAGTACTTGAAAGAAAATTTGAAAAGAATTGAGGGGGAGAAGATGGAATTGGAGTTGCATGTTGCCGATGTCGTCGATGATCACAAGATCAAGATGGAGAAAATGCGCTTGAAGATTAGAAAGATTAGAAAATATGCCATCGATAGTGAGGCTTGGTATCATTATGCTGTTGGATCCATTGTTACCTTAGTTGCGATCTTGATCGTATTTGTTGTTGCATTTAAATGCTTTAGCTAGAGAGTTATTTGTTTGTTGCATTTAAGTGTTGTATGAACTTTATGTATGAACTTGTGTTAATTTGGTCTATTCGGTGTTGTGTAATGAAGATGAGCCGGCAATGGATGTACGATGACCGATGCTCTCCCCAGTTCGTTGAGGGCGTGCGTACTTTTCTGCTTGCGGCTGAGGCAAACAAGCGGGCGGATGGTTTTATGCCTTGTCCATGTGCTCGCTGTAAGAATGGTCACAATTACTCTACGTCAAGAACCATTCACGTCCACCTGTTTAAGACCGGTTTCATGCCCCATTATAATGTTTGGACCAAGCACGGAGAAAGAGGGGTTATGATGGAAGACAATGAAGAAGAAGAGGATAACGACAGCTATCCTGGCCATGGGTTCCCTGAATACGATGATACAACAATGGGGGAAGAAGCTGAGCCGGTAATGCGGGAAGAAGCTGAGCCGGCAATGCGGGAAGAAGCTGAAGAAGAGGCATCAGATGAGCCCGTTGATGATCTAGGTCGGGCCATTGCCGATGCAAAGAGAAACTGCGCAAGTGATTTGGAGAAGAAGAAGTTGCAGCGCATGTTAGAGGATCACAAAAAATTGTTGTACCCGAATTGCGTAGGTGACAAGAAAAAGCTGGGCACCACACTAGAATTGCTGCAATGGAAGGCAGAGAATGGTGTATCTGACAAGGGATTTGGAAAGTTGCTGGTAATGATAAAGGATATGCTTCCAGAGGACAACGAATTGCCCGAGAGTACGTACGAAGCAAAGAAGGTTGTCTGCCCTCTAGGGTTAGAGGTGCAGAAGATACATGCATGCCCTAATGATTGCATCCTCTACCGCGGTGAGTACGAGGATTTGAACGCTTGCCCGGTATGTGGTGCATTGCGCTATAAGATCTGCCGCGATGACCCTGGTGATGTCGAGGGCCGGCGCCCCAGGAAGAAGATTCCTGCCAAGGTGATGTGGTATGCTCCTATAATACCACGGTTGAAACGTTTGTTCCAAAACAAAGAGCATGCCAAGGCGATGCGATGGCACAGAGAAGACCGTAAGAAAGACGGAAAGTTGAGAGTACCCGCTGACGGGTCGTAGTGGAGAAAAATCAAAAGAAAGTACGGGAAGGAGTTTGCAGATGACGCAAGGAGCGTATGGTTTGGTCTAAGCGTAGATGGAATTAATCCTTTTGGGGAGCAGAGCAGCAACCATAGCACCTGGCCTGTGACTCTATGTTTGTATAACCTTCCTCCTTGGTTGTGCATGAAGCGGAAGTTCATTATGATGCCAGTGCTCATCCAAGGCCCTAAGCAACCCGGCAACGACATTGATGTGTACCTAAGGCCATTAGTTGAAGAACTCTTACAACTGTGGAATGGAACAGGTGTACGTGCGTGGGATGAGCACATGGGGGAAGAATTTGACCTAAAGGCGTTGTTGTTCGTGACCATCAATGATTGGCCTACTCTCAGTAACCTTTCAGGACAGACAAACAAGGGATACCACACATGCACACACTGTTTGGACGATACCGACAGTATATATTTGGCTAATTGTAAGAAGAATGTGTATCTGGGACATCGTCAATTTCTTCCGAGCAGGCATCCCGTAAGAAAGAAAGGCAAGCATTTCAAAGGTGAGGCAGATCACCGGACGAAGCCTCGCCACCGTACTGGTGCTGATGTACATGATATGGCCAAGGATTTGAAGGTGGTCTTTGGAAAGGGTCCTGGTGGACAACCTGTTCCGAATGACGCTGACGGACGCGCACCCATGTGGAAGAAGAAATCTATATTTTGGGACCTGCCCTATTGGAAAGACCTCGAGGTCCGCTCCGCAATCGACGTGATGCACATGACGAAGAATCTTTGTGTGACCCTGCTTGGCTTCTTGGGCGTGTATGGGAAGACAAAAGATACACCTGAGGCACGGGAGGACCAGCAACGTATGCACGGAAAAGACGGCATACATCAGGGTCATGCAAGCTACGCTCTTACCAAAGAAGAGAAGGAAATCTTCTTTGAATGCCTGCTCAGTATTAAGGTACCATCTGGCTTCTCGTCGAATATAAAGGGAATAATAAACATGGCAAAGAAAAAGTTCCAGAACCTAAAGTCTCATGACTACCACGTGATTATGACGCAACTGCTTCTGGTTGCATTGAGGGGGCTTCTACCGGAAAATGTTCGATTAGCCATTGTGAAGCTATGTGCATTTCTCAATGCAATCTCTCAGAAGGTAATCGATCTAGAAATCATACCAAGGTTACAGAATGATTTGGTGCAATGTCTTGTCCGTTTCGAGTTGGTGTTCCCACCATCCTTCTTCAACATCATGACGCACGTCCTAGTTCACCTATGCGAAGAGATTAACGTTTTGGGTCCTGTATTTCTACACAATATGTTCCCCTTTGAGAGGTTCATGGGAGTCTTAAAGAAATATGTTCATAACCGTGCTAGGCCAGAAGGAAGCATCTCCAAGGGCCGTCAAAATGAGGAGGTCATTGAGTTTTGTATTGACTTTATTCCTGACCTTAAGCCGATTGGTGTTCCTGAATCGCGGCATAAGGGCAGACTGGATGGAAAAGGCACGCTAGGAGGGGAACAAATAATATGTATGGACGGACATTCTCTCACTGAAGCACACTACACAGTTCTACAGAATTCCGCCTTGGTGGCTCCGTATATGGATGAACACAAGAATTTGCTACGCTCCAAACACCCGGAGCGGTCTGATGACTGGATTACACGTGAACAAACCAGGAGTTTCGCCAGCTGGTTGCAAGCACATACCATGCATGACACCTCTATTGAAGATGACCTGTACTTGCTGTCCCAGTTACCATCTTCGAATATAATGACTTTCAAAGGGTACGAGATAAATGGTAATACATTTTACATGATCGCCCAAGATAAGAAGAGCACCAACCAAAACAGTGGTGTCCGCTTTGATGTAGAAACCAAGACGGGAAAGGAAACATATTATGGTTATATACAGGACATATGGGAACTTGACTATCGACGTGGTTTGAAGGTCCCTTTGTTTCGGTGCAAATGGGTCAATATGACACGAGGCGGGGTAACGGAAGACCCGCAGTACGGAATGACAACAGTGGATCTCAACAATCTTGCGTATGCAGACGAACCATTCGTCCTAGCCAATTATGTGGCACATGTTTTCTATGTGAAGGACATGTCTACCAAGCCAAGAAAAAGAAAAGATAAGGAAGCGAATGCATCGTACGATGAGTCAAAGCGGCACATAGTTCTTTCTGGGAAGAGAAACATCGTGGGAGTGGATGACAAGACAGACAAGTCAGAAGATTATGAAAAGTTTGATGAAATTGCTCCATTCACAGTGAATATTGACCTGAGCATCCCGTTAAATGATGAAGATTTTCCATGGCTACGACGCAAAGGGACACACGCGAAGAAAAAGTTTCACACCCAAAGATCTGGGATGTGATCGGCTTAGCTATCATCACTTTCTTCTGTGTTTCACACCCAGGAGGGAATCTCTGTAATAGTTAGGGTAGCTAGTTATGTGTTTTGGCATTTGAAACGCGAAGAAATTTTATGTGCAAGCAAATTCTTTCATGCATTTATTGATTTTTTCAGCTAAATGACATTGAAAAGCATTTCAAATGAACTCAAAAAAGGATGAAAGTTGGCATGGTATCATAATTTCACCCACATAGCATGTGCAAAAAAGTAGAGAGGGTTATCGCAAAAACTGGATACACTTCGTGTACAAAATGGACAATCTGTTTCGAAGTATCAGGGTTTCGGACGAAAACTCATCCGTTACAAAGGCATTTCATTTTTAAATAACTTAAGCATTACCAAATTGAATATAATGATAAAACACACTAATATTAAACATAATAAAAAAGAATCACTGGAAAATGTATTTTTAAAGTTAAGTTATTCACAAACTAGTGATTCACACAAATTTCAAATAATTCAAAATTTAAACTATTCAAATTTAAAAACTACCGGCACTAACTGAAAGTTTCTAAAAACTATCAAAAATATTCACAAAGAAACTCTAAATACAGCAAAAAACAACTAAAAATAAATAAGACAAAATAAATAAAGCAGAAAAGAAAAAACTAAATGAAAAAAGCCCACCTACCGGGCCACAGCGGCCTACATACGACTAGAAACCCAACTTGTTGTTGGGCCAGGATGCAGGCCCGCAAGCCCAATAGGCCCCACAGGGCAGAGTAGCAGAGGTAGGCCCAGAAGGCCTGCTTTAGAGAGGAGCTCGAGACAGCAGCGGCGGCGGGGCTTATAAGCAGGTGTGAGCGCCCTTCGGCTAGCGAGGTGGGACTAAACTTCTGCGCCCCTCGCCTGGCAGCGCACCCCCTTTAGTACCGGGTCGTGGCACCAACTGGTACTAAAGGGGGGGCCTTTAGTACCGGTTGGAGCCAGGAACCGGTACTAAAGGGGGGTGCTTCCCCCCGCTTGGCCTGGCCAAAACTGGCCTTTAGTACCGGTTGGTGGCTCCATCCGGTACTAAAGGTGTCCCCTATATAAGAAACACTTCGAAAATTTTCAGTTTCTCATCTCCCACTTCTCTCTGCCGCCGCCCCGTCCCGCGCCGTCGCCGCCCCCGTCGCGCCGTCCCTGTCGACTCCGCGACGCCCCCGTCCTTGTCACGTCGTCCCCGTCGACTCCGCGGCACCCCCGTCGCCGTCCCGATCGCCGATCCCCTCGCTTCGCCGTCGCCGTCGCCTTTGGATCGACCTCGCCCTCGCCGTCGCCGTCGCCTCGACCTTGCCCGCACGCGCTGTGAGCCCCTCGCCCGGCCCCTCTCCTCCCTCCAATCGATCGTAGCACACACCGGCGCCGGCGCCGGCGCCGACCGTGCGCACACACACGCGCGCACGCACACACACACTACATGCACACACACACACACACACTACACACACACTAGACGCGCACACACACACAATTTTTCTGTTTTTAGCTTTTAGTTTTTTCTGTTTTTCTGTTTTTCATACAAAGTTTTAGATGAATTAATTAATTAGATTAGATTAATGTCAAATAGTATGTAGAAATGTTAGTTATAATATATATAATGTCAAATGTTATAGAAATGTTAGTTATATAGAAATGTTAGAAATTTTGGAAATGTTAGTTTTAGCTAGCTAGATGAATTAGATTAATTTCAAATTGTTAGACGATGATCGATGTTTTTTTAGTTTCTTATATTTTTAGTTATAAAATTTAGAATTTGCATATATGAAATCATCACAATCCATCATTTAAAAAATGTTACTTTACTTTTGCGGCATATAGTATTTTGTTGTCGACGATGCCCGGCCCGCATCCTTGCCGTCGACACGTCCGCGACGACGTCCTGCTTCAGAGGACCCATGTCCGGGACTGGGCTCCGCCGGGCTGGCACTGGGAGGTGCTACCTTTAGGGGCGCGACGCTTGGTGAGGAACCCGGCCCCGGGTCCCGTCGTCGACCCTCATCTCCTTTGGTGGCATTCACGTGGGCCACTTTCGGTGCGGAGGGAGCCGGCCCCGCCGGAGGTGGTACGTCGCCGTGTCAGGGAGGAGGACGAGCACGTCCATCGCTACATGGCTGCTATGGACGTCAGGTTCTCCAATACCGGGCAGGTTCTTTGGGGAGATCACCCGAGCTATGATCCAGTGATGGTTCCTTCTCTTTGGGTGTCCACCGCCCACACCTCAGGAACCGCGAGTGGCCTAGATTACTCTGTACTATTCGATATTTATTAGCTTGCTAGCTAGCTAGCTAGTGATGTATTCAATATTATATCTATTATTCGAGATGATGTATTCGAGATTATATCTATTATTCGAGACGATGTATTCGAGATTATATCTATTATTCGAGATTATACTAAATTGTTTTATATTTCTTTTGGCATAGTTAAATAAAAGCTATGGCGGACAATACCGACAGAGATAGAGAACAGACCATGCTCGATATCATACGCGGGCCAGATGATGATCAGAATGAAGAATATTTTGACGGCTTCGAATTTCTAAACAACACCGGAGAGGGTGATATGATATTCGATCGCGACGACCGAGAAGATGAAGTCATGAACTACGACGAAGAACTTGTTGATCCTGAAACAACAAACACCGGCGAGGTATATATATTTATATAAGCAGGAATCTGGTGATCATCGCATGTTTTAAATGAGTTGAAGATATATTAACGAATCGATCTTTCTTCTTTCAGCCATCCGGATCGAGCAAATCTTCAGGCAAAAGGACGAAACGAGGCCCGAACAAAAAGTTGAAGGAGGGCGTAAAGTACAATATCGAGGCAATCAGACCTAATGGTGAACCATTAGCGCCTAAGAAGATTGCGGACAAGTTTGTTCGTCAGTGCGGAGTTATTGTGAAGGACCAACTCCCGATCTCCCTTCAAGAATGGAGAAAGCCAGCAAATCCACGTCCAGATGTTACTTTTGTCGACGAGAAGCAAAAAAATCTGCTTTGGGATACTCTCATGGAACATTTCACCTTACCAGATAATTTCACAGAAGCAGATGTGCAGAAAGTCAAGGACGCTGCTTTTAGGAAGATGGCAGTTGCATTCAAGAACCACAAGAGAATGACGTGGGAGAAGTACGTCAAGGGAGGAAGGAAGACTCCAGTATTCGAGGGGATACTAGAGAATCAAAGTGCTCATTGGGACGATTTTGTGAAATTCAAGGATTCAGAATTAGCTAAGGAACGGTCGAGAATAAACAAGAAGAATGCCGAAAAAAAGGATAAGTTCCATAAGCTGGGGCCAGGTGGCTACGCGGTGGCAATGCCTAAGTGGGATAAGTCTGAGAAAGAGATGGAGGATGCAGGTGTCACTCCGGTTAGTAAGAGCTGGCCCCCCAGGTGCAGGACTTGGTTCTATGCGCATGGGGGGGAGTTGGACCCGAAGACAGGCAATGTTTCGACGAAGGCATGTCTGAATGGAGCCGACGATGCACTACTTGTTGCAATAGAAGAGGCTCGATCGGGGGTGTTCCAGCCCAACAGAGAGAACGACGAGCTTACGCGTGCCCTGGGAAATCCTGAACACCCGGGAAGAACACGAGGCAAGGGCGCTATTCCGTGGTATGAGGGGTTTTCGGACTGGAACGCCGACTACAGAACCCGTGCGAGAAAGAAGATTGCGGAGGAGAAGAAGAGGAAGATGGAGGAGGAGCAAAGGAAGCTCGACTATGAACGCCTTCAAGGCCTAGAAGCAAGTCAAGCGGAATTGGCAGCTAAATTCCAGCGGTAGCAGGAGCAGATCGACTCACTTAGCTAGCAAAGGGGGTCTCAGCAGCTGCAGCAGCTAGCGGATGATCCAGCATCGGATACCACCGCCCCATCCATGCCGAGAAGCAGCGTGGGTTCCGCCCCGGGCGACGCAGTAGTGCTGGATAGATACCCCGTGGATGACATCACGGAGAACACTAACTGCGAGCTACACTTCAAAATGAAGAACATATCCATGAAGGTGGCAGACGCCGTTGCTTTTTCAAATTCCCCCGAGGCAACCTTCCATTGCAACCCGATTCCAGCGGGCTATGCTCGTGTCTTGGTTGATGAGGTGGTGGACCAATATTCGGGGCTAGAGCTTGACATTCCTGGAGGTGATGAGGAGCACACACTCGGAGATGCCAAACATTGTATCATCCTATGGAGAAAGGATTGCATCATTTTTCGAAGGCCACCGACACCGCGTCACCCGACTCCTCGTCGAAGTCCGCCACCGAGTCAGCAGACTCCCGCTCCTCCAAGTCCACCAATGCGTGAGGCCACTCCTCCTCCTCCAAGTCCGGCAAAGTGTCAAGCCACTCCTCCTCCAAGTCCGGCACAGCTTCAGGCCACTCCTCCTCGTCCAACTCAGCCCCGTCAGCCGTCTCCGCCGCCTCAGCAATCGCAGAAGAGACACCCCGCAGCTATGGTGCGTAGCGGTACCAGTCGAGGTCATAGTACAGGAAGTACAAGCGGAGGCAAGCGATATAAATATGGTCCAAACCTCACTACTCCTCTTCCTGTGAGGGCTTACGACAGGACCGAGGAGCAAACCAATGCCATAGTGCGGGCAGAAGTCGACGCCCATTTTGGACCGAAACCGCCACCGCCGCCAAGGGAGAAAGTGCCTGTGGAAGTAGTTGACCACTTCATTCGTATGGCTCAACCACCAGCTCCTAAGCCTTTTGACACAGACTATGAGCGCCACATCAGGAAGTTACATCGACAACGTCTATAGAAGGAGGCGAGCTCGAGCTCGAGCAAACAACAAGCAGCTGTCGAAAAATGCGGGAAAACCGTTGCCCAGCTGGGAGAACAGGCGGCGCAATCGACCCCCCCGCTTGTTGTGCCGACAACACATGACAGTACGCGCGCCCAATATTATTGTGGCCAAACAGTTTACGTTCCCGAGGTGGGCGATGTGGTAATAACCCAGGAGCATATAATGCAGGCTGAAGAACTCAAGATCACTGTTGGACAACTCCTCAAGATCGAGGACATGCCTGTGATTACAGAGGAGGAAATAAAACGGAAATATGTCCGGGGCCAACCTTTGGTCAAGCCAGAAGATGTCAAGAAGCTCCCAACGAGAATGTATGAATTGCATCAATGGTACATGGACATTACCAAGAGATCCGATCGAGAGTCCCTCATGGTGTATGTCAAGAAGGATCATTACTACCATGAGAAAGCTGTGGCCGTTGAGTATTCTGAACTGCTTCAGTTATACAATCAAGACGCACTCGACAAATCTATCGTCAGTTGCTATTGTCTGTAAGTGATTTCTTTCTGTAATTAATTTAAGTCTCAAGCTAGTTGTAGTGATCCTTTTGATCAATCATTACCTGTAATTATCCTCACTATATTCTTTTCTGTGGTATTATGCAGGATGAAGATGTATGAAATGAGAAAAGGTGGACGCTATGGCATTGGGTTCATTGACCCAAACACCGTTAATCAATACACATGGAAAATGAGCAAGTATTATGAAAAGCAGGTAGAGGACAGCATGCTAGAGTTCTTGAAGGGCCTCAAATACAATGAAGATATACTACTTCCTTACAACTTCGAGTGAGTCACACTTTCTTGTACTACAAATTCTCTGTTTTTGCCTACTAGCTAGCTACATGTTTTTCCTTACATATGCCCGCTTAATTAAGACATGCAAACGTGTGTGCATGCAGATTTCACTGGATCTTGTGTATCATTAAAGTTGACGCCGGAACAGTTGAAATACTGGACTCACTACTCAAAGCAAATAGTGACTACAACATCTTGTATGGGATAGTCAACAGGTAATTTCAATCATTATTAACTATATATCTCGGCCTATTTAGTTCGTCATTTCATGATATGAACTATCTAATAACCCCTTTATTCATTTTGTTTGTCGGCGGGCAGGGCTTGGGCAAGGTTCATCAGCGTCATGGAAGGCGAATGGAAACCACAGCTGAAATGGTTTCGATCCAAGGTAAGTAATTAAGTAGTACTAGCTAGCTAGCTAGCTGCCATCTCTTTAATTATCATGCTTGATTAATTATTATCTGATCAAATTAAATTCCATTCTCGTAATAAAGGCCCTGAAGCAGGCACAGGGGACTAATCTGTGTGCATACTGCGTTTGCGAGAACATTCGCATGATGGCGTCCGAAAGGAGCAGATCTCAAAGACAGGAATGGGTACGCTTGTCAGAACACTATTCACAATTTTTACACCATTATCGATATCTAGTCACACAACTAATACACATTCATATTGATCTCCTTCTTAACAGTTCAAAGAGGTGCGGGACAAGCTCCTAGAAACGGAGCGCGTAGAAGCACTTCAAGAGGAAATAGCGGGATTTTTGCTCGACCAGGTCATAAATCCGAAGGGAGAATACTATTACCCGCTACCGCCCCCATCGAACATGTCATGAACCACTTCCAATTGTCATCGTGCTCCGAAGGCACCAATTAGGCTAATGCCACTGGCTCCGAAGGCAACATGCATATGTAGGAGAAATTGTATATAGCTATACATGTGTGTATGTGTAAATTAATATGGTGGTTTGTGAGACATTGATGATGTATATATATATGATTGGTTCTACTAGAAATTCTATTTATATATATATATATGCATAACGTGTACAATGTGTAGTACTGTAAAATACCAGCAAATGAAAAAGAATTAAAATGGAAAACACAAAATTAAATGAAAAAGAAATCATAAAACCAAAAATCCCCCAAACATTTTAGTACCGGTTGGTGTTACCAACCGGTACTAAAGGGCTCCCGGCCCCCGGAGCTGGCTCGTGCCACGTGGTTGCCGTTTAGCACCGGTTCGTGCTGAACCGGTACTAAAGGGGGGGGCCTTTAGTGCCGAAATGTTAGTGCCGGTTCCGAAACCGGCACTAAAGGGCCTTACGAACCGGTGCTAATGGCCCGTTTTCTACTAGTGAGGGAGTGTGTGATGATGATCATATCAATCTTGGAACCACTTCCAACACACATCGTCATTTCACCCTTAACTAGTCTCTATTTATTCTGCAACTCCCGTTTCGAGTTACTAATCTTAGCAACTGAACTAGTATCAAATACTGAGGGGTTGCTATAAACACTAGTAAAGCACACATCAATAACATGTATATCAAATATACTTATGTTCACTTTGCCATCCTTCTTATCCGCCAATCACCTGGGGTAGTTCCGCTTCTAGTGACCAGTCTCTTTGCAGTAGAAGCACTTAGTCTTAGGCTTAGGAACAGACTTGGGCTTCTTCACTTGAGCAGCAACTTGCTTGCCGTTCTTCTTGAAGTTCCCCTTCTTCCCTTTGCCCTTTTCTTGAAACTAGTGGTCTTGTCAACCATCAACACTTGATGCTCTTTCTTGATTTCTACCTTCATCGATTTCATCATCATGAAAAGCTCGGGAGTCGTTTTCGTCATCCCTTGCATACTATAGTTCATCACGAAGTTCTACTAACTTGGTGATGGTGACTAGAGAATTCTGTCAATCACTATCTTATCTGGAAGATTAAATCCCACTTGATTCAAGCGATTGTAGTACCCAGACAATCTGAGCACATGCTCACTAGTTGAGAGATTCTCCTCCATCTTTTAGCTATAGAACTTGTTGGAAACTTCATATCTCTCAACTCGGGTATTTGCTTGAAATATTAACTTCAACTCCTGGAACATCTCATATGGTCCATGACGTTCAAAACGTCTTTGAAGTCCCGATTCTAAGCCGTTAAGCATGGTGCACTAAACTATCAAGTAGTCATCATATTGAGCTAGCCAAACGTTCATAACGTCTGCATCTACTCCTGTAATAGGTCTGTCACCTAGCGGTGCATCAAGGACATACTTCTTCTGTGCAGCAATGAGGATAAACCTCAGATCACGGATCCAATCCGCATCATTGCTACCAACATCTTTCAACTTAGTTTTCTCTAGGAACATATCAAAATAAACACAGGGAAGCAACAATGCGAGCTATTGATCTACAACATAATTTGCAAAATACTATCAGGACTAAGTTCATGATAAATTTAAGTTCAATTTAATCATATTACTTAAGAACTCCCACTTAGACAGACATCCCTCTAATCCTCTAAGTGATCACGTGATCCAAATCAACTAAACCATAACCGATCACCACGTGAAATGGAGTAGTTTTCAATGGTGAACATCGCTATGTTGATCATATCTACTATATGATTTACGCTCGACCTTTCGGTCTCAGTGTTTCGAGGCCATATCTGCATATGCTAGGCTCGTCAAGTTTAACCCGAGTATTCTGCGTGTGCAAAACTGGCTTGCACCCGTTGTAGATGGACGTAGAGCTTATCACACCCGATCATCACGTGGTGTCTGGGCACGACGAACTTTGGCAACGGTGCATACTCAGGGAGAACACTTTTTATCTTGAAATTTAGTGAGAGATCATCTTATAATGCTATCGTCAATCAAAGCAAGATAAGATGCATAAAAGATAAACATCACATGCAATCAATATAAGTGATATGATATGGCCATCATCATCTTGTGCTTGTGATGTCCATCTCCGGAGCACCGTCATGATCACCATCGTCACCGGCGCGACACCTTGATCTCCATCGTAGCATCGTTGTCGTCTCGCCAATCTTATGCTTCTACGACTATCGCTACCGCTTAGTGATAAAGTAAAGCATTACAGGGCGATTGCATTGCATACAATAAAGCGACAACCATATGGCTCCTGCCAGTTGCCGATAACTTGGTTACAAAACATGATCATCTCATACAATAAAATTTAGCATCATGCCTTGACCATATCTGTTGGGGATATTACTAATGGGCGTAAACCGGCCTATCTGGGCCGGGTTAACTTCGTCAGTAGTTAAGTAAGTTAAAGCCCAAGAAGACAGAGGAGGGCTCAAGGCCCATGGTCGGCTCAGAGCCTGCAGCCGTAAACCGGCGTTAGTAGTTAACCTGTATTGTAAGTTAGGAATAAGAAGAGACCAAACCGGACACATCTATGAGCCGGTATTGGGACTCCGTAAGCCGACGAGAGTCACCCGTGTATATAAGGGGACGACCCGGCGGCGGTTCAGGGACAACAGACAACAACTCGAGACATAGGCGAAGCTTGTTTGCTCCCTAGTCATCTAAACCCCATCAATTCCATCACAACTAGACGTAGGCTTTACCTTCATCGAAGGGGCCGAACTAGTATAAACTCTTTTGCGTCCTTGTGTCCGCTTTAACCCCTTCAAGCTAACCCGTCGCGATGGCTCCATGACTAAGTCCTTTCTCTAGGACATCTGCCGTGACAAAACAACGATAGTTGGCGCCCACCGTGGGGCTCTCGCACGATGGTTTCCGGTTCTTGGAGGGCCGCTTTGAAGGACTCGAGGGCTACGCTGTAGGCCGGATGACTAAGAGTCGTCGCGGCAAGCTCTACATCGACGACGCAGGCTGGGGCCCCGAGGCCGGCTCAATTGAGTACGGGTACCGGGTCCCCTTTGGTAGCATTCACGTTTTCATTGCCAAGATCGGTGAACCGGGTCCTGAGCCGGACATCTGCACCGACCTCGTCGAGACGGCTCAGCGTGCGCAATCCGCCCGGGTTAAACCGGCCATGAAGCGTGCCTTCGTGGGAGTCATCCATGGAGGAAGTTATGAGGACGGATCGGAATTTCGCGGGGCGACTGTCGTTTCTTCCGGTGACGAATCTTCGACCGGAGAAACCGAATCTCTTTATCAGCTACAAGATGGCCGGATTGGGAGCTGTTCCGATGGCAACAGTATTCCGGACCCCTCTGATCTGCCCAACCGGGTTGGAATATTCATGGCCGAAACACAAGCAGCGCTTCATTCTTCGACAGCTGCGGCAACGATCTCCGGTTCAGCAGCGGCGACGGCTGCCGGGGCAGGAGGCCCTGTGCGCCCGCCGGCTCAGGTTCTATCAGAACTATTTGATGCGTTGGCTGTGCTTATGGCGGAAGTTAATCCGCCAGATCAGGACGTTCACAACACGGAGATTGCAAAGGTAAAAGAACAGATCACCCAGGCCAAGGCGGATCTGGCAGCTGAGGACACAAGGATGGCCGCAGAGCGGGCCGCTTTAGACGCACAGGCCTACAGGCTTATGTTGGACTAGAGCGCGTCGCATGAAGTCATGAGGAGGAAGCACCGATCCCGCTTACCTCCGGTTTTCGAGGCCAGAGACCTTTTCAACACTCCAGGACCAAGAGCCGGCAATCCGCTGGAGGGGAACCGGGCAGAAGCCCCTGGGACCGGTGCACCGGTTCAGCCTCGTCAGATGGACCCGCCTCGTCAAAACACCGTTATACCTCAGGATGCTTTAGCACCTCCGGGTCACTACTCCAACCCAATGGACAATCTTGTTGCCGCTGCTGCACGGCTGGAGGCCATTCCAATTGAAGGTGACTCACCGTAGGCAGTAGAGACGCGATGGGTCAAGGAACTTCTGAGGACAGCTTTGGCCCAACAGGACGCGTACTCGTACAGCCGCGACCGGATCCACTCGACCCCCCGTCCAAGCCGGAGCTATAGCATACATATGGATGAACCAGCAGTGTCGAGTAATGAACGACGTGGAGCACCCCGTGGCAACAACCCGACGGGTGGTGCTGATGACGCTCAGGAAGTGGTGAACCGGGCCCGAGCGCGCAGGGATGCCGAGTTAGCCGCACAGCATCAGGCTCGGCAGCTCACGCCGGTTCGTCCAACCATCTCGATCGAACCTGGTGTTACTTCTAGTTCTTTGGGGGTGCCTTGCCTTATCCCCGCTTTACGCAACGTGCGCCTGCCCAAGGATTTCAAAGGCCCGCGCAAGGTACCAAATTACACGGCGGATCAACCTCCAGAGACATGGGTGGAGAGCTATGAGATGGCCATGGAGATGCTTGATGTGGATGACACGGCGTGTGCGAAATACTTCACCATGATGCTTGAAGGAATGGCCCGTACTTGGTTAAAAAGCTTGCCAGCTAATTCTATCAGTTCATGGGCCCAATTACGAGCCCGGTTTATCAGCAATTTCAAGGATACCTGTAAATAGCCTATGTCGATAGTGGACTTAGCTGCATGCGTCCAGGAGGAAGGAGAATCACGACTCATTGGGTGCGCTGGGTTTCACAAGTGTTGCACTCCTCAGACCGCATCAATGCTGACACCGCAGTATTAACCCTAGAAGGCAACTGCCGGTTTGGGCCCCTGAAGTTGAAATTGGGACGGATGAAGCGTCATTGCACCGACATGGGGACCCTCATGGCCGCTTTGGTGAAATATGCTGATTCTGATAGTACCAAGGATCCCGAATCTGATGATGACAAGACAGGGAAAGGGAAGAAGAACAGCAGCTCCAAAGGTCAGCAGCATCACTGGGTAGGCAATGGCGGAGGAGGCAAGCATAAAGCGGATGGTAACATGGACTTTGTGGCTAATACCAACGCACAGGACAATGGCCAACGATGCAAGGGTAGGCCGAAAAATCGTAATGGAGCACCCAACCCTAACCCAAACCGCCTAAACTATCTGCTAAGCCAGCCCTGTCCAAGACATGGGACGAAGGAGGCGCCAGCAAACCACTTTTGGAAGGATTGCTTTATTATGTAGGACTTCAAGAATTCTAATAATTTCCGGTATGATCACGAATCTGGCGGTGGCTCAGGATCCGGGCCGGGTTACGGTGGAGGAAGTTCCGGTTCAGGATTTAATGGTAATCCGGGCGGACATAATGGTCAAAATAGTCAAAACAACCAGGGTGGTTACAACCAACAGCAGCAACAGTCAGGTTACCAGAGCAACCCAAAGCAGTTGAGTAGTGGGCAGTACCATGTCTTCACCACTAGCTTGGACAAGCGAGACCTGAAGGTTCAGAGGCGGGCAGTCAACTCTATTGAACCGGCCATACCCCGTTATCTATGTTGGTCTGAACAACCAATCATATGGAGCAGGATCACCCACCCCAGGTTGATAATCCGGGTCAGTTGGCTCTGGTGGTGGCGCCTCAGGTGGGAGGTTATAAGTTCACCAAGGTGCTCATGGATGGAGGGAGCAGCATTAACATCCTGTACTATGAGACCTTCCGTCGTATGGGACTAACAGATAAGAATCTCAAACCGTCTAATACAGTATTCCACGGTGTAGTGCCTGGCAGATCAGCATATCCCGTTGGTAAGATAGCTCTGGAAGTGGCCTTTGGGGATGATCATGATTCCAGGTCGGAGACATTGACGTTTGAAGTGGTGAAAATCCAAAGTCCATATCATGCCCTGTTTGGGCGACCGGCATACGCCAAGTTTATGGCTCGGCCCTGTTATGTGTATTTGCAGCTCAAGATGCCGGGGCACAAGGGGACAATAACGGTTCACAGAAGCCGCAAAATCGCTTTGGAATGCGAGGAAGGAGATGCGGCTTATGCAGAGTCAGTTTGTGCCACCGAGGAGTTGAAGTACTATAAAGAGAATGTTGATCCGGCGGACATGACTCCGTTGAAGAAGCCAACTACGGAGCATGATCTGGCCCTGAATTTCAAATCGGCAGCAGAAACTAAGCTTGTTGACTTCGTACCTGGCGATTCGTCCAAGCAGTTCAGCATCAGTGCCAACTTGGATCCGAAATAGGAAAGCGCGCTCATCGAGTTCATCCGTGAGAATCGGGACATTTTTGCATGGAAGCCCTCCGACATGCCAGGTGTACCGAGGCAACTTGCTGAGCACACACTTAATGTGGATCCTAAATATAAACCGGTGAAACAGTTCCTCCGCCGGTTTAACGAAGAAAGACGCAAGGCGATTGGAGAAGAGGTAGACAGGCTCTTAGCAGCTGGCTTTATTGTTGAAGTTTTTCACCCTGAGTGGCTTGCCAATCCGGTGCTGGTCCTCAAGAAAAACGGCACCTGGCGCATGTGTGTGGATTACACAGATCTTAATAAAGCTTATCCATCAGATCCTTTTGCCCTCCCCCGTATTGATCAAATTATTGATGCTACGGCGGGTTGTGAGCGTTTAAGTTTTTTGGATGCGTATTCTGGCTATCATCAGATCAAAATGGCAGTTAAGGACCAGGAGAAGACAACATTTATAACTCCCTTTGGAGCCTTCTGCTATGTGTCTATGCCCTTCGGGCTCAAGAGTGGCCAGGCAACTTACCAACGGCGTGTACAAAATTGTCTTCACAAGCAGATTGGCCGTAATGTACATGCTTACGTGGATGATATCGTGGTTAAATCCAGGGAGAAGGAGACTCTGATTGATGATTTGAAGGAAACCTTTGATAACCTGAGAACATACAAGATGATGCTTAATCCGGACAAGTGTGTCTTTGGTGTACCGGCGGGCAAGCTATTGGGTTTTCTAGTGTCCAACAGGGGAATTGAGGCTAATCCGGAGAAGATCACGGCTATCACCTCCCTGGCTAAACCGAAGTGTATCAACGATGTTCAACGCCTGGCAGGCCGGATTGCTGCGCTAAGCCGGTTTATCAGTCGCCTGGGTGAGAAGGCAATCCCTTTGTATCAGATGTTGAAAAAGATGGATCAGTTTGTGTGGAGTTCTGCTGCTGATGAAGCATTTGAAGACTTAAAGCGGCAATTGGCCAATCCGCCTGTGCTCGCCGCTCCCATTGACAAGGAGCCGTTACTGCTATATGTTGCTGCTAATGTTCAGACGGTCAGCGTAGCTATTGTGGTGGAGCGAAAGGAGGCAAGTAAGGAGCATCCGGTTCAACGTCCGGTCTATTATATCAGGGAGGTGCTCATTGAGTCCAAGCAAAGGTATCCGCATTGGCAGAAGCTGGTGTATGGAGTTTTTATGGCAAGCCGGAAGCTTAAACAATATTTCCAAGGGCACTCAATTACGGTGGTCAGTTCTGCTCCTTTGGGAGATATCATCCAGAACCAGGAAGCAACTAGCCGGATTGCAAAGTGGGCCATAGAGCTGGGGCCATACGGTTTGAAGTATGTGCCTCGGACAACGGTTAAGTCTCAAGCACTTGTTGATTTCATCAATGATTGGACGGAAATGCAAGCACCTGAAGAAAAGCCGGATCATACGTATTGGACCATCCATTTTGACGGATCCAGACAGTTGGAAGGCTCGGGGGCTGGAGTCGTATTAACTTCCCCACGAGGTGATAAGTTTTGTTATGTTCTCTGTTTAATGTTCCCTTGTACTAACAATGCAGCTGAGTATGAAGCCTTGCTCCATGGTCTCCGAATGGCTAAGGAGATGAATCTAAGTCGAGTTAAGTGCTTCGGTGACTCGGACCTTGTGGCTCAGCAAGTGTCTAGCACTTGGGACTCCAAGGACCCACTCATGGCAGCATATCATCGTGAGGTGGATACTGTCGCAGGTTATTTCAAAGGCTATCAGGTGGACCACGTGGACCGGCGGAAAAATGAAGCGGCAGACGCTTTAAGCCGGCTGGGCTCTCAGTGCAAACCGGTCCCACCCAATGTTTTTCTGGATGTGCTGCACAACCCGTCGGTCAAGATCCCTGGTGAAGAGGATTTGGCTATTCCTGATCCGGAGGCTCAATTGGTGGCGGCTCTTCATGTTATTCCAGATTGGACGCTTCCTTACCTGGCGTACAAGAACCGGGGTGAGTTGCCAGAGGATGAGATTCTAGTCCGGCAGATAATCCGGTGATCCAAGTCCATGGATATCATCAACGGCGAGTTGCATCATTGCAGTATATCAGGAGCTTTTCAACGTTGCGTGTCTCCTGAAGAAGGCCGTGAAATTTTGCGTGAGATCCACGAAGGAGATTGTGGTCACCACGCCAGTTCAAAGTCTCTGGTGGCTAAAGCGTTTCGCCATGGTTTTTATTGGTTAACTGCTCATGCTGATGCGGAGGATCTGGTCAGACGATGTGATGGTTGCCAAAGGTTTTCAAGGCGTGCTCATGTACCGGCTCAAGAATTGAGAATGATTCCAATTACTTGGCCGTTTGCGACTTGGGGGCTGGATATGGTTGGGCCTTTCAAAAGGTCCAAAGATAAGAAGACCCACCTCCTAGTGGCGGTTGACAAGTTTACAAAGTGGGTGGAGGCAGAACCTGTTAGCAAGTGTGATGCGGCCACGGCGGTTCAGTTCATCAAAAAGGTGATTTTCCGGTTTGGCTTTCCGCACAGTATTATCACAGATAATGGTACCAATTTGTCCAAAGGTGCTATGAAGGAGTTCTGCGAACGGGAGCACATCCGGCTCGACGTTTCATCAGTGGCACATCCACAGTCCAATGGTCAAGCAGAAAGAGCTAATCAAGAGATCTTGAGAGGCATCAAGCCCCGGCTCATGGTTCCTTTGCAGAGAACGCCGGGTTGTTGGGTAGAAGAATTACCATCTGTGTTATGGAGCATCAATACAACACCCAACAGATCAACAGGATACACACCGTTCTTCATGGTTTATGGAGCGGAGGCGGTTCTCCCTAGTGATATCCGTCATGATTCACCTCGTGTCACGGCTTATATTGAAGCGGACAATGAGACAACACGACAATATGCTTTGGACCGGTTGGATGAAGAGCGTGACATCGCAGACGCCCGATCGGCGATTTACCAGCAGGATCTTCGTCGTTATCACAGTCGCCGGGTCAGAACCAGAACCTTTCAGGAAGGAGATTTGGTGCTTCGACTCATCCAAGATCAGACTGATATGGATAAGCTATCCCCACCTTGGGAAGGGCCTTTCGTGGTTAGCAAGAATCTGCACAACGGGTTGTACTATCTGATCGACATTCGAGAGCATAAGGACTCACGTACATCAAAGGAGGAGACTAACAGGCCGTGGAATATAGCTCATCTTCGGCCTTACTATACCTGAGCCATTGGCTATACTTATGTACATATTACGACAATGTATATATTATGATTAAATATAATAAACCGGAACCTCAGCTAAAGCGGGGTATCTGTTCTTTTACATCATGTGAGGTTACACGGAGTTGCTCTAAAGCGGCCTCCGGTTTACCCCTTGAGTTCGCTTTGCTAAAAGCATCATGTTATATCACTTGGAGGATTGGTCGCGTCCGAACCAATACCATGCCTCTTGATAGGCGAGAGCCACCAGATCACTTGGGTACTTGGTCATGTCTGAACCAGTCATGCCTCTTGATTGGCCTAAGGCCACAGAATCACTTGGGGGCTTGGTCGAACCCGAACCATGACCATGCCATTTGGTCGACATAAATGCCACGGTTTCATTTGGGGACCTGGCTGACTAGAACCATAGTTACACCTAACGGGAGCTTGGTCGTGTTTGGCCATGGTAACGCCATTTGACCAGCTTAAATAAACCTTTTTTGGCAAACGGTTTTGTCATTGCTTTTGCTTCACACTTTTCTTTGAAGGGGGGGTTTTTGCTTTTCATTGTGTTTTTTAAACCGACAAAGTTTTTTTTAACCAATCAATTGATGGAACACAGTTCACGTCAATCCGGAGACTATTTGTCCGGTTTGATCCTTGTTGTTAACATCCTCTTATGGAGTAACACGGTGTTTATTATAACCCAGCACGGTTTACATGGTAAACCAACGTCATATATATATATACAGGAGCTGTTATCTCCTCGAACAGTGTGGGTTTGCAAAACTCCGCTTCAAGATTGGCCAAGCCAACTTCACACTCAATGATGGCAGGTATTATGTATCTCAAAAATTTGATCATATACTTAAAATTTTGTTTTGATTTCATATATGCAGACATCATATTCCGCCTGACGGTACAACCGCGGTGGCACTTGACGAATTTTTCATTTCAGAAAGTGTTTTGGAAAGTTCATTACCACAGGAAGAACAAATTATGCACGAAGGCATATCAACATCAAAGGTATCAGCTAGCCTATTACAAGGCAACATGGTGCCCATAATAATATAATTGTTTTTCGCAAAGGAGAGGCAGTTTAAAACCGGCTTCCGGTTCAAGTTTGGTCACCAGCCTGGCCTGATGGTTGTGGGTCATCCTGCGCCGCTTCAGCCTCCGTTTCTCTACCCAGTGGCTGGAAATTCATAGTTGTCCAGTCGATTCCCATTAATGCTTGAAAAACAGCTTCATCATGGATCAGCAATGACGGATCAATATCGGGAGCGTAAGTATGCTTACGGATTGGAGGGATTAGATTTTCTGATTCATGGATTGGTGCAGCTATTCGCTTGTTCTGACTGTCATATTGGGCTTGATAATGAGACAAGTCTGCTTCCTCAGCCAGTTGACAAGCTAGCGAACGTACTTCCCGGTTTATTGCTCGCAGATCCGCTTCGCCAAATTCTGACCCATCTTCCTTGAAGCTGGGATAGCCCCGAGCCGCTTCAATAGGATCAAAATCCGGCACCCAGGCTTTTGCCCGGATTAAGGCATTGATTGCACCGGTTCGAGCAGCAGATTTCTTCAGCTCTTCAACCCGGGCAAGAAGCACCGACAGTTTCATCAGAGTATCTTGAATCAAAGTGGACGCCGGTTTGTTATGAGATGCGGTACAGATGATCCGCTGGGCACCAGTATACAATTGTTCAACCAATGTATAGGCGGCTTTTAGTTTCTTCCGCACATCTGACCCCAAGTGACCAATGCGTGTCCCTGAAATACCATAAAGGGTTAATAAACCGGCGACTCTGTCAGAAGGCAGAGCCAATTCAGAAGGCAAACTGGCTTACCAAAGATAGCAGTAGTGATGGCATGCACGTGCCGCTTTATGCTGGTCAGTTCATCCGCCACTGGTTTTAGTGCAGCCTCGGCATCCTCTGCTCGTTTGATCAAAGCGGACTTCTCAGTGGCCCAATCCACCCGCTTCTTCTTGAAGCTCTCCTTAAGCTGTTCCATGGCGCTTAAAGCGCTGGCCAATTCCTCTTTTGCTTTGGAGGTTTCAGCCTGTTGGGTTTTCAGGTTTTCTTGGAGATCGGTGACTTGGTTTTCTTTCATCTTCAGCTCCGCCTGCATGCATACAGATATATGCTTCAACAAATCGGTATAAGGATTCAAGTACCAATCACATAACAAGTTATGCACTTAGCACTTGGGGGCTAATGCATATTCGGTCTTCATCTTTCAATTGCTTACAAAGTCCCAAGATCAATACAAGTATTCAACTTGGCACTTGGGGGCTAATGGCTATTTGCTCGTATATATTCTGATGCGGCAATTTCAATTACTTAAAGTACCGGTTTAACTACGTTAAGTTGAACCGGCCCTTGGGGGCTACATCAGCGAATTTCAAAGCATCAAGATTTATATTGGTAAGTCCCGGTTTGAAAGAATATTACAAACCGGCCCTTGGGGGCTAGGAGAGTCAGCAAGAATGGAAGCATACAAGCAGGAAGGAGCATATGGAAGTTACCTCATATTTCTCTTTCATCATATTAACCAGACCGGCTTCATAGTCGCGACTGGTATACAACCGGTTCAGATAGCCGGAATGGATATCTTGGGCGTTCAGAGCAGCATAAGTCGTCAGATCAGCGTTCCACTTGCCTTTGCCAAAGGCAGCAAATTCTTCCTTGGCAGAATGTTTGGATAAAGTGACAAGATTGATTGGCTCAGTATGGCCAGTGCCAGTAATGACAACCTCATCATCCTGGGTACCGACGGTTTGCACTAGGGCTGTTGGCTTGTTAGTAGGTTTTGCTGGACCGGTGGAACTTTCAATCCGAATGGAACCTGTGGCCCGATTGACAGGACCTGAGGCGTCAGTAGATCTCTCTTCAGCAATAAGATCATCGTCCTGCTGTGGTGGATCGTTGGGTATATCCTCAGGAATAGCCGCTTCAAGATTGGGTGTCTTGCCTGGTTCAAGAATGACATCTTCTTCAGCCGCTTTGTCCAGGCGAGCCTTCTTGCTTGGCCTAGGTTTGGCCCTGAGAAGAATAACAAAATCAAATACAACATATGTTCTAAGGCAATGTACTGCAAACATCACAATAAGTATAGCTTACCCAAGCACCGTTTTGAGCGGTGGGAGCTGAGTAGCCGATGACTCGCCAGAAGATGAGTGGGAAGTAACCTGGTAATCGGAGTCAGACGGATTAAGAGGTTGACGAAAGCAGCCCGCTTTAGGACAAGCACTGACAAGCAAATTAGAGACCTCTGAATGGCGTTTCCGAACCGGACTGTTCGGTAAACCGGCGGAGGTAACTACCTGGCCGCTGTGCCGGGTGGTGCGACGAGCTTCGTGTTGTTGGGTCTTCATAAGAAGTTTAGGATCCAAATAAGCAAGAGGATGAGAAAATTTAACTTTCCGGTTTGCCTGACGGATTTTTTGTGAAGGTAAAGTTTCTGAATCGGAAGAGAGAATAATTACCTCTGCAACATCCGCGTGGCTGGCTTCGGCATCATCCTGACAAATATCATCATCAATAAGACGCATGAAAAATAAACCAAGTGAGCCAAGCTCTACCTCAAAGTCCGGATTATCCACCTCATCATCAGGGGCCGGATTAGAAGATGCAGTGGTTCTTTTCCTGTGGGCAGTCTTCTTCACAGCTTTAGTCTTTTGCCGGGTTGCTCTTTCCGGTTTGTCTGGTTTCTCATGCGGCAGTTTTTTGCTCCAAAACGGATCATTGCCCTGATTATGCAGACACTGATATTAAAAACAATGACCAGACATATCAATAACAGATTCAGCAAATAGAAAAATCAAAGTCTTACAGCTAGCAGTTTGTTGGTGGCACAGAAGGGAAGCAGGCCGGTTCTAGCACAGACATGTTCCGGTTCATTCAGTATCTTATGCACAGCCTCTGTGATTTCTTCATCGGAGAGCTGGAGTTTTGAATGTCGCAGTGGGTCATCAACACTGTCAGTATACTCGCACATCAAACCAGAGCGCTGACTAAGGGGCAGTATGCTCCATGATATCCAACAGCGAGCGAGATCAACCCCTGTTAAACCGTTGGCCATAAAGTCTCTGAGCTTTGACAGCTGGGGAGCATATTTGCTTCTCTCCTGGGCAGTCAATCTTTGAGGAAAAGGGTGTGTATTGCTGAGCCGCTCCGGATGAAAGCCAGGCAAGGGATTCTCACCAGCAGAGGAGGTGTCTTTGCAGTAGAACCATGTCTGATTCCACTCCTTGGGGTGACTGTGCATCTTGGCGTGAGGGTATGTGACCTCTTTCCTTTTCTGAATCGCCATGCCACCCAACTACGTATTAGAGCCATCAGTAAACTCAGTACGGCGGTTTAGATGGAAAAGGTCTCTGAACAATTCCACTGTGGGTTCCTCTTGAAAGAACACCTCACAGAGCACTTGGAAGTGGCACATATTTGTAACAGAGTTGGGGCCAGTGTCTTGCGGATGGAGTTGGAAATCGGCTAAAACATCCCGGTAAAATTTAGAACCGGGCGGCTTAAAGCCCCGGGCTAAGTGATCTACGAAAACAACAACCTCTCCTTCTCGAGGTGTGGGAGGGCATTCTTTGCCAGGAGCCCTCCAATGGATGGTATCTTTGCTTCCTAAAGCGCCAATCAGGACTAAATCGTCCAGTTGATCCTCTGTGATGCGAGAAGGAACCCAATTGCACTCATATACTTGCTTGGCCATGATGGAATCTACAAGGTAGAAGATCCCAGTTAAAAAATGCATTTGATCAAGGTACGTTGGTATGGGCACTGTTAAACCGGAGACAGAACTATCTGAACCAGAGTTTCATGAAGTAACCAACATCTGGCGGTTCAACAAGGGGACTAATGGCATATACCGGTTTGGAAAATTTTCTATAAGGTTAAACCGCCTGATCTAAGCATTGAAAAGCTGAGATTGCGGATGGACAAGTACGCACAAACAGGTTTCACACGATTTCTTTACAGCATTGGATTTGAAGTAAGTTCAGAGAAGAGATAAATACTTAGAGGTTCAAAGGAGCAGTACCGAACCAATGAGCAAAACGTTCATATAGACCCATGGTTTGAGATGCATAAGTAAAGGCGAAGGTCAAACAACTATCATTGCACAGAATAAAGATTTGCCGATTCATCTAAAGATCTATTGTATGAGCAAGAGGCAGACGATGAACACTGAAGAACTGCGAAACCCTAGGCTAGATCTGTGGGGGAAAAGATAGAAGATTTACCGGAGCTGAGGAAGATGCGGAAGGTTGCCACAATGTTCTGGTGCGCTCAGGTTGATGCAGCGGCCAAGGATGAGGCAGAGGTCGACGGCGGCGGCGGAGCTCTGAGGCTGGCGACGCGAGGAAGATGAAGAAGGCACGAAAGGAGAAAAGAAATGACCCTTCGGTCCTATTTATAAGGCGAAAGAACATGAGTCAGGCGCGACAATCAAGGGGCCACAAAACGGAGCTGTCGCCTCGATTTCCGCCGATCTATTAAACAAAGAAGCATAATGGATAGCTTCGTTATGACAGGTGACGTCACTCCGGTTTACAGCAATCAGAGAAGATGACATCATGGCGGTTTACCAATTTATAAGAAGATGTTGAAGATGAAGCTTTTATTAAAGGATTGACATGAACCCGTTCAAATCAATCTGGGGCCTAATGTTGGGGATATTACTAATGGGCGTAAACCGGCCTATCTGGGCCGGGTTAACTTCGTCAGTAGTTAAGTAAGTTAAAGCCCAAGAAGACAGAGGAGGGCTCAAGGCCCATGGTCGGCTCAGGGCCTGCAGCCGTAAACCGGCGTTAGTAGTTAACCTGTATTGTAAGTTAGGAATAAGAAGAGACCAAACCGGACACATCTATGAGCCGGTATTGGGACTCCGTAAGCCGACGAGAGTCACCTGTGTATATAAGGGGACGACCCGGCGGCGGTTCAGGGACAACAGACAACAACTCGAGACATAGGCGAAGCTTGTTTGCTCCCTAGTCATCAAAACCCCATCAATTCCATCACAACTAGACGTAGGCTTTACCTTCATCGAAGGGGCCGAACTAGTATAAACTCTCTTGCGTCCTTGTGTCCGCTTTACCCCCTTCAAGCTAACCCGTCGCCATGGCTCCACGAGTAAGTCCTTTCTCTAGGACATCTGCCGTGACAAAACAACGACAATATAACATCACAACATGCCCTGCAAAAACAAGTTAGACGTCCTCTACTTTGTTTGTTGCAAGTTTTACGTGGCTGCTACGGGCTTAAGCAAGAACCAATCTTACTTTACGTGGCTGCTACGGGCAACAAGAACAATCTTACCTACGCATCAAAACACACGATAGTTTGTCAAGTTGGTGCTGTTTTAACCTTCGCAAGGACCGGCGTAGCCACACTCGGTTCAACTAAAGTTGGAGAAACTGACACCCGCCAGCCACCTGTGTGCAAAGCACGTCGGTAGAACCAGTCTCGCGTAAGCGTACGTAATGTCGGTCCGGGCCGCTTCATCCAACAATACCGCCGAACCAAAGTATTGACATGCTGGTAAGCAGTATGACTTATATCGCCCACAACTCACTTGTGTTCTACTCGTGCATATAACAAACGCATAAAACCTGGCTCGGATGCCACTGTTGGGGAACGTAGTAATTTCAAAAAAATTCCTACGCACACGCAAGATCATGGTGATGCATAGCAACGAGAGGGGAGAGTGTTGTCTACGTACCCTCGTAGACAGCGGAAGCGTTGACGCAACGTAGAGGAAGTAGTCGTACGTCTTCCCGTCCAACCGATCCAAGCACCGTTACTCCGGCACCTCCGAGTTCTTGGCACACGTTCAGCTCGATGACGCCCCCGGGCTCCGATCCAGCAAAGCTCGGGGAGGAGTTCCGTCAGCACGACGGCGTGGTGACGATGATGTTCTACATCGCAGGGCTTCGCCTAAGCACCGCTACAATATGACCGAGGTGGAATATGGTGGAGGGGGGCACCGCACACGGCTAAGAACGATCACGAAGATCAACTTGTGTGTCTAGGGGTGCCCCCTGCCCCCGTATATAAAGGAGCAAGGGGGAGGAGGCCGGCCGGCCATGGCGCCAAGGAGGAGTCCTCCTCCTAGTAGGAGTAGGACTCCTACCTAGGAGGGGGAAAGGAAGTGGGGAGGGAGAAGGAAAGGGGGGCGCCGCCCCCCCTCTCCTAGTCCAATTCGGACCAGGGGGAGGAGGCGCGCGGCCCACCCTGGCTGCGCCCCCTCTCTCTCCACTAAGGCCCATAATGGCCCATTACTTCTCCGGGGGGTTCCGGTAACCCTCCGGACTCTCCGGTTTTCTCCGAAATCACCCGGAACACTTCCGGTGTCCGAATATAGCCGTCCAATATATCAATCTTTATGTCTCGACCATTTCGAGACTCCTCGTCATGTCCGTGATCACATCCGGGACTCCGAACTCCTTCGTTTCGAGACTCCTCGTCATGTCCCCGATCTCATCCAGGACTCCGAACTCCTTCGGTACATCAAAACTCATAAACTCATAATATAACTGTCATCGAAACCTTAAGTGTGTGGACCCTACGGGTTCGAGAACAATGTAGACATGACCGAGACACATCTCCGGTCAATAACCAATAGCGGAACCTGGATGCTCATATTGGCTCCTACATATTCTACGAAGATCTTTATCGGTCAGACCGCATAACAACATACGTTGTTCCCTTTGTCATCGGTATGTTACTTGCCCGAGATTCGATCATCGGTATCTCAATACCTAGTTCAATCTCGTTACCGACAAGTCTCTTTACTCGTTCCGTAATACATCATCTCGCAACTAACTCATTAGTTGCAATGCTTGCAAGGCTTATGTGATGTGCATTACTTAGAGGGCCCAGAGATACCTCTCCGACAATCGGAGTGACAAATCCTAATCTCGAAATACGCCAACCCAACATGTACCTTTGGAGACACCTTTAGAGCTCCTTTATAATCACCCAGTTACATTGTGACGTTTGGTAGCACACAAAGTGTTCCTCCGGTAAACGGGAGTTGCATAATCTCATAGTCATAGGAACATGTATAAGTCATGAAGAAAGCAATAGCAACATACTAAACGATCGAGTGCTAAGCTAACGGAATGGGTCAAGTCAATCACATCATTCTCCTAATGACGTGATCCCGTTAATCAAATAACAACTCTTTGTCTATGGTTAGGAAACATAACCATATTTGATTAACGAGCTAGTCAAGTAGAGGCTTACTAGTGACACTCTGTTTGTCTATGTATTCACACATGTATTATGTTTCCGGTTAATACAATTCTAGCATGAATTCTAAAAATTTATCATGAAATAAGGAAATAAATAATAACTTTATTATTGCCTCTAGGGCATATTTCCTCCAGTCTCCCACTTGCACTAGAGTCAATAATCTAGTTCACATTGCCATGTGATTTAACACCAATAGTTCACATCATTATGTGACCAACACTCATAGTTCACATCGTCATGTGACCAACACTCAAAAGGTTTACTAGAGTCAGTAATCTAGTTCACATCTATATGTGATTAACACCCAAAGAGTACTAAGGTGTGATCATGTTTTGCTTCTGAGAGAAGCTTAGTCAACGAGTCTGCCAAAATTCAGATCCGTATGTATTTTGCAAATTTCTATGTCTACAATGCTCTGCACGGAGCTACTTTAGCTAATTGCTCCCACTTTCAATATTTATCCAGATGAAGACTTAGAGTCACCGGATCAGTGCCAAAAACTTGTATCGACGTAGTCCTTTTACGACGAACCTTTTGTCACCTCCATAATCGAGAAACATATCCGTATTCCACTAAGGATAATTTTGACCGATGTCCAGTGATCTACTTCCTAGATCACTATTGTACTCCCTCGCTTAACACAGTGTAGGGTATACAATAGATCTGGTACACAGCATGGCATACTTTATAGAACCTATGGCTGAGGCATAGGGAATGACTTTCATTCTCTTTCTATCTTCTGCCGTGGTCGGGCTTTGAGTCTCACTCAATTTCACACCTTGTAACACAGCCAAGAACTCTTTTTATTTGACTGTTCCATTTTGAACTACTTCAAAATATTGTCAAGGTATGTACTCATTGAAAAAACTTATCAAGCGTCTTGATCTATCTCTATAGATCTTGATGCTTAATATGTAAGCAGCTTCGCCGAGGTCTCCCTTTGAAAAACTTCTTTCAAACACTCCTTTATGCTTTGCAGAATAATTCTATATTATTTCCGACCAATAATATGTCATTCACATATACTTGTCAGAAATGCTGTAGTGCTCCCACTCACTTTCTTGTAAATACAGGCTTCACCACAAGTCTGTATAAAACTATATACTTTGATCATCTCATCAAAGCGCATATTCCAACTCCAAGATGCTTGCACCAGTCCACAGATGTATCGCTGGAGCTTGCATATTTTGTTAACACTTTTAGGATTGACAAAACCTTCTGGTTGCATCATATACAACTCTTCTTTAAGAAATCCATTAAGGAATGCAGCTTTGTTTATCCATTTGCCAGATTTCATAAAATGCGGCAATTGCTAACATGATTCGGACAGACTTAAGCATAGATACGAGTGAGAAACTCTCATCGTAGTCAACATCTTGAACTTGTCGAAAACCTTTTTGCGACAATTCTAGCTTTGTAGATAGTAACACTACTATCAGCGTCCGTTTTCCTCTTGAAGATCCATTTATTTTCAATTGCTTGCCGTTCATCGGGCAAGTGAACCAAAGTCCATACTTTGTTTTCATACATGGATCCCATCTCAGATTTCATGGCTTCAAGCCATTTTGCGGAATCTGGGCTCACCATCGCTTCTTCATAGTTCGTAGGTTCATCATGATCTAGTAGCATGATTTCCAGAATAGGATTACCGTACCACTCTGGTGCGGATCTTACTCTGGTTGATCTACGAGGTTCAGTAATAACTTGATCTGAAGTTTCATGATCATCATCATTAACTTCCTCACTAATTGGTGTAGGTGTCACAGAAACCGTTTTCTGTGATGAACTACTTTCCAATAAGGGAGCAGGTACAGTTACCTCATCAAGTTCTACTTTCCTCCCACTCACTTCTTTCGAGAGAAACTCCTTCTCTAGAAAGGATCCATTCTAAGCAACGAATATCTTGCCTTCGAATCTGTGATAGAAGGTGTACCCAACTGTCTCCTTTGGGTATCCTATGAAGACACATTTCTCTGTTTGGGTTTGAGCTTATCAGGATGAAACTTTTTCACATAAGCATCACAACCCCAAACTTTAAGAAACGACAACTTTGGTTTCTTGTTAAACCACAGTTCATATAGTGTCGTCTCAACGGATTTAGATGGTGCCCTATTTAATGTGAATGCAGCTGTCTCTAATGCATAACCCCGAAATGATAGTGGTAGATCGGTAAGAGACATCATAGATCGCACCATATCTTATAGGGTCTTTTACATCTGTGTCCCTAACTCGAACCCACTACTCACATTTGCCCCTAATTCGAAAGCCTGCTCAAAAATGCCCCTCCGCCGTTACGTGCCTTACAGAAATGCCCTTTTGCGCCGTTACCGTCCGGTCAAAGCCGGTCAAAGGGCATTGACCGGCCCCAAAAAAATAGCAAAAAAAATCTAAAAAATCTGAAAATTTGTGAGATCAAAGATACTCAGGTTCGCAAGGTGCTTGCAAATTTTCGTGCTGTTTGGGCATTCCAGGAGCTCGTGTCAAAGGAAAAACAGTAAATATGTAAGCCTGTGAACAGTAAATTCAAAAAAATAGCAAGAAAATTCAAAAAAATATGAAATTTTTTGGCATCAAAGAGGCTATGGTCTAAAAGCTGCGTGCCAATTTTTGTTGTGTTTGGACATTGGAGGGGCTTGTGGAGAAAAAAACAAAATCTGGCCCGGGAAAAAACTTGGGAAAAAATGACTATTTTGTTTTTTCTTGCGAGAGCTCCTTGCAAGTCATTTGATCACAAAAACTTGCAAGCACCTTGTGCACCCAAGCCTCTTTGATGCCAAAAAATTTCATATTTTTTTGAATTTTCTTGCTATTTTATTTCAAATTTACTGTTCACAAGCGTGCATATTAACTGTTTTTCCTCGCCACGAGCTCCTGGAATGTCCAAATAGCACAAAAATTTGCACGCACCTTGCGCACATGAGTATCTTCGATCTCACAAAATTTTAGATTTTTAAAATTTTTTTTGCTATTTTTTTCAGGACGGTCAAAGTTGTTTGACCGGACGGTAACGGCGCAGAAGGGCTTTTCTGTAAGGGCACCTAACGGCGGAGGGGCAAATTTGAGCAGGCTTTCAAATTAGGGGTATATCTGATTAGGTGGTTCGAGTTAGGGACAGAAATGCAAATGGCCCTATCTAATAAAGTACGGTTATGACGTTCGGACACACCATTACATTGTGGTCTTCCAGGTGGCGTGAGTAGTGAAACTATTTCACATTGTTTTTAACTGAAGACCAAACTCGTAACTCAAATATTTTACTTCTGCGATCATATCGTAGAAACTTTTAATTTTTGTTACGATGATTCTCCACTTCACTCTGAAATTATTTGAACTTTTCAAATGTTTCAGACTTGTGTTTCATCAAGTAGATATACTCATATCTGCTCAAATCATCTGTGAAGATCAGAAAATAATGATACCTGCCGCGAGCCTCAACACTCATTGGATCGCATACATCAGTATGTATTATTTCCAATAAGTCAGTTGCTCGCTCCATTGTTCCGGAGAACGGAGTCTTTAGTCATCTTGCCCATAAGGCATGGTTCGCAAGCATCAAGTGATTCATAATCAAGTGATTCCAAAATTCCATCAGCATGGAGTTTCTTCATGCGCTTTACACCAATATGACCTAAACGACAGTGCCAGAAATAAGTTGCACTATCATTATTAACTTTGCATCCTTTTGGCTTCAATATTATGAATATGTGTATCACTACGATCGAGATCCAACAAACCATTTTCGTTGTTGTGTATGACCATAGAAGGTTTTATTCATGTAAACAGAACAACAATTGTTCTCTAACTTAAATGAATAACCATATTGCAATAAACATGATCAAATCATATTCATGCTCAACGCAAACACCAAATAACACTTATTTAGGTTCAACACTTATCCCGAACGTATAGGGAGTGTGTGATGATGATCATATCAATCTTGGAACCACTTCCAACACACATCGTCATTTCACCCTTAACTAGTCTCTGTTTATTCTGCAACTCCCGTTTTGAGTTACTAATCTTAGCAACTGAACTAGTACCAAATACTGAGGGGTTGCTATAAACACTAGTAAAGCACACATCAATAACATGTATATCAAATATACTTATGTTCACTTTGCCATCCTTCTTATCCGCCAATCACCTGGGGTAGTTCCGCTTCTAGTGACCAGTCTCTTTGCAGTAGAAGCATTTAGTCTTAGGCTTAGGACCAGACTTGGGCTTCTTCACTTGAGCAGCAACTTGCTTGCCGTTCTTCTTGAAGTTCCCCTTCTTCCCTTGTTGAAGTCCCGATTCTAAGCCGTAAAGCATGGCACACTGAACTATCGAGTAGTCATCAGCTTTGCTCTGCCAGACGTTCATAACATCTGGTGTTGCTCCAGCAGCAGGCCTGGCACCCAGCGGTGCTTCCAGGATGTAATTCTTCTGTGCAGCAATGAGGATAATCCTCAAGTTACGGACCCAGTCCGTGTAATTGCTACCATCATCTTTCAACTTTGCTTTCTCAAGGAACGCATTAAAATTCAACAGAACAACAACACGGGCATTATCTACAACAAACATAAACAGCAAAATACTATCAGGACTAAGTTCATGATAAATTTAAAGTTCAATTAATCATATTACTTAAGAACTCCCACTTAGAAAGACATCCCTCTAATCTTCTAAGTGATAGCGTGATCCAAATCAACTAAACCATAACCGATCATCATGTGAAATGGAGTAGTTTTCAATGGTGAACATTGCTATGTTGATCATATCTACTATATGATTCACGCTCGACTTTCGGTCTCAGTGTTCCGAGGCCATATCTGCATATGCTAGGCTCGTCAAGTTTAACCTGAGTATTCTGCGTGTGCAAAACTGGATTGCACCCGTTGTAGATGGACGTAGAGCTTATCACACCCGATCATCACGTGGTGTCTGGGCACGACGAACTTTGGCAACGGTGCATACTCAGGGAGAACACTTTTATCTTGAAATTTAGTGAGAGATCATCTTATAATGCTACCGTCAATCAAAGCAAGATAAGATGCATAAAATATAAACATCACATGCAATCAATATAGGTGATATGATATGGCCATCATCATCCTTGTGCTTGTGATCTCCATCTCGAAGATCTATCACCATCAGGACTGATCTCCATCGTAGCATCATTGTCGTCTCGCCAATCTTATGCTCCACGACTATCGCTACCGCTTAGTGATAAAGTAAAGCATTACAGCGAGATTGCATTGCATACAATAAAGCGACAACCATATGGCTCCTGCCAGTTGCCGATAACTCGGTTACAAAACATGATCATCTCATACAATAAAATTTAGCATCATGTCTTGACCATATCACATCACAACATGCCCTGCAAAAACAAGTTAGACGTCCTCTACTTTGTTGTTGCAAGTTTTACGTGGCTGCTACGGGCTTAGCAAGAACCATTCTTACCTACGCATCAAAACCACAACGATAGTTTGTCAAGTTGGTGCTGTTTTAACCTTCGCAAGGACCGGGCGTAGCCACACTCGGTTCAACTAAAGTTGGAGAAACTGACACCCGCCAACCACCTGTGTGCAAAGCACGTCGGTAGAACCAGTCTCGCGTAAGCGTACGCGTAATGTCGGTCAGGGCCGCTTCATCCAACAATACCGCCGAACCAAAGTATGACATGCTGGTAAGCAGTATGACTTATATCGCCCACAACTCACTTGTGTTATACTCGTGCATATAACATCAACACATAAAACCTAGGCTCGGATGCCACTGTTGGGGAACGTAGTAATTTCAAAAAATTTCCTACGCACATGCAAGATCATGGTGATGCATAGCAACGAGAGGGGAGAGTGTAATCTACGTACCCTCGTAGACCGAAAGCAGAAGCGTTATAACAACGCGGTTGATGTAGTCGTACGTCTTCACGGCCCGACCGATCAAGCACCGAAACTACGGCACCTCCGAGTTTTAGCACACGTTCAGCTCGATGACGATCCCCAGACTCCGATCCAGCAAAGTGTCGGGGAAGAGTTCCGTCAGCATGACGGCATGGTGACGATCTTGATGTTCTACCGTCGCAGGGCTTCGCCTAAGCACCGCTACAATAATATCGAGGATTATGGTGGAGGGGGGCACCACACACGGCTAAGAGATCTCACGGATCAATTGTTGTGTCTAGAGGTGCCCCCCTGCCCCCGTATATAAAGGAGCAAGGGGGAGGGGCGGCCGACCATGATGGGGCGCGCCAGGGAGGAGTCCTACTCCTACCGGGAGTAGGACTCCCTCCTTTTCCTTGTGCAAGTAGGAGAGGGGGAAGGAAGGGAGAGAGGAGAGGAAGGAAAGGGGGGGCACCGCCCCTCCCTCCTTGTCCAATTCGGACTAGGGGGAGAGGGGCGCGCGGCCTGCCCTGGCCGCCCCTCCTCTTCTCCACTTTAGGCCCATGAGGCCCATTAACCCCCCCGGGGGGTTCCGGTAACCCCCGGTACTCCGGTTTTATCTGAAACTTCCCCGGAACACTTCCGGTGTCCGAATATAGTTCGTCCAATATATCAATCTTTATGTTCTCGACCATTTCGAGCTCCTCGTCATGTCCCGATCTATCCAGGGACTCCGAAACTCTTCGGTACATCAAAACTATAAACTCATAATATAACTGTCATCGAAACCTTAAGCGTGCGGACCCTACGGGTTCGAGAACAATGTAGACATGACCGAGACACGTCTCCGGTCAATAACCAATAGCGGAACCTGGATGCTCATATTGGATCCTACATATTCTACGAAGATCTTTATCGGTCAGACCGCATAACAACATACGTTGTTCCCTTTTTCATCGGTATGTTACTTGCTCGAGATTCGATCGTCGGTATCTCAATACCTAGTTCAATCTCGTTACCGACAAGTCTCTTTACTCGTTTCGTAATACATCATCTCGCAACTAACTCATTAGTTGCAATGCTTGCAAGGCTTATGTGATGTGCATTACCGAGAGGGCCCAGAGATACCTCTCCGACAATCGAAGTGACAAATCCTAATCTCGAAATACGCCAACCCAACATGTACCTTTGGAGACACCTTTAGAGCTCCTTTATAATCACCCAGTTATGTTGTGACGTTTGGTAGCACACAAAGTGTTCCTCCGATAAACGGGAGTTGCATAATCTCATAGTCATAGGAACATGTATAAGTCATGAAGAAAGCAATAGCAACATACTAAACGATCGAGTGCTAAGCTAACGGAATGGGTCAAGTCAATCACATCATTCTCCTAATGATGTGATCCCGTTAATCAAATAACAATTCTTTGTCTATGGTTAGGAAACATAACCATCTTTGATTAATGAGCTAGTCAAGTAGAGGCATACTAGTGACACTTTGTTTGTCTATGTATTCACACATGTATTATGTTCCTGGTTATTACAATTCTAGCATGAATAATAAACATTTATCATGATATAAGGAAATAAATAATAACTTTATTATTGCCTCTAGGGCATATTTCCTTCAGTCTCCCACTTGCACTAGAGTCAATAATCTAGTTCACATCACCATGTGATTTAACATCAATAGTTCACATCATTATGTGATTAACACTCATAGTTCACATTGTCATGTGACCAACACTCAAAGGATTTACTAGAGTCAGTAATCTAGTTCACATCTATATGTGATTAACACCCAAAGAGTACTAAGGTGTGATCATGTTTTGCTTGTGAGAGAAGCTTAGTCAACGAGTCTGCCAAAATTCAGATCCGTGTGTATTTTACAAATTTCCTATGTCTACAATGCTCTGCACGGAGCTACTTTAGCTAATTGCTCCCACTTTCAATATGTATCCAGATGAAGACTTAGAGTCATCCGGATCAGTGCCAAAAACTTGTATCGACGTAATCCTTTTACGACGAACCTTTTGTCACCTCCATAATCGAGAAACATATCCTTATTCCACTAAGGATAATTTTGACCGATGTCCAGTGATCTACTTCCTAGATCACTATTGTACTCCCTCGCTTAACACAGTGTAGGGTATACAATAGATCTGGTACACAACATGGCATACTTTATAGAACCTATGGCTGAGGTATAGGGAATGACTTTCATTCTCTTTCTATCTTCTGCCGTGGTCGGGCTTTGAGTCTCACTCAATTTCACACCTTGTAACACAGCCAAGAACTCTTTTTCTTCTTTGACTATTCCATTTTGAACTACTTCAAAATATTGTCAAGGTATGTACTCATTGAAAAAACTTCAAAATACTAGTGACACTCTGTTTGTCTATGTATTCACACATGTATTATGTTTCCGGTTAATACAATTGTAGCATGAATTATAAACATTTATCATGAAATAAGGAAATAAATAATAACTTTATTATTGCCTCTAGGGCATATTTCCTTCAGGCACGTAGGCTTCCGGGGCTGTTACCCCGAACACCTCGCCGTGGTGCCCCACACTCCATATCGTCCGGCCCAGCGTGACATCTTGGGGGTGATAGCGCGGTGTCCCACTTGGGCCATGGAAGGTGACGCTTGTGCTCATGCTTGTTGCGGGCCGTATGGGGGCAGCAGAGCCCCCGGTGCTGCCGGTCATGCTGGTGTTGACGAAGCCCCCTGGCGCACCTGACAGTGTGTGGTGGCGGCATGGTCCACCGTGAATCCCCGCAGCGGCCTGAGGAGGGAGCTGATGGCAGAAGGGCGGGGCTCCCGAGGCCGCCGCGTCCAGCAGCTCGACAACGCGTTCTAGCAGCGCGTCCCGGCCGCTTTCCATCAGCCGGCACTGCAGCAGCTCCCTTGCCATGGTGAGTGCGGCCCGCGTGTTTGCCTGTTCCTGCCGTGAGTGCGGCGTCGTCGCCGCGGCGTGGCTTGCGGCTCTGGCAGCGGCTCGCACTTGCCGCGGAGTGAGGGTAGATGACGCCTGGCCGCGTCGCCCGCGCCCCGCCGGATTGGACGGCACTCGTGCCGCCTGGAGCGTGGGGTTGAGGTCTTCATAGGCGGGCGGCGCCGACCGGGCTGGCCAGGCTGCCCAGCGGTCGGAGTTAGCTCTTGGGTCGTCGGACATCATGGCCGCGGAGCGTCTGCAAGTCGGTTGTCGGAGAAGAAGCTCTGGCGCACCCCTACCTGGCATGCCAAATGTTGGATGTGGGGTTCTGGCAAACCCTTAAGGTTCGAACACTGGGGTGCGTGCGAAGTCTTTTCCTCCCACCGATCTACGCCCTAGCTCGCTAAGATCTCGCGGACAAACTCAACAAACTCGCAGCACAGAAAGACACAAGATTTATACTGGTTCGGGCCACCGTTGTGGTGTAATACCCTACTCTAGTGTGGTGGTGGTGGATTGCCTCTAGGGTTGATGATGAACAATACAAGGGGAATAACAGCCTCCTGAGGTTGAGGTGTTCTTGTGCTTGGCTCACTTGTGTGTGTGGGGATGATCTTCAGGCCCCCCGTCTCTCTCTATCTCTCTATCGTCCTCCCCCTTGACTATGGTGGTGGCTCGTCCTATTTATAGAGGCCCTGATCCTCTTCCCAAATATTGAGCGGGAAGGGAGCCAACAACGGCGGGCTAATTTGAAGGAGGACAGCTAGTACAAGCCATCCTAACAAAAGTGGTCTTCGCCTGCCAAAGGCTCTGGTGGTGACGCCGTCTTGGGCTCCACGATGACCTCCGTCTTGCCGTCCTTCCGGTCCTGGTCTTGTTGCACAAAAATGGCAACCTTTTCCTGATGCCTCGGTACTCCTCGCCCGCACTGGCCTCCTTAGCACCAAAGAGGAAACAAGGACGCTGCGCACGCTGGCGCCCGCCTGGTGTCGATTGTCATGGCTCATGTAACGAGAGCCTCGTGAGGTTTGCCTCGCCTTGTTATCTCCGCCCCTCGTGAGCCTGCCCGACTAGGCCACTCCAGAGGAGGTCTTGTGTCGTCCGCCTCGCGAGGCTTGGCCCCTTGAGAGGGTCTTGGATGCCTTGTTGATGAAGATGGGCCGTACGGCCTGCTGGCTTAGCCACGTAGCGGGCCGCAGGCAGGCAAGTCTGGGGACCCCCGTTCCCAGAACGCCGACAGTATGGCTATCCTATGATGTTTGAGTAGACCCGTTTTGTCCTATGGGTTAATTGATGATCGTGATTGGTTTGATTTGAATGTTTTATTATTGGTGCTGTCCTATGGTGCTCTCCGTGTCGCGCAAGCGTGAGGGATCCCCGCTTTAGGGTTTGCAATATGTTCATGATTTTCTTATGGTGGTTGGAGTGAGTGATAGAAACACTGACCCGAGTAAGTAGGTTGTTTGCGTATGGGAATAAAGAGGACTTGATGCCTTATAATGCTACGGTTGGGTTTTACCTTAATGATCTTTAGTAGTTGCGGATGCTTGCTAGAGTTCCAATCATAAGTTCATATGATCCAAGAAGAGAAAGTATGTTAGCCTATGCCTCTCCCTCAAATAAAATTGCAATAATGATTACCAGTCTAGTTATCGATTGCCTAGGGACAAATAACTTTCTTGTGACAAAAAGCTCTCTACTAAACCTAACTTAGTTGTGGCTTTATATAACAACCCCTACTTTTATTCACGTGCTCTTTATTATCTTGCAAACCTATCCAACAACACCTACAAAGTACTTCTAGTTTCATACTTGTTCTAGGTAAAGCGAACGTCAAGCGTGTGTAGAGTTGTATCGGTGGTCGATAGAACTTGAGGGAATATTTGTTCTACCTTTAGCTCCTCGTTGGGTTCGACACTCTTACTTATCATAAGAGGCTACAATTGATCCCCTATACTTGTGGGTTATCAATGACCTCGATGTCATAGCCAGTGGCCGAGACATGCCCGCATACTCTAGCCCGCTGCTTGAGTGCCTGCCGCCAATAATGGTCGTCAGCTTCCTCGACGACGTCGAGTGAAGAGACCGCGATACACCTCTTTTGGGCCAGTCGCTCCTCGAGCTCCATGGGAAGCGTAGCTGGGTTTAGGCTGCAACGCTTTGGAGTTTGGCAGGTGTCATCTAAGAAACTCATGGTGGCCTGGGTATGGATATCGGTGGGTAAGCTGCACGGGCAAAGCGGCAGATCCTGACAATGAAGGCCTTGCGGCGGCGGCAGCGGGGACCTTGCTAGGGTTTCGAGCGAGGGAGGGTGTGTGTGCGCGCACGCCCAAGGAGGTTTTGGTGTGTGTGTGTGTGTGTGTGGAGGGGGCGGGGTGTGTTTGAGGAAATGACGCGGGTACTAAAATTTTTACTACACGGGAGTCAAACACGGTAGTGAAATGCCGGGGCTATTGAAAATTTTGATGATGGTGCACCGCACACGGTCCGGAGATAACAACCGTGTGTTATGAAACAAAAAAACCCTCGAGGCGGGCATATATTTTCAAGGGATGTAGGCGGGATTGGGAATAAGAAACATCACACATGGTCGAAACACAATAACGGTGTGTTATCAAACAGAAGAAAGCTACATGCGGGTAGATATTTTTGAGAGGGGAAGCCTCGTGGAGCCCAATGCACACGGTTAGTTTGAGTGAACCGTGTCTGTTGCGTCATCCGACTTGTCTAATGTTCATAAACTTGGCGAAAAATGACGTGAGAGAGGGTCAGAACATGAACACACTTGCATGTGGACCAAATTTATGTATGAAAAGGGTGGTTTGATTTTCAAATATCAAATGCAACTTCGATGTGGCACCTATCTTGCAAAGCGCACGGTATTGCTTGCCCCCACCTCTCATGTCGGCACTTCAACAAAAAACTCGGTAAGATCCGTTAGTATAATAAAGCAAATCACTACTCTAAGTACTGTTGCAAACCAATCCATATTTTGTTTTGGCATTGTAGCTACTGTGATATAACTTTTTCATGGCTTAATACACTGATATAATTTGATAGTTTCATCAAAACAAGCAAACTATGCATCAAAAATAGAATCTATCTAAAACAGAACAGTCTGTAATAATCTGAACATTCACCATACTTATGATACTTGAAAAATTCTACCAAAATTAGGAAAAATAAAAAATTTGTATATAAAGACAGTTCAGAAAGAATCAGAACCATTTGACGTTCCAGCAAAAAATGTAAAATCGAGCACTACAGCCAAAGTTTCTGTCCTGCACTGTACAAACCAACAAGCATTGTAAACATTCTAAAGGCAAACCTTGGCACATTATTTTTATAATACAATGGAATTGTACAAGGGGATAATTATTTTTGTTGAAAAGTTTCTGTAATTAAGATTCACAAAGTTTCCATGGGCATGAACACAGTTCAAGGACGCCCCCCACTTTCACAATGCTCATCTATCTCACTTTCACTTTTCTTTTTGAAAAGTTTTGGGTTCCCCTCTTTATTTTTTTTGTTTTTATACTATATAAAAGCACACAACAGAAATAAATGACTCTCTAAAACTTCCGGGGGTGTCTCCCTAGCAGCGTTTTCTTTAAAGCCATTAAGCTAGGCATATAGTGCTCAAGTATTGCATCCACCCGGATCCCAAGGTATATGAAAGCCAATTTTAATTAACAATGATTTGTAATTTAGTAGTGAGCACAAAGTAACATATATCATGCAACAATGAAGTCTAACTCTCTTCCTATGCATCGGCATGTCATAAAAGAACAACTCATGCACACAAAGTAAAGGCCAATGCATAGTATAAACAATTTCTTGCAATTTTTTAGTGTGGGAAACATAGAGAGGTGGAGATGTAGTTCCTCTCTCATAATAATTGCAAGTAGGAGCAGCAAGCACATGCATATTATATCTATCAAAATCATCATGTGTAGTAGTAAAACGCAACCCATCAATATAATCCTTAACAAGAGTAAACTTCTTTGATATACTGTAGTTGGGAGAATTCAAAAAGATAATAGGACTATCATGCGTGGGTGCAATAGCAACAATTTCATGTTTAACATAAGGAACTATAGCAAGTTCATCTCCATGAGCATAATTTATATTGCATCTTGTCCATAAGCATAGCAAGCATCATCAAAAAGGGATATTTCAAGAGAATCAACAGGATCATAACAATCATCATAGCAATCATCCTTCGGTAAGCACGAAGGGAAATTAAACAATGTATGCGTTGAAGAGTTACTCTCATTAGAAGGTGGGCTCGGGTAGCTAATCCGCTCTTCCTCCTTTTGTTCTTCGCTCTCCTCCTCATCTTTTTCATCCAATGAGCTCACAGTTTCATCAATTTCTTCTTCCATAGACTCCTGCAAAATATTAGTCTCTCCTTGGACATCGGAGACTTTCTCAATAAAATCATCAATATCGGAGTTGTATTTATAATTCTCATAGCAATATTTAAGGATAGCTAAATTTTCAGGTCTATAAACTGAATCATCAAAATTTTCACACTCTTTAAACAAAGATTCAATTTCATAAGCACCCATAAAAGCAACAAATTCTTCTATTTGTTCCACATCATAGTAATAATGTATACCATTAGCATAAGAAACCAAGGTTTTATCATCATTAAATTTGCATGAAAAGGGAAGGTGTGGAGCCTTCATCCTAGAGCAACAAGTATAGTCATATCTCAGGCAAAGTTGCCGAGCATACCAATGCAACATATGAATTTGATCCCATAATAGTTTCCCTTTTTGTGTCAAGCGATAATACCTAAAGTATTCACGTTGATCCAACGTTACTCCCATTATAAAGTTTAATGGGGTTTTCTCAGGATTATCAAAGTAGGACATAATATCTTTCACATAATGAGCATCGAGGGTTTTAGGAGGTTCCCCATCTCCATGAGTAGAAAGTAAACCTAATTTTTTTGGTATTTCGTGTTCTATATCCATAACTAAAGATAGAGAACAACTTAGCACAACAAATAAAAATTACTTAGTGATAAAGCAAACAAGCAAACACGACAATATTCACCCCACGCTATAACTCCCCGGCAACGGCGCCAGAAAAAGGTCTTGATAACCCACAAGTATAGGGGATCAATTGTAGCTAAAGGTAGAACAAATATTCCCTCAAGTTCTATCGACCACCGATACAACTCTACGCACGCTTGACGTTCACTCTACCTAGAACAAGTATGAACCTAGAAGTATTATGTAGGTGTTGTTGGATAGGTTTGCAAGGTAATAAAGAGCATGCCAATAAAAAGTAGGGGCTGTTTAGATAAAGACACAACTAAGTTAGTTTTAGTAGAGAATTTTTTGTTACGAGAAAGTTATTTGTCCCTAGGCAATCGATAACTAGACCGGTAATCATTATTGCAATTTTATTTGAGGGAGAGGCATAAGCTAACATACTTTCTCTACTTGGATCATATGCACTTATGATTGGAACTCTAGCAAGCATCCACAACTACTAAAGATCATTAAGGTAAAACCCAACCATAGCATTAAAGCATCAAGTCCTCTTTATCCCATACGCAAACAACCTACTTACTCGGGTATATGCTTCTGTCACTCACGCCACCCACCATAAGGAAATAATGAACATATTGCAAACCCTACAGAGGGGATCCCTCACGCTTGCGCGACATGGAGAGCACCATAGGACAGCACCAATAATAAAACATGCAACTCAAACCAATCTTGATCATCAATTAACCCATAGGACAAAACGGATCTACTCAAACATCATAGGATAGCCATACATCATTGGGAAATAATATATATCATTGAGCACCATGTTTAAGTAGAGATTACAGCGGGTAAAAGAGGGGTTACACCGCTGCATAGAGGGGGGAAGAGTTGGTGATGATGGCGGTGAAGTTGTTGGTGAAGATTGCAGTGATGATGATGGCCCCGGCGGTGTTCTGGCGCCATCGGAAGAGAGGGGGAGAGGGCCCCCCTTATTCTTCTTCTTCTTCCTTGACCTCCTCCCTAGATGGGAGAAGGGTTTCCCCTCTGGTCCTTGGTCTCCATGGCACGGGAGGGGAGAGAGCCCCTCCGAGATTGAATCTGTCTCTCTCTGTTTCCGCGTTTCCAGATTCTTCCCTTTCACCGTTTCTTATATTCCCGGAGATCCGTAACTCCGATTGGGCTGAAATTTTAACACGATCTCTATCCAGATATTAGCTTTCTTGCGGCGAAACAAGGACACCAACCGCCTTACGGGGTGGCCACGAGGGTCAGGGGCGTGCCCCCTGCTTCGTGGCCCCCTCGGGCATCGTCTCGCGTGTATTTTTCTTCCCAAAAATCACATATATTCCAAAAAAAATCTCCGTCGGTTTTTATCCCGTTTGGACTCCGTTTGATATGGATTTACTGCGAAACAAAAACATGCAACAAACAGGAACTGGCACTGGGCACTGGATCAATATGTTAGTCCCAAAAATATTATAAAAAGTTGCCAAAAGTATATGAAAGTTGTAGAATATTGGCATGGAACAATCAAAAATTATAGATACGACGGAGACGTGTTAACCGATGTCCTAGCAACCGAAGAATACGACCTCAAACGCCCAGCCAAAAGCTACCCGAAGCGCAAATTGCTACCATAGTTCGATGATGAGGCGCTGGAGCCCATACCATCATCACGCAATGAGGCTGACCGACCACTACGAGGTTAGGATAAAACGACAACTCAAGCCGAACACCAGACCGCTCCGCCTCATTATAAAGGCAGAGATAAAACAGCTCGTGGTCATACTTATGACCTTCGGCAGGACTTGAATAATAGACCAGGACATACCAGATTGATCTACGGATCGTGAGGACGTACCTCGACACGCGACGACAGCTATCTATTCGGACTTGACAAGCCTTGTCATACACGGGCCGAACACCGCAGACGGACTCCATCGGAGGTACGTCGAGATGCGGCCCGATATAGAGGCGCCGCACACCCTCTTTGCTTCACTGACGAAATAATGGATCACGAATTCCCAGAAGGGTTTAAACCCGTAAATATCGAATCATACGATGGAACAACTAACCCCGCGGTGTGGATCAAGGACTTTATTCTCCACATTCATATAGCTCGTGGAGATGACCTCCATGCCATCAGATACCTCCCTTTAAAACTCAAAGGGCCAGCTCGGCACTGGCTAAACAGTCTGCCTAAAAATTCTATTGGCATCTGGGAGGACTTGGAAGAGGCCTTCCTTGACAACTTCCAAGGTACATATGTCCAACCACCAGATGCCGATGACGTAAGTCACATTGTCCAGCAACCCAGAGAGTCAGCCAGGAAGTTTTGGACTAGGTTCTTAGTTAAAAAGAACCAAATCATCGACTGTCCAGACGCGGAAGCCCTAGCGGCCTTCAAGCACAGCGTCCGGGACGAGTGGCTCGCTCGCCACCTCGGTCAAGAAAAACCAAAATCCATGCCAGCCCTTACCACTCTGATGACCCGCTTCTGCATGGGAGAAGACAGCTGGATCGCTCGTAGAAGCAACAACACTAGCGATCCGGGCACTTCTGAAGTCCGGGACAGCAATGGAAAACCACGACGTAGTAAATACACACGCCGCAATGATAACGAAAGAAAGCATGACACAGCGGTCAATGTCGGATTCAGCGGCCCCAAATCCGGTCAACGAAAGAAGCCATTCAAGGCAAACGTAGACGGACCATCCAATTTGGACAAGATATTGGACCGGCCCTGCCAGATTCATGGCCACCCCGACAAACCAGCCAATCATACCAACAGAAGCTGTTGGGTCTTCAAGCAGGCCGGCAAGCTCAATGCCGAACACAAGGGGAGGAGGCCACCAGGCGACAGCGACGATGAAGAGGCTCACCAATCAAATACCGGGGATCAGAAGCAATTTCCCCCCAAAGTGAAAACAGTGAACATGGTATACGTGACACACAATTCTACAGGGGAGCAGGATAAACACTCCCTCTGGACTGAGGATCACACTACGGCAACCTCGGCCGATGTACAAAGCGGTCTCATTAAACTGCATACCTTGTTGGCCATTAAGCCTCCGGTCTCCACTCAACAGGATCGACCGATTTTGGAGTAGGACTAGCAGTTCGGCTTCCGCTGTCCGCCTCATACACCTGCGAAATCTATACCGCGCATACATAACTATGCACTTCAAATAGCCTGGGCGTCGGCGGAAGCACAATACGGACGGGTCTACAAGTAGCGCACAAGCTGGCCATATCATGGACTGTATCAGAGTCCGGGTTCATAAATCCACCCAAAGGATACTCCTGTTAAGGAGGCCTTCCACCGAGGAAAGGCGGCGCAGACGTGCGACAGGAGGTCCAAAATAACTTTTTGTAGACCGCACTCTCTATTTTGAGCCTGTAAAGTGCCTTCTTCCTCCGCCTTCGACCCCTGGCATGTAAAATAGCCGGGGTTGCGGCTTTTGTTATCTATATAAACGACTGGCACATCACTCATATCCCAGCAAAAATAATCCACTCTTTTCTAAAGAACCGAGTTTTACCCCTACGGTTGTTTCAAACATACACCTCGGCAGAACTTGCCAGGGGATCGGTATGGGAACAAACGAGTTGCCGACAAAGTCCGAACAGCTCTATAGCGCACTTTGGCATCATGAGTTTTGGCCTTATATGCATCAGCTCCGAATCATGTCTTGGGTCAAAAGTTGGGTTGCCCGGCTCCTGTGTTTGCTACCTTGCGTTCCTCTCTATCGGCTAGGGTAGTAAATGGAGAACTACTGCGATTGTGCTTCCGGTTCACCTGGTTAAGCACCTCAGTAGAGAAAGCCGAAAACTGACTGTCATGATGCGGTGAGAGCTGGTCAACCACTCGATGACTTATTGGAATCTTTTGCGATTCCCGCCGTGTCACACGAAGGACCTATTTCAGGTCAAATATGTAAACGCATTATACAAGAATATGCCACATACATACCAATGGCTATATCGTAGACCCGCCATAAAGCTCCTATGGCTAAGTGAAAGTGTCAATGCCCTATAGTCCGGTTGCCTGGTTCACCGCATTGACACCTCCTTTTTGGACCAAGATGTTGGGTTAAGAGTGATCAATTGCTTTTCCGAACACCCCCATATTTCCTACGAGGGGGCTGAAGCCGACGACTGGAAATCTTTCAAATTATATAAAAACGGCCGCACAGGAGGATTCAAAGCTTTTAAGTAGCTCTAAAAATAAACTTTATTATTTCATAATATTGTCCTTTACAATGTCAATACATGTCACTCGAATATCATATCTTTCGAGCACTGACCCTCTATCAATCGGGCTGCCGCTAAGACATCTTCAAAATAATGCTCTGGTGCGTAATGGTCCTTGCTTTCGGGTGGACTCTTCGCTGCAACATCAATGGCCTTCATCTTCGCCCAGTATGTTTTCACATGGGTGAGGAAGTCCTGGATTAGGGGGTGTTCGGGTAGCCGGACTATACCTTCAGCCGGACTCCTGGACTATGAAGATACAAGATTGAAGACTTTGTCCCATGTCCGGATGGGACTTTCCTTGGCGTTGGAAGGCAAGCTTGGCGATGCGGATATTCAAGATCTCCTACCATTGTAACCGACTCTGTGTAACCCTAACCCTATCCGGTGTCTATATAAACCGGAGGGTTGTAGTCCGTAGGATCAACTCCATACACAACAATCATACCATAGGCTAGCTTCTAGGGTTTAGCCTCCTTGATCTCGTGGTAGATCTACTCTTGTACTACCCATATCATCAATATTAATCAAGCAGGAGTAGGGTATTACCTCCATCGAGAGGGCCCGAACCTGGGTAAAACAAAGTGTGTCCCCTGTCTCCTGTTACCATCCGGCCTAGACGCACAGTTCGGGACCCCCTACCCGAGATCCGCCGGTTTTGACACCGACATTGGTGCTTTCATTGAGAGTTCCTCTGTGTCGTCGCTTTTAGGCCCGATGGCTCCTTCGATCATCAACAACGATGCAGTCCAGGGTGAGACTTTTCTCCCCGGACAGATCTTCGTCTTCGGCGGCTTCGCACTGCGGGCCAATCCGCTTGGCCACCTTGAGCAGATCGAAAGCTACGCCCCTGGCCATCAGGTTAGGTTTGGAAGCCTAAACTACACGGCTGACATCCGCGGGGACTTGATCTTCGATGGATTCGAGCCACAGCCAAGCGCGCCGCACTGTCTCGATGGGCATGATATAGCTCTGCCACCGAACAGTGCCTTGGAGGCTGCACACGTATCGGTTCCGACCATTGATTCGGAGCCTACTACACCGATCGAGGATCAGCGGTTAGACGCTGCCTCAGGGGCTGCGATCTCAGAGGCGATTGAGCTGAACTCCAGCCCCGCACTCCGCATGGCCCGTGACTCTGAGGATCTGGATTCCTCTCCGAACTCCGAGCCCCCCGCGCCCCTGCCGATCGAATCCGATTGGGCGCCGATCATGGAGTTCACCGCCGCGGACATCTTTCAGCACTCGCCCTTCGGCGACATCCTGAATTCTATAAAGTCTCTCTCTTTATCAGGAGAGCCCTGGCCGGACTATGGTCAGCAAGGTTGGGATACAGACGATGAAAAAATTCAAAGCCCACCCACCACCCACTTCGTAGCCATTGTCGATGACTTAGCCGACACGCTTGACTTCGATTCCGAAGACATCGATGGCATGGACGACGATGCAGGAGACGAACAAGAACCAGCACCTGTAGGGCGCTGGAAGGCCACCTCGTCATATGACATATATATGGTGGATACTCCAAAAGATGGAGATGGTGATGGAACAGTGGGGGATGACGCCCCCAAGAAACAGCAAAAGCGCCGGCGTCGGCGGCGCCGCTCTAAATCCCGCCAAAGCAAAAACGGTGATTCCGGCACGGGAGATAATACTACCCCGGATAGCGCCGAAGAACACCCACCTCAGCAAAATTCGGCACAGGAAGATGGAGAAACCAGCCCTCATGAAAGAGTGGCAGACCGAGAGGTCGAGGATGATAACTATACGCCTCCCTCCGAAGACGAGGCTAGCCTCGATGACGACGAATTCGTCATACCATCAGACCCCGCCGAACAAGAGCGTTTTAAACACAGGCTTTTAGCTACAGCAAGCAGCCTCAAGAAAAAGCAGCAACAGCTTAGAGCTGCCCAAGAATTGCTAGCTGGCAGATGGACTGAAGACCTTGCGGCCGAAGAGTACGAACTCGAACACCCCTCCAAGAGTTAACCGAAGCGCAGGACGCTACCCCGATTAGAGGAGGAAGCACCTACATCACCAGCGCATGACATGGCAGACCGGCCACCTCGCGGCCGCGACAGAGAGGCCTGTCGGCCCTCCACCCAAGCCATGCCCCGACGCCGCTCAAGTAAGGCGCGGGAAAATGCGCCCGACCTGCGAGACATACTGGAGGATAAGGCAAGACAAACAAGATCGATCTACGGATCGCGCAGGCGCCCTACGGCATGTGACAATGATCTTCACTCCGGATACAACAAATCCGGCCGGGCCGAACACAACAGACATAGCTCTTCCGAGCTGCGTCGTGATATAGCCCAGTACAGAGGCGCCGCACACCCGCTATGCTTCACGAATGAAGTAATGGATCATAAAATCCCAGAGGGTTTCAAACCTGTAAACATCGAATCATACGATGGCACAACAGACCCAGCGGTATGGATAGAGGATTATCTACTTCACATCCACATGGCACGCGGCGATGATCTACACGCCATCAAATACCTCCCGCTCAAACTTAAAGGACCAGCCCGACATTGGCTCAACAGCCTGCCAGCAGACTCAATCGGTTCTTGGGAGGACCTGGAAGCCGCATTCCTCGACAACTTCCAGGGCACTTACGTGCGACCACCGGATGCCGACGACTTAAGCCATATAATTCAGCAGCCAGAAGAATCGGCCAGACAATTCTGGACACGGTTCCTAACAAAGAAAAACCAGATAGTCGACTGTCCGAACGCAGAGGCCCTAGCAGCCTTCAAACATAACATCCACGACGAGTGGCTTCCCGGCACCTGGGACAGGAAAAGCCGAAATCCATGGCAGCCCTCACGACACTCATGACCCGCTTTTGCGCGGGAGAAGACAGCTGGCTAGCTCGCAGTAACAACTTATCGAAGAACCCTGGTAATTCGGATACCAAGGACAAAAGTGGCAGGACACGTCAGAATAAGCAACAGCGCCGCGTTAACAGCGACAGCAATGAAGACACGACAGTCAATGCCGGATTCAAAGGCTATAAATCCGGTCAGCGGAAAAAGCCATTCAAAAAGAATACTCAGGGCCCGTCCAGTTTGGACCGAATACTCGATCGCTTGTGCCAGATACATGGCACCGCCGAAAGGCCAGCCAATCACACTAACAGGGATTGTTGGGTGTTCAAGCAGGCAGGCAAGTTAAGGGCCGAAAACAGAGACAAGGGGCTGCACAACGACGATGAGGAGCCCAAGCCGCCGAACAACAATGGACAGAAGGGCTTTCCCCCACAAGTGCGGACGGTGAACATGATATACGCAACCCACATTCCCAAGCGGGAGCGGAAGCGTGCGCTACGGGACGTATATGCGATGGAGCCAGTCGCCCCAAAGTTCAACCCATGGTCCTCCTGCCCGATCACTTTTGATCGAAGGGACCATCCCACTAGCATCCGTCATGGCGGCTTCGCCGCATTGGTTCTCGACCCAATCATCGACGGATTTCATCTCACAAGAGTCCTCATGGACGGCGGTAGTAGCCTGAACCTGCTTTATCAGGATACAGTGCGGAAAATGGGCATAGATCCCTCAAGGATTAAACCCACAAGAACGACCTTTAAAGGCGTTATACCAGGTGTAGAAGCCAACTGTACAGGCTCAGTAACACTTGACGTGGTCTTCGGATCCCCGGACAATTTCCGAAGCGAAGAGTTAATCTTCGATATAGTCCCGTTTCCCAGTGGCTATCACGCCCTGCTCGGGCGAACCGCATTCGCAAAGTTCAGTGCGGTGCCGCACTACGCATATCTCAAGCTCAAGATGCCAGGCCCTCGAGGAGTAATTACGGTCAACGGAAACACCGAACGCTCCCTCCGTACAGAGGAGCATACAGCGGCTCTCGCAGCAGAGGTACAAAGTAGCCTTCTCAGGCAATTCTCCAGTCCGTCCATTAAAAAGCCTGACACTGCCAAGCGCGCCCGGAGTAATCCACAGCAAGACCACCTAGCACGCTCTGAGCAAGCGTAGCAATGCAGCCCCAACCCCAGCTTTCGCAACATAGTGAAACCAGTACCTCGCGTACATAACTATGCCCTGGAAATATCATGGGCACAGGGGAAGGGGCACAATAACGGCACGCCCAAAATATGGCTTAAAACGTACTAGGGGCTGCCGGATTCTTTTTTATTTTTTTACTTTCAGGACTCCATACTTCGGACGACCTGTTTGGCAATTCGACTGCTGCACAAACGATGCAAGATCCAGGGAGGCAGACAAGCCATGCCGCATTATGGAACTCCTAGGTGGTCTCTGTTACGAGCGGTATACCTGTTTTAAATACAATTCCGCGGCCTGCCCCTGGTCAGGACATACTGAATAGTCCAATATCTTTTGCTTACCACACTATTTGTATCATTCGGCTTTGATAAATAGCCTCTCTATAAACAATGCATAGCTTTTGTCTATTTTCTGCATTACTCTCTTTTGTATATGTTCATTAATGACATGTTGCACCCGTACACTGTGGTACGACAAGTACGCCAGGGGCTTCAGTACCCTTTAATATGGTGTCAGAAGCCCGTACACTTTCACAAGTGCGGCACCCCGAACTTATAGCACTATATGCATCGGCTCCGAATCATGATTTGGGTCAATAGTTGGGTTTGCCCGGCTCCTATGTTTTGGTGCCTTATGTTTCGCTCTATCGGCTAAGGTAGCACTAGGAGAACCACTGCGATTGTGCCCAGTTGAGCTGGGTTAAGCACCTCAGTGGAGAAAGCTAAAACTGACTGTCATGATAAGGCGAGAGACCGGTCGCTGTTCGAGAGGTTTTTCAAGTCCCTAAAGACTTATGCCGCTTCGAGCGAGGAGCTGGATAACCCCAGCCAAGGCGTGGATAGCGCCCCGAACTCGGTCTTCCGAACTAGGGGCTTCGCCGAAATTTAAAATTATAAAGTTCTATGGCTAAGTGAGAGTGTTCAAGCATTATAGTCCGATTGCCTGGTTCGTTGTGCTGAGCGCCTCCCTCGAAGGACCCAACCATGGGAAAAAGAGCGCTTAGGTTTATCACCGAACACCCCAGCACTAGTGGCATGGGGGCAGAAGCCGACGACTGGCCATCTCTCAATTTTTGATAAACGGTCGCACAGAAAATAATATTTTAAATTCAATAAGCATTGCTTAGCGCATATGAACAAGTTTTCAGCGCACAGGATAAAATCGAGCGAGTTCATTCAAAAATTACATCCTTGGTACATTCATCCGCCACAAGGCGGGCACCTGCAAGAACATCCTTGTAATAGTTCTCGGGCTTGCGATGCTCCTTCCCCGGCGGCGGCCCGTCCCTCACAAGCTTTTCACCATCTAGCTTACCCCAGTGCACCTTCGCACGGGCAAGGGCCCTACGGGCACCCTCGATGCAAACGGAGTGCTTGATGACCTTGAGCCTTGGACAGGCCTCCACTAGCCGCCGCACCAGCCCGAAGTAGCTCCCAGGCAGGGCCTCTCCGGGCCACAGCCAAACTATGAAGCCTTTCATGGCCTGTTCGGCCGCCTTGTGGAGCTCGACCAGCTGTTTCAGCTGGTCGCCCAAGGGCACAGGGTGTCCGGCCTCAGCATACTGAGACCAGAACACCTTCTCCGTCGAGCTGCCCTCTTCAGCCCAGTAGAATGCGGTGGCGTCGGATACGCTACGGGAAAGATCTGCGAATGCCCCTGGAGAGCTCCGGATTCGGGTAAGTAACAAGTAGTTTACTTTTATATTTCTGCTTTGCATGAAGAATGCCTTACCCGCTGCTATCTTTTTCACCTCCTCCAACTCTTGGAGGGCCTTTTGGGCTTTGGCCTTGGCAGACTTGGCAGTCTCAAGGGCCGTCGCGAGCTCGGACGCTTGGGTCTTTGACTCAAGCTCCAAACTCTCATGTTTTTTCATGAGATCCTGAAGCTCTTGCCGCACCTCGCCGACCTGAGCCCCAAGTTTCTCTCGCTCGGTGCACTCCGCGGCCGTTTTCTTTTCGGCCTCGGACAGCGCCTGCTTGAGGGTCGCCACCTCAGTCGTGGCCCCTACAATAAGCAGTACAATCCTGTTATTTTTTGCAATCACGCCTCTCTATAGGCACCCTTTTCAGTAAGGTATTTCTTACCTTCTTTCTCCTCGAGCTGCCGCTTGGCAAGGCCGAGCTCTTGCTCGGTCCACCCGAGGTCCTGTTTCAGGACACCCACCTCCGCAGTCAGTGCGGCGGTGGATAGCAGCGAAGCCTGCATACGCCTATTGACTCTTTATTGTTAGACTCCTGCGAAATTTAATAGATCCTCTATTCGGCTTTTCTTTCCGAACGCCAAACAGAGCATCAGGGTCTACTGTCTATGCGGTAATATTTTTACATATTTTTTACTTACCTCGAAGCATGTTAGGAGGCTAGCGCAAGCTTCACTGAGTCCGCTCTTGGCGGACTGAACCTTCTAGATCATCGTACTCATAATAGTACGGTGTTCCTCGTCGATGGAGGCGCCTTCAAGCACCTCCAGCAGATTGTCCGGCACCTCCGGTTGGACGGAGGCTGCCGGCTCAGAAGGCTTGCTCCTCTTTGAAGGAGTTCGCCTGCCGCGGTCCGGAATCGTTGAAAATTCCGGCGCGGTGTCCGGCACAAAGCCGGACTTGGAGCCCTGGGGGTCTTGTCCCCTTTACTCCTGGAGTCCGGGAGGTCGCCTCGTGGCTCCTCTAGGACCACCTCCTCTTTCCCCGGAGCTTGTTGCGACGCCACTTTGGTGTCATCCGCAATGCGGGGGGAGACAGCGGGCGGAACTGAGTTCACGTCCGATGAATCCAGGGAGCCGCTCAACGACTCGTTGAGTTCGGCCCGGGGCGGGCTGCATGATTATATTCGACATTTGGGAAAGCTGTGCAACAAAAGGAATATCATGAGTTACTCTGGTATCCGAACACTTATGATTTCGCCGGACGCCTGATCCTGTCCGGCCACTCCTCTTCGTCCTCGTTGGCGTCGGGGGCGTAGTCCGGTGGAGGGGTTTTCCTCTTCTTGGACCCTTCGGCCCCCCCTACTGGGGCGGCCTTCCTCTTCTTTCCTCCCCCCTCTAGAGGGGGAGAGTTTTCTTCCTCCTCCTCCTCGTTTTCACGGGAGGAGGGCGTCTCAGACTCGTCGGATGACGAGTCCGACAACACCACATTGCGGGTACTCTTTCGAGTCCCCGTGGTCTTCTTCTTCTTGGCCTTCTTTTCCGGCACCACATGAGGCGCCGGAGCCAGCAGCTTCACTAGTAGAGCTGGGGCTGGGTCTTCGGGCAGCGGAGCCGGACAGTTAATCGGTCCGGATACCGCCCGCCAAGCCTGTCAAAGGTAAGGGAGTTTAGATCCCGCATAGAGTTAAACTATGAAAAAAGCTGAACATCCTGTAAAAGGTGAAAATAGCTTACCTCGCTGGCGTGACGCTGCGAGCTGTATCCGCGGTCCTCGGAAGCGGATGCGGGAGCCTCGACACCTTTGATTAGCGCCTTCCAGACGTCTTTGTACGTCGTGTCGAAGAGCCTGTTAAGGGTTCGGTGCCGTGCCGGGTCGAACTCCCACAGAGTAAAGTCCCGTTGTTGACACGGGAGGATTCGGCGAACGAGCATGACCTGGACTACATTTACAAGCCTGATTGACTTGTTTACCAGGGACTGGATGCATGTCTTCAGTCCGGTCACCTCTTTCTCATTACCCCATGATAGGCCCGTCTCTTTCCAGGACATGAGCCGCGTGGGGGGTCCGGATCGGAACTCGGGGGCTGCGATCCATTTCGGATCGTGTGGCTCGGTGATGTAAAACCACCCGGCTTGCCACCCCTTTAGGGTCTCTACGAAGGAGCCCTCGAACCACAGGACATTGGCAATCTTGCCCGCCATGGCGCCTCCGCACTCCGCCTGGTTGCCGCGCACCACCTTGGGCTTGACGATGAAGGTCTTGAGCCAGAGGCCGAAATGGGGGCGGACGCGGAGGAAAGCCTCGCACACGACGATAAACGCCGAGATGTTGAGGATGAAGTTCGGGGCCAGATCGTGAAAATCCAGGCCGTAGTAGAACATGAGCCCTCGGACGAATGGGTGAAGTGGAAAGCCCAGTCCGCGGAGGAAGTGGGGAAGGAATACTACCCTCTCATGGGGCCTTGGGGTGGGGAGAAGCTGCACCTCCTCGGGAAGCCGGTGCGCGATGTCTTTGGACAAGTATCCGGCCTTCCTTAGCTTCTTGACGCCGCCCTCCGTGATGGAGGAGACCATCCACTTGCCTCCTGCTCCGGACATTGCTGGAGAAGGTTAAGGTAGGAAGTGCGGGCTTGGGCGCTGGAGCTCGAGTGCGCAGGAGATGGACAGGCAAAGGAGGAAGAAGGCGTAGGTAAAAAGGTGGATCCTTATCCCCTTATATGGGCGGATGCGGTTGTGTGTCCCCGCCAGCCTAGTAAAACTCGCTTGCCTCCCAAGCGCCGTGATAAATGGCACGGTTAGGGTTACCCACGTCCATATTGATGAGAATCCCGTAAAGGGGGTACACGATCTCTGCTTTGACAAGACGTGCCAAGGAAACCGCCTCGCAAAACATGCTGAGGTGGAAAAGTAAAAACGATTCAAGTAAAGGACTTGGCCGTAGTGTGATGACGCACTGCGGAATACGTCGGCAGATTTGATTTGTGTCAATGTTATTCTCTCTATGGCAATATGTGGAAACTTATTTTGCAGAGCCGGACACTACTCTTGGTGTTTACAATCTTCTACGAAGGACTTGGAGGAGGAACCCACCTTGCAATGCCGAAGACAATTTGCACGCCGGACTCGTCGTCATTGAAGCCTGGTTCAGGGGCTACTGAGGGAGTCCTGGATTAGGGGGTGTTCGGGTAGCCGGACTATACCTTCAGCCGGACTCCTGGACTATGAAGATACAAGATTGAAGACTTCGTCCCATGTCCGGATGGGACTTTCCTTGGCGTGGAAGGCAAGCTTGGCGATGCGGATATTCAAGATCTCCTACCATTGTAACCGACTCTGTGTAACCCTAACCCTATCCGGTGTCTATATAAACTGGAGGGTTGTAGTCCATAGGCAATCAACTCCATACACAACAATCATACCATAGGCTAGCTTCTAGGGTTTAGCCTCCTTGATCTCGTGGTAGATCTACTCTTGTACTACCCATATCATCAATATTAATCAAGCAGGAGTAGGGTATTACCTCCATCGAGAGGGCCCGAACCTGGGTAAAACAAAGTGTCCCCTGTCTCCTGTTACCATCCAGCCTAGACGCATAGTTCGGGACCCCCTACCCAAGATCCGCCAGTTTTGACACCGACAACGGGCAAGGGCCATCCGTGCACCTTCAATGCACGTTGATCTCTTAACGTCGTCGATGCGTGGCACCACAGAAGCAAGTCACCGCACCAAACCAAAATAATTATCTGGAACAGGCTCGGTCGGCCATAGCCGGACTACAACGTCCTTCATGGCAGCGCCGAATATCCGGTGTAGTTCTGCCCATTGGGTCATCTGCTCGTTCAGCAACAGCGAGCGTTTTGATGCACCAAATTGTGACCAGAAAAGCTTCTCCATTGCATATCCCTCTTGTGCTGGGTAAAACTGCGCCGCATTGGAAGAACTCTTCGGCAGGTCCAAAAACACGTCTGGAGAGCTCCACACTTGGTTAAGCTGAGCATAACCCGGATCACCGAACTTAGTTTGCAATAAAAAGGGCTTACCATCCACGATCTCCCCAGCTTGCCGGATCTCTTTCCCGGGCCGCTCTAGATTCGGACCGGGCTTCTCTTGCCTCTCATAAGGCCTTGTCAAGATCAGCCGTTTTGGCTTTATTATCCTCTCGAGAACTTTGCAGTGGCTAACGGCCTCCTTTAGTTCAAGCGTCATCGAGGATATTTTCTCGTCGCATTGGTGCCGAGCAGCCTGTTCGGCCTTTAGCTCGGCAGATGCCTTGTCGACAGTCGCATTACTAATCTGGACCTGCTCCTTGGCCCGGGCCAGCTTAGCCCGAAGGACCTCGACTGCGGCAGCACCATCTGCAGATATGTAAATCTTATTGCACAATTCTTTGCATCATGCTTATATTGTAAACACGTGCATAGTATGGCTGCCCCCCCAAAAAAACATACCATGCGCCTCGTCAAGTCGCATGTTGATAAGTGCGATATCCTTATCCGCCTCATCAATCTTGTGCTGCAAATCCGCAACTTCTGTAGTCCGGGCAGTTGCCGGGGAGGTCACATCATGTGTTCCAATTAATCAGATTATTTCCTGAGCATATCTTTTGATCCTCTGATCGCCTCCCTCGGGAAGCCAATCAGAGTCTCAGGGGCTACTATCTATACACAGGTGTATTTTGTGAATAAAACACAATCGAACATATTACAGTACAAACCTCAAAGCCTCTTAGCAGGCTCACGAAAGCCTCATTCAATCCACTTTTCGCGGACAGGACCTTCTCAACCATGGTGCCCATCAAGGTATGATGTTCCTCGGAGACGGATGCCTGCCGCAACATGTTCGTCAATGTATTCGGCGCCTCTGGGTCCCGGGAAGCTGCTGAAGGAGTATGGCCTCCCTTTGAATGAATCCGTTTATTCGTATCCGGCTGTAGACCGGACTGCTCGGTACCTCCATTATTGGCCCCCGGACCCTGGGTCTCCAAAGTATCACCTTCGAATGGTGTCTTCATCCCTTGTACCACTTGTTGATCGGGGGAGGCCCTCCGCGAAGATGTCTCAAAGTCGTCCACCCTATTGGGCGAGGAGACCGGTGGAGGCGTCTCACTTCCCATCATCTCCGGGAGAAGGTCCCCGAGGAAGAGGACTGTTGAACAAGACTGTGTGCCGAACTGCAAAAAACATATATTCTAGACGTTACAAGGAAGGAACATGACATATTTAAAACACCCTTATTCACTTACGATTTGGCCTGAGGCTGGTCCTGGTCATGGGACTACGTGATAACATCGTCCTCCAAGCCCGGGCCACCCATCAAAGGCATCTTGCCTCGCTTGGGAGCCTTTTCCTCCCAATCTTCGGAGGCGGCCCTTTTCTTTCCATGGGGGGAAGAGACGTTGACTTCCCCTTCATTTTTGTCTTCGAATGATGGAATCTTGATTCCCCTGGACACAATGTTTGATATACCTTCGGAATGGAGGCCATCTTTGGTCCTCCCACTCTCCGCTTTGCTCTCCTTCACAGGCATTTGGTATCGTGCCGGGGCCAGCATCCTTGTTAACATGGGATCCGCTGAACCTTCGGGAAGGGGGGCCAAACACCTAATTAATTCCGCTTTCTTTATCCAGCCCTGAAAAAGGATAGTTTGGTCCGTAACGCATTACGGCATACTTAACTACAAAGTGTTCGGAGGCCGAGTGCTTACCGGGGTATCTGGACGTTTGCATTCGAGGCCGGCATCCTCAGTGGTGTCCGGCCAATGTTTTTGTTTTCCAAAAAACAACTTCCACATCCCTTTGTGCGTAATTTCGAAGAAGTGTTGGAGGGTTCGTGGTCCTTCAAGATTGAACTCCCACATGGGGAGAGGCCTACGCTTGCATGGCAGAGCTCAGCGGACTAGCATTACTTGAATCACATCGACAAGATCTATGTCCTTCTCAAGGAGGGTTCAGATGCGGCTCTGTAGAGTCTGCACTCCATCAACTAATCCCCAGTCCAGCCCCTTATTGATCCATGATGCAAGCTATAATGGAGGGCCGGAACAGAACGCAAGTATAGCTACCCACTTGGTACTACGGGGTTCTGTGACGTAAAACCACTCTCGCTGCCATTGGTTGGAAGTTTCGGTGAAAGAGCCTTTCGGCCAAAGAGTGTTGGTAAGCTTGCTTACTATAGCACCGCCACACTCTGCCTGTTCCCCATCGACTACCTTTGGCTTCACGTTAAAAATCTTGAGCCATAGGCTGAAGTGTGGGGGGATTCGGAGGAAGGCCTCGCATGTGATGATAAAAGCCGAGACATGGAGGAAGGAATCCGGAGCTAGATCGTGAAAATCTAGTCCGCAATAAAACATTAACCCCCGGACGAAGGGGTGGAGAGCGAACCCTAGCCCACGGAGGAAGTGAGAGATGAATACAACCCTCTCACCGGATCTAGGGGTCGGAATAACCTGTCCTTGAGTAGGAAGCCGGTGGGGGATCTCCGCGGTCAGGTATCTGGCTGCCCGAAGCTTTGCAATATCCTCCTCTGTAATGGAGGAAGCCACCCATCGACCTTGAGGGCTGGGTCCTGACATGATGGGGAGGCTCGGAGCAATGAAGTCGAACCTTGGGTACTAGAACTCGAGGTCAGAAAGGCTGAGGAGAGGTTTGGCATAAAAAGACGGCCCTTGGTTCCTTTATAAAGGCACCGGGTATTGAACGCCTCCTCCTGAGCCTGAAGACTTGCCTATTCCTAAGGAATCTTTCTAACATAACAGTTGGGTTATCCGCGCTCGTATTGATGAGAATCCCGCAATAAGGGGACGATCTCTGCTTCGACAAGACATGCCAATAACAACAATGCCTCGAAACATGGAACGACGGGATAGGAAACGGTTCAAAATAAATAACCGGGCGAGCGTGATGTCACGTTATAAAAATTATTATCAGCCGATTGGACTCGTGAAATATTATGCTCTATGGCTGTGGTACTTATGTTACAGGTCCGGACACGATCATTATGTCCGAAGACTATCTTGGAGTTCGGAAGGAGGAATCCGCCTTGCAATGCCGAAGACAGATCTACGCGCCGGATACCTTGTCATTGAAGCCAGGTTCAGGGGCTACTGAGGGAGTCCTGGACTAAGGGGTCCTCGGGCTTCCGTCCTGTTACCCATGGGCCGGACCGATGGGCTTTGAAGATACAAAGACCGAAGACTGCACCCGTGTCCGGACGGGACTCTCCTTGGCATGGAAGGCAAGCTTGGTGATCAAATAAGTAGATTCCTTTCTTTGTAACCGACCTTATGTAACCCTAGACCCCCCGGTGTCTATATAAACCGGAGGACTTAGTCCGGAGGGAGTACAATCATTATCATAGCCACACAAACTAGACCTCTAGGGTTTAGTCATTACGATCTCGTGGTAGATCAACTCTTGTAATAATCATATTCATCAAGATCAATCAAGTAGGACATAGGGTATTACCTCCATAGAGAGGGCCCGAACCTGGGTAAACAACGTGTCCCCTGTCTCCTGTTACCATCGACCTTAGACGCACAGTTCGGGACCCCCTACCCGAGATCCGCCGGTTTTGACATCGACACCGGGGGCCATAGGTTTCACTAGTGGCTTCTCTCAAGATAGCAAAATCTATGGTGGGTGAACAAATTACTGTCGAGCAATTGATAGAAAAACGCATAGTTATGAGAATATCTAGGCATGATCATGTATATAGGCATCACGTCCGTGACAAGTAGACCGAAACGATTCTGCATCTACTACTATTACTCCACACATCGACCGCTATCCAGCATGCATCTAGAGTATTAAGTTCATAAGAACAGAGTAACGCATTAGGCAAGATGACATTATGTAGAGGGATAAACTCAAGCAATATGATATAAAACCCATCTTTTTATCCTCGATGACAACAATACAATACGTGCCTTGCTGCCCCTGCTGTCACTGGGAAAGGACACCGCAAGATTGAACCCAAAGCTGAGCACTTCTCCCATTGCAAGAAAGATCAATCTAGTAGGCCAAACCAAACTGATAATTCGAAGAGACTTGGAAAGATATTAAATCACGCATAAAAGAATTCAAAGAAGAATCAAATATTGTTCATAGATAATCTTGATCATAAACCCACAATTCATTGGATCTCGACAAACAAACCGCAAAAAGAATTACATCGAATAGATCTCCAAGAGGATCGAGGAGAACTTTGTATTGAGATCCAAAGAGAGAGAAGAAGCCATCTAGCTAATAACTATGACCCGAAGGTCTATGGTAAACTGCTCACACATCATCGGAGAGGCTATGGTGTTGATGTAGAAGCCCTCCATGATCGATTCCCCCTCCGACAGAGCGCCCGAAAAGGCCCCAAGATGGGATCTCACGGGTACAGAAGGTTGCGGCGGTGGAAATAGGGTTTCGTGGTGCTCCTGGATGTTTTCGGGGTATATGGGTATATATAGGAGGAAGAAGTAGGTCGGTGGATCTGCGAGGGGCCCATGAGGGTGGGTGGCGCGCCCACCCCCCTAGGGCGCGCCCTCCTACCTCATGGCCTCCTTGCTTCTTTCTTGACGTCCACTCCAAGTCCTGTGGATCATGTTTGTTCCAAAAATAACTCTCCTGAAGGTTTCATTCCGTTTGGATTCCGTGTGGTATTCCTTTTCTACGAAACACTGAAATAGGCAAAAAAAACAACAATTTGCAGCAGGCCTTCGGTTAATAGGTTAGTCCCAAAAATAATATAAAAAGGTATATTAAAGCCCATTAAACATCCAAAACAGATAATATAATAGTATGGAACAATAAAAAAGTATAGATACGTTGGAGACGTATCAAGCATCCCCAAGCTTAATTCCTGCTCGTCGTCGAGTAGGTAAATGACACTGCTAGGAAAAGGGCTATAGCTAATATGGGCATTAATGGCGCACCATGTATGTGGTGCACCACTGCTATATAGCAGTGGCGCACGAGATACAGGTACACCATTAATGTCCACATTACTAATGGCGCACCTGGTGTGTGGTGCGCCATTACTATTTTTGAAAAAAAGATAAAAAAATTGTTAGCAGTGGCGCACCAGTGGATAGTGCGCCATTACTAGTTAATGGCGCACTATCCACTCGTGCGCCACTACTAACATGTTTTAGTAATGGCGTACCACACACCAGGTGGTTACTAATGGCGCATTCTTAGGTGGTGCGCCATTGGTAACCTGGGAGCAGCTAGATATTTTGGACAGCTACCTACCACACTCACTTTCCCCACTTCATTCTCTCCACCTCTACCAAGCTTGGTCTCGGCTGCCTCCTCCTCCCCACCTCATTTGCACCATAGATTCACCCAAATTAAGTGGTTAAATTTCCTTTTTTTGATAGGTAAGCAAGGGGAAAGGTTTCTTTATGTTCTAGATCTACTTTTTTGTCCCTCCAACAACGTACACACTTTTTATGGCCTAGATCTACGTATGTTTGTGGTGTTGCATATCTTTGTGTTTGCAGGTACCGGTATTTGAAATGCGATAGTTGCCAATATTTTGCCGGAATGTTGATTCATTTCGGTTTCGGCGAGAATTTGGCACCATGCATTCTTTTTGGTCCTATTTTTAGGCAAAGTCATGCCAAATTTTTTTTGGTTCTAAAATATCGTTTTGCTCTACCCCGCAGGCGACCATGGTCCGCACGATGACCGAAGGCATCGTGAATAGGTTTTTGAGCTCCGCGAAGGCTGAGATGCTTCAAAAGAACGAGACGGAGATAAGATGTCCGTGTCGAAGATGCAAGCTGAAGAGCCTTATGGACCCAGATTCTGTACAGGTGCGGGACCACCTGCTCTTGCGTGGTTTCATGGATGGCTATCGGTGGCAAGGTGATGAAGATGACTATGAAGTCGTCCATGGGGGCCGGGCAAGAAATGAGGAAGGGCAGCAAGACAACCGCGGCGAGGGTGGGCGAGAAGACGAAGAATCTCCAGGACATGATCATGAAGTTGATGCAGTACACAGTCATCATGTAGAAGATGCCGGACATGATGATGAGGAAGATCAAGATGAAGGGCATGATCATGAAGATGAAGATGCCAGAGCAGACGACGATGGACCATCGATGGGCTGGGTGCAGGACCCTCATATTCAAGAGCTGCTTCTCAAGCAGACGGGTAACGCAAGAGCTGCCGCCCGAGAGAAAGCCAAGCTGGATCAACTGGAGAAAGACGCGGTTACTCCATTGTATGAAGGATGCAGGCCCGAGGATACCCCGCCTAAAGTAACGCTCATGGCTATGGAGATGAAGGTAAAACACAAAATGACTGACGCATGCTTCGACGAGAACATGTCATTCTGGCACGAACGTCTTCCCAAGGGGAACAAGTGCCCGACCAGTTTTGAGGATGCGAAGAAAATCGTGTGTCCTCTGGATTTACCGCACGTGAAATACCATGTGTGCATGAACGATTGCATCATTTATCGGGACAAGCACGCGGATTCTACCATATGTCTGGTGTGCGGCGTCACTCGATACAAGAAGAGGAAGAAAGCTCCTCAAAAAGTGGTGTGGTACTTTCCGATCACTCCTCGTCTGCAGCGGTATTTTGCGGACCCTAAGGTAGCAAAGCTCCTGCATTGGCACGCGGATAGGGAGGAGAAGAAGTGAGAAGATGACGGAAATGATCCAGAGATAAATAAAAAAGACAAGATGCTGAGTCACCCTAAGGATGCGAGCCAGTGGCAAGCGTTGAACTTCGAACACCCAGAATTTGGGGACGATCCAAGGAACATCGTGCTGGGAGCGAGCACCGATGGAGTCAATCCGTTTGGCAGCCATAGAAGCACACATAGCACCTGGCCTGTGTTTGTGTGGATGTACAACCTTCCCCCTGGTTGTGCATGAAGAGGAAGTACATTCAGGGGCGGCTCCAGTGTGGGGTCGTGTAGGGGTGGCCGCCCCGGGTAAATTTTTGAAACCCATAGGGTACCCCCGTACTGATTTTGGCCGGCGGCCACCATGGAAAGCAAGCGGGTTCGCTTGAAGGTCTCAGGTGTGGTCGAGCATGAGAAGGGAAGAGGAAAACCACTCGCCAGATGACTACTCGCTAGGAGATCTATAGATGGGCCAATCAAGTAAGCCCAATAAAACTTAGATGAGCCCATTAGTTCCTTTTCATGTGCACAGTTCCTTTTCTATCGATCATGGAACTGATCGTCCTGAACTCGGGCCTCACGCAATCACACCCTGCCAACGCGGCGCCGCCTCCACTGCCGTCTCGCAGTCGTCGGCGCTGCCCAGGTCTGTCCAGCCGATGGTGCTAGATGGAGAAGGAGAAGCGAGTGTGCCTGTTCTCAATGTCGTTCACTCGGGAAGCGGAGTCGCTGCCACAGCCGTACGTCGACGCAGTCCCTACTCAAAACAACAAGCGAGCAAGAAACAGAGGCAACAAGGACCAGGTTCTTTCGCTCTCCCCTAGTCTTCTCTTCTGTTCTAGTATCATGTTTAATTTGTTGTCATGTTAGACTAATTCTTGGAAGTTAAACACTGAAAATTAATTAAAAATGTGATGTTCAGGCTATCTACCAAATCCTCCACGCATAACAACTTAATGGTAAACATTTGTTGTGTCTTTTGTTTGAACAAATGGCATACTATGCTATGATTTAGATTAATCTGATTGTTTTTACATGTTTCAGGTACCTAATGGACTAGAAGATTAAATATTTGGGAAAAAGCATGGAAGATTTAGTTAGAGGGAGTCCAGGTTAGACTTTATGTGATTTTTTGGGTTACAATTTCTTGCCTAGTTCTTGAGGGTGAAACTACTTTGATAAATTTATTATGTTGATCGTCTTGCCTTCATGCGTATTCTTGGCCAATTATTTTTCTTGATTGTCTTATTTTACCATATTATGGCTTCATTTTTTGTTTCCTTTAAAAGTGCATTCACATGAGTACATTCACATGAGTATGCTAATTGAAGGGCCGAAACAACCAGGGAACAACATCAATCTGTATCTGGGGCTGCTGAAAGAGGAGCTAGACACGCTGTGGAAAACGCCAACCAATAAGTGGGACGCCACAGAGAAAGAATATTTCCCTATGAGAGTCGCACTGCTCACGACGGTGCACGACTATCTCGGTTATGGATATGTCGCGGGGCAGGTGGTCCATGGATTTTCTGGATGCGTCAGGTGCATGGATGACACAACATATCGCCAGCTAGATAGAGATCCTGGGTCTTCGAAAACCGTGTTCATGGGACATCGAAGGTGGCTTCGCGATGATGACTCATGGAGAAAACACAAGGATCTGTTCGCTGGTGAAACCGAACCCCGAAGACGCCCGCGTACGAGGAGCGGCGAGGAAATAGACGAGCTGTTGAAAAATTGGAAAGATTTCCCACCGCCGGGAAAGAAGCGAAAGGCGCCAGAGCCGGGATAGAAGTGAAAGGCACCAGAGCCGCTGCTGAAGGTATGGAAAACAAGGTCTGTTTTCTGGGACTTGCCGTACTGGAAGGTCCTTCATGTGCCTCAGAGCCTTGATGTCATGCATATCACGAAGAATGTGTGTGAGAGTCTGCTTGGTACCCTGCTCAACATGCCAGAGAGGACCAAAGATGGGCCGAAAGCAAGGGCAGACTTGAAATCAATGGGCATCAGGGAGGAGCTTCACGCTAATGATAATGATGAGGCGAAGGACATGGAAAGTTGTCGCAAAGCCAAAAAGGCCAAGAAGATTGGAAATGACTACCCTCCCGTGTGCTTCACTCTAAGTCAGGAGGAGATCGAGCAGTTTTTCACCTGCCTCGGAGGAGTAAAACTTCCTTACGGTTACGTGGGGAAGATAAGCAGATACCTAGACTCAGCGAAGCAGAAGTTCAGCGGGATGAAGTCTCACGAATGTCACGTGCTGATGACGCAGATACTTCCAGTTGCAATCCGTGGGATCATGGACGCGCACGTCCGTGAAACGCTTTTTGGCCTATGCAACTTTTTCGACGTCATCTCTTGGAAGTCGGTTGGCGTGAGGCAACTCAGAAGGCTACAGGAAGAGATCGTGGTGATACTATGCAAGCTTGAGATGTACTTCCTGCCCGCATTCTTCGAAATTATGGTGCATCTGCTGGTCCATATCATGGAGGATATCATCCAACTCGGGCCGACATTCCTGCATAGCATGTTGCCGTTTGAAAGGATGAATGGTGTCATCAAAGGATACGTTCGCAATATGTCATGTCTAGAGGGAAGCATAGCCAGGGGCTTTCTGACCGAAGAGTGCATCTCCTACTGCACGAATTATCTAGGCATCAAGAACCCCGTTGGTCTGCCCGTCAACAGGCACCTCGGCAGGCTCGCTGGATGGGGTCACCGTGAGGGTCGCCGTGAAATGCATGTCGACTTCGAGGGTCGACTCGCCGACTTTGAAAGAGCAAACCTAGTCGCTCTACAACACATAGACGTGGTCGATCCTTGGGTGGTAGAGCACAAAACCTTTATTGAGAAGACGTACAATGACCAAGGCCAACGGAGGACGGACGGAGATATAATCAAAGAGCACAACTCATGTTTCACGCGTTGGTTCAAGGAGAAGCTTCTGTCATACCCTTTACATGAGGATTCTTCCGCGAAAGAAAAACTCATATTCGCCTTGTCACAGGGCGCCGAGCACAACCTGATGACCTATGAGGCGCATGATATTAACGGATACACATTCTACACCGAGGACAAGGACATGAAGAGCGATGGTTATCAGAACTCTGGGGTAATGATGGAATCCTACACCGGTAATGACAAGGAGAGATACTACGGAAGGATCGAGGAGATCTAGGAGCTGAGCTACGCTGGAGAGAAGGTCCTGATGTTCCGTGTCAGATGGGCCAAGAGCGTCCTAAAAGAAGACCGGTATTTCACCACCATGGTTATACCCGAAGCCAAATCCAAGACTGCGGGCGCACACGTCACCACGAAAAATGAGCCATGGGTACTGGCTTCCCAAGTGGACCAATGCTTCTTTATTACCGACCCGTCAAAGCCCAGTCGTGTTGTCGTGAGGAGAGGCAAAAGGAAGATCATCGGAATGGATGGAGTCGCCAATGAGCAAGACTTCGACAAGTACAGCGACCCGAAGATGGAACATGACGACGACGATGAAGTACCATACACCACAAGAAGAAGGAGGACCACCCTACCTAAAGGACGTCCGTTCAAGAGAAGAACTCCATTTGCGAAAAAGAAGGGCAAGAAGATTTTGAAAAGATAGCTAGCTAAGATTGATTGTATTTAAATTGTAGTCTTCATTTCTCAATTGTATTTCGACATGTGGAAATGATATTTCTTATGTTCTAGTCCTCATGAATATTTATTTATGTTTATTCAGGTATTGAATTTCTAACTCACAAAAAGTATTGAATTTGTTAATATTTTTTGGACTCATGAATATTTTTAAATTTCATGGGCACTTTTTGAATTCATGAATATTTTTCAAATTTGATGATATTTTTTCATATTCATAAATGTTTTACCAATTCACAAATAAATGCAACTAAAAATCCAAAAAAAGGTTACTAATGGCGCACCAGGAGAAGGTGCGCCATTGCTATGAAGGTACTTATGGCACACCCCTAGGAGGTGCGCCATTGGTATACCAATTTTTATTTAGGTTTATTCTGGTATTGAATTTCCAACTCACAAAAGTATTGAATTTTTTAATATTTTTTGAACTCACGAATATTTTTAATTTCATGAATATTTATAAATGTTTTCTAAAAAAATATTAGATGCAACTAAAAATCAAAAAATATTTTCAAATAACAAATTTGATGATATTTTTTCATATTCATAAATATTTTCAAATAACAAATTTGATGATATTTTTTCACATTCATAAATGTTTTCAAATTTGATCGTCATTTTATAAAAAAATATTAGATGCAACTAAAAATCCAAAAAACATATTTTCAAATAACAAATTTGATGATATTTTTTCATATTCATAATTTTTTAAATAACAAATTTGATGATATTTTTTCACATTCATAAATGTTTTCAAATTTGATTGTCATTTTCTAAAAAATTATTAGATGCAACTAAAAATCCAAATTTTTTTTTAGTAATGGTGCACCAGGTGAAGGTGCGCCATTGCTATCGCTGTGTTTATGGCGCACCCCTAGATGGTGCGCCATTGGTAGCCTTCTCCCCTCCGTATGTGTCTGTGTGTTGTCCATCTCGCCAGCCGGACGTCCTTCTCCCAATCTCACATCTCTCCCAGCCGGAGCAGCGCCCGACCCACTGCACCGACGCCCCTACTACGCCACCGCCCTCGCGCCCCGCCACCTCCCTCTCCCCATCCTCCCCCTCTGACCCCACCCCGCTCTCGCCGGAGACGGAGCAGGTCAGATCCATCCGCCCAATTGCTCGCTCGCGCGCCGGGACAGCGACGACGACCTCGCCTCCGCGTGCCTGTGCTCGCGAACGGCCGACCAGATCGAGCACGCTAGCCTGATTGCTCCGTCACGCCACCGTCGAGGTATGCACTCTCGCACAATCTTCTCCTCTTCCCTTCCCTTCCCTCCCCTCATGCCCTTGGTTTGCTTCCTCAGGCAGGTGCACGCACGCGTCCAGCGGCGAACCCTAGCCGTACCTCGGAGCAGAGACGGCGCCTTCCCCAACACCTCTGTCTGGCACAAGCCCCTCTGGTAAAACTGCATCTTTGCCGGTAGAGTTTGACTGCAATTGGTGAATACCGTCAGTTACTACATTGCTACTCATAATGCTTCTTGTGTGGTGCGTAGGTTAGTTTGGGTTTATTGTGTTAATAGGGCAACCTGGAGTAGAAGTGAATGCCTGAATAAGAAACTTTGGATGTTCTCTTAGTTCTCCCAGGTCACCATCTCATGGAAGCAAATTCTTATTTACCTGAGATCTCAGCCTCCACTTGCCGAGCGTCATGAGATAGGTCGTTGCTTGCCTTGCAATTCTGGAGCCAGGAGCAACAAATCCATGAAAAAATGCATCTACCATACTGGAAGCTGGAAACATTTCATGACTGGAAAATAGCTTAACAAACTTCATGTACACAGGCATATAAGCTTAGCGAAGCATCACCAAATATTTCTTTCTTACACATGTCCAGGTGCATATGAGAAGATCCATTGTGTTAAATACATGTAGGAGCTCAACAAAGGTCGTATCTTTTGACACTTTACTAGATTACAGAATTAATTAACAGCATTAACCGACTAAAATTAAGTACAAGCCCATATGTTCCTTCACACCATCCTGTAGGATGTTTAAGATGTTTTTGAAATGGGCAGTAAAATGACCAAATAATCAGATGTACATTTTTTCATGATGTACACTCAAAACTAATGACTCTGAATCTCTGCTACTGAACATCATTGTCAATTGTGCAAGGTCTTTGTAAAAATAGGAAATATACCAATGGTATTCAAGTTGATATTCTTGCTGTCCGTGGCAAAAGCTGGGGCAATCGAGTAGGAGTAGCTAGCAGTGTTGATGGTGTGTGGTGTAGAGAACCATGCAGATGCCATGGGCAGGCACTCATAGTCTAAATTTGTTTGAATTTAGAGATTGGGAACCTTTTAGTATTCCAGTTAACTAAAAAAGTTATGAATTATTTTTAGTGTTAAATACAGTATGTAACAGTATCCATTGAGTGTTTGTAGTACTTGGGAAGATTGAGACTATTCAAAGATGAATAGAGCACATCTTTTGCATAAGTTGTCCAGAATTAAAGGAAATGGTATGATGCATACTGTCACATTTGTTTAGCTACTGAAATACTAATTGAAAAGGATTGCTGCCAATGTTTTTGTGGCTGGTTGTTCAGTTTGCTGTTCTTGTGATATATAAGAGCTATGTTTTTATAATAAATAGAGTACTTTTTTTAGTTGATACACCCTCGAAACACTAAGCAATAGTGATGACTCGAATACAGTAAGCAAAATGCTTCTTAGTTAGAAGAGAGTATTCTCTATCTTTTCAGCTAACCTGATGGTGCTTTTGACTACCTTATGTGTTTTTAAATAAATTTGTTGTTTTCCTACAGGGAAGACTCCCCAGTAGCATAGAGAAAGATACATGCTATTTCCATGCGGCATGTATCAGTTCAGTATTAGATTTGTGACCTCTAGCCACAACAAAGTACAGTATGTAAACTGTCCATCTACCTAAATGTGTTTTGATCTTTTATGCCAATTAAGTGTATTACTTGTGATGCTGCTGCTGCTGCTGTACTACTTGTGATGATGCTGCTACTTGTGATTTTGTCAAGTGATGCTGCTGCTACTTGTGATCTTCTGAAATGACCCCTTTCTCCTGAAATGTTGATTAATTTCCGTTTCGGTTGAGAATGGGGCACTCCTAGGTCAAGAAAATTAGCAAAGGTCATGCCCAATTTTCTTGACCTAGAAGGTGCCCCATTCTCAACTGAAACAAAAATTAATCAGCATGTATCTTCACATCAACCAACTTTCTGGACACATCCCTCGACAACTAGGTTATCTTGAGAACTTAGAGGAGTTGTGGCTTTGGAAAGAGGCCTTGGATTAGTTTAGTATTAAAACAAGGTGGATGCATGGCATGACAATGCTAGCTAGATCAATTTCTTACTTACTAATTAATCAAATGATACGGCCGGGGTATCTTTAGGGGCACCCAGTGAGCTAGTATACTCCACATGACTGGCCAGTATTGAGACAAGTTAATTACACCACCATACGACCGACTAGTCGATTAATTAAGCTACTAATCCCAGTGTTACAAGCTAGAAAATTAGCCTGCAAAGATGAGGTCCTTGAGAACGTGGACTTGGACCTTAGCAACAACACACTAACAGGTTCCATCCCAAAACACCTAGGAAATATCACAAACATCTCTCAATTGTTCCTTGACAATAACCAACTTTTTGGTGACATTCCTCGAGAATTAGGTTATTTGGTCAACTTAGAGGTCTTGTTCCTTGACAATAACCAACTTTTTGACCAAACTTTTTTCCTATTTAGAGCAAACATGGTGCATAACAATGAGGCCGGCGGTTCGGGCAAGGCATTCTGGGAGCTGTCCCAAGAGATGGAGGAAGAACCTCACCGCTATGAGGACGTCGCGGAAGACACCGATCCCAACTACACAACCCCTAGTGGCATCGGGGATGACACCACTAATGGTGCCGCTGAGGATGCCACCACTGATGATGGCAGCGCACGCATAGATGGCAGCCAACCGAAGAGGCAACGGAAGGACCGGCGCCCGAACGTGGTCGGCACCGTCAAGGAGGAATTTACTGAAGTGTCCTCTAGTGGGCATCCAACGGCGCCCAAAGAATTAGTCAAGGGATACGCGGGACAGCTCGGGTGCATTCTTCGGAGCACCGTCTCGATCAACACCGAGAACCTAAGGCATCGTGACCGAGGGAATTTGCGCAACCTCCTCTTCACGAAGCTGCATGAACGATACAAGTTCCCCAGTGACTTTGCAAACACACGCCTCTCAGGGAATAAAGTGAACAGTGCCACCCTCACGAAGATGAGCACGATCCTGGCTACTTGGAGAGCCGCGGTGAAGAGAAGGATTGAAAAAGGTGATAGTTATGAGAAGATCAATGAGAAAAATCCTTCGATCAGCGAAGCGGACTACCTGGAGTTCAAGATCAAGTGCGAGAGCAACGCAACCGCGGAATCAAGTCAGTGGGGGAAAGATATGCGGGACTTGAACTTAGGGGTCCACAAACTCGGTCTCGACGGTTACAGAGTGGCGGTACCTATATGGGACAAGGAGCGTGCCGAGCAAGGCCTACCGCCCCTCTTCGATAAATACCGTGACAAGCAGACCAGGAACTATGTCAGGGCCCGGTACAAGATTGACCCGGTAACAAAGGAGCTTACCACAGATCCGAAGACCAAGGCGCTTGAGCTTGTTCTGGTAAGGAATACACCCCCGCGTAATTAGCTCCATATGGTTGCATTCTAATTAATGAAACCAAATTTCTAAATGGTTCACGTTCCTTCCGCAGGAAACTGGAAGCAGTAGCGCGGGGTCATCTCAGAGCTCCCCTTGGGACACCACTTTAAATAGGGCGTTGAATGTAACGAAACACAAGGATAAGCTCAGTAAGCCGACGTTAGCTGGTCATGTGGCCGGCAAAGGCTTGTCCACGAAATGGTCGGAATACTATACCACTGGGCGAAAGGAGAGAAAGACCAGCTCCGAAAGCCAGGAGCGCGAGGTTCAAGAACTCAAGGCACAAGTGGCGCGGGTTCCGGTGATAGCCGAAGAGCAAGTGCGAGACCAACTTGGAGCGACGATCACCGCCATTATGCCTAGCTTGCTTGAGGGGCTGCAGGCGTGGATTTTGGGCGGCCAACAGGGGCCGCCCCCGATTCCCAGCTTCACAGGCAGCAACTCGCACAACGCGCTGATACGTCTCCAACGTATCTATAATTTTTGATTGCTCCATGCTATATTATCCACTGTTTTGGACATTATTGGGCTTTATTATCCACTTTTATATTATTTTTGGGACTAACCTATTAACCGGAGGCCCAACCCAGAATTGCTGTTTTTTTGCCTATTTTAGGGTTTCGAAGAAAAGGAATATCAAACGGAGTCCAAACGGAATGAAACCTTCGGGAACGTGATTTTCTCACCGAATACAACTCAGGAGACTTGGACCCTACGTCAAGCCAATTAACAGGAGGCCACGAGGTAGGGGGGCGCGCCTACCCCCCCCCCCCCCCCCCCCCCAGGCGCGCCCTCCACCCTTGTGGGCCCCCTGTTGCTCCACCGACGTACTTCTTCCTCCTATATATACCCACGTACCCCCAAACGATCAGATACGGAGCCAAAAACCTAATTCCACCGCCGCAACTTTCTGTATCCACGAGATCCCATCTTGGGGCCTATTTCGGAGCTCCGCCAGAGGGGGCATCGATCACGGAGGGCTTCTACATCATCATCCAAGCCCCTCCGATGAAGTGTGAGTAGTTTACTTCAGACCTACGGGTCCATAGTTAGTAGCTAGATGGCTTCTTCTCTCTTTTTGGATCTCAATACAATGTTCTCCCCCTCTTTCGTGGAGATCTATTCAATGTAATCTTCTTTTTGCTGTGTGTTTTCTGAGACCGATGAATTGTGGGTTTATGATCTAGTCTATCTATGAATAATATTTGAATCTTCTCTGAATTCTTTTATGTATGATTGGTTATCTTTGCAAGTCTCTTCGAATTATCAGTTTGGTTTGGCCTACTAGATTGGCTTTTCTTGCCATGGGAGAAGTGCTTAGCTTTGGGTTCGATCTTGCGGTGTCCTTTCCCAGTGACAGAAGGGGCAGCAAGGCACGTATTGTATTGTTGCCATCGAGGATAACAAGATGGGTTTTTTTATCATATTGCATGAAACTATCCCTCTACATCATGTCACCTTGCTTAAGGCGTTACTCTGTTTTTAACTTAATACTCTAGATGCATGCTGGATAGCGGTCGATGAGTGGAGTAATAGTAGTAGATGCCGGTAGGAGTCGGTCTACTTGTCTCAGACGTGATGCCTATATACATGATCATACCTAGATATTCTCATAACTATGCTCAATTATGTCAATTGCTCAACAGTAATTTGTTCACCCACCGTAGAATACTTATGCTCTTGAGAGAAGCCACTAGTGAAACCTATGGCTCCCGGGTCTCTTTCTCATCATATCAATCTCCATCACTTTATTATTGCTTTGCTTTTACTTTGCCTTTTACTTTTCACTTTGCATCTCTATACCAAAAATACCAAAAATATTATTTATCATCTCTATCAGATCTCACTTTCGTAAGTGATCGTGAAGGGATTGACAACCCCTAAGCGCGTTGGTTGCGTTGAGCTATTGTTTTTGTGAAGGTACGGGGGACTCACGCATAGCCTCCTACTGGATTGATACATTGGTTCTCAAAAACTGAGGGAAATACTTACGCTAATTTGCTGCATCATCCTCTCCTCTTCAGGGAAATCCAACGCAGTGCTCAAGAGGTAGCAAGAAGAATTTCGGGCGCTGTTGCCGGGGAGTCTACGCAAAAGTCAACATACCAAGTACCCATCACAATGCCTATCTCCCGCATTACATTATTTGCCATTTGCCTCTCGTTTTCCTCTCCCCCACTTCACCCTTGCCGTTTTATTCGCCCTCTCTCTCTATCCTCCCTCTCTTTCTCTATTTGCCTCTTTTTGCCTGTTTGCCTTTTGTTTGATCGTGTGTTAGATTGCTTGTTTGTCGCGATGGCTCAAGATAATACCAAATTGTGTGACTTCACCAATACCAACAACAATGATTTTATTAGCACTCCGATTGCTCCTCTTACCGATGCTGAATCTTGTGAATTAATGCTGCTTTGGTGAACCTTGTCATGAAATATCCATTCTCCGGCCTTCCTAGTGAAGATGTCGCTACCCATCTTAATAGCTTCGTTGATTTGTGTGACATGCAAAAGAAGAAAGATGTCGATAATGATATTGTTAAATTGAAGCTATTTCCTTTTTCGCTTAGAGATCGTGCTAAAGCTTGGTTTTCATCTTTGCCTAAAAATAGTATTGATTCATGGAACAAGTGCAAAGATGCGTTTATCTCTAAGTATTTTCCTCCCGCTAAGATCATCTCTCTTAGAAATGATATTATGAATTTTAAGCAACTTGATCATGAACATGTTGCACAAGCTTGGGAGAGAATGAAATTAATGATACGTAATTGCCCTCTTCGTGGTTTAAATTTGTGGATGATTATACAAAAAATTTATGCCGGATTGAATTTTTCTTCTAGAAATATTTTGGATTCGGCCACGGGAGGCACTTTTATGGAAATCACCTTTGGAGAAGCTACTAAACTCCTAGATAATATTATGGTTAATTATTCTCAATGGCATACTGAAAGATCTACTAATAAAAAGGTGCATGCGATAGAAGAAATTAATGTTTTGAGTGGAAAGATGGATGAACTTATGAAATTATTTGCTAATAAGAGTGTTTCTTCTGATCCTAATGATATGCCCTTGTGTACTTTGATTGAGAATAATAATGAATCTATGGATGTGAATTTTGTTGGTAGGAACAATTTTGGTAACAACGCGTATAGAGGAAATTTCAATCCTAGGCCTTATCCTAGTAATCCCTCTAATAATTATGGTAATTCCTACAACAATTCTTATGGAAATTATAATAAGATGCCCTCTGATTTTGAATCTAATATTAAAGAATTTATTTCTCCGCAATTTTTTTAATGCTATGATTGAAGAAAAATTGCTTAAGATTGATGATTTGGCTAGGAACGTTGATAGAATTTCTCTTGATGTTGATTCTTTAAAGCTTAGATCTATTCCTCCTAAGCATGATATCAATGAGTCTCTCAAAGCCATGAGAATTTCCATTGATGAGTGCAAGGAAAGAACCGCTAGGACGCGTGCTATGAAAGATGCCTTTATTAAAGCGTGTTCTTATAGTTCCTATGAAAATAATGATGAAGATCTAAAAGTTATTGATGTGTCCCCTATTAAATCTTTGTTTTGCAATATTAATCTTGATAATGATAGGACTGAATATGATCCACCTTTACCTAGAAGGCGTTCTAAAAATTCAGAGTATTTAGATCTTGATGGTGAAATTGATAAAAGTGTGATTAAAAGAAATAAAACCCTAGATGATGCTAAAGCCACTATATTGGATTTCAAGGAATTTAATTATGAATTTTTTTGACCTGGAAGACTGCAGGGCTTACACCCCACAGCATTTTATTGAAAGAAGAGAGATAACAATTACAAAATTCCTCAAGGGGAGGAACAAAGAAAAGAAAAGGCTAAACTAGAAGGCTAAAGAAGACTAAGGAAAGAAAAGTAAAAACATTACAATGTACAGCTAGGAGAGGAAGATGAAAATTGCTCTTTGATTGATTGTATTTCCTTGTTGCAATCCGTGCTAAATTCTCCTCATGCTTATAGTCAAAATAAAGCCTTTACCGAACATATCGTTGATGCCTTGATGCAATCTTATGAAGAAAAACTTGAGTTGAAAGTTTCTATCCCTAGAAAACTTTATGATGAGTGGGAACCAACTATTAAAATTAAAATTAAATATTATGAGTTTTATGCTTTGTGTGATTTGGGTGCTAGTGTCTCTACTATTCCCAAAACTTTGTGTGATTTGCTAGATTTCCGTGATTTTGATGATTGCTCTCTAAACTTGCATCTTGCGGATTCCACTATTAAGAAACCTATGGGATGAATTAATGATGTTCTTATTTTTGCAAATAGGAATTATGTGCCCGTAGATGTTATCGTTCTTGATATAGATTGCAATCCTTCTTGCCCTATTATTCTCGGTAGACCTTTCCTTAGAATAGTTGGTGCAATTATTTATATGAAGGAAGGGAATATTAGATTACAATTTCCATTAAAAAAGGGCATGGAACACTTCCGTAGAAAGAAAATAAAATTACCATATGAATCTATCATGAGAGCCACTTATGGATTTCCTACCAAAGATGGCAATACCTAGATCTATTCTTGCTTGTTATGCCTAGCTAGGGGCATTAAACGATAGCGCTTGTTGGGAGGCAACCCAATTTTATTTTTATTCCTTGCTTTTTGATCCTGCTTAGTAATAAATAAATTATTTAGCCTGTGTTTTGGTTGTGTTTTTTGTGTTTAATTAGTGTTTGTGCCAAGTAGAACCATTGGGAAGACTTGGGGAAAGTCTTGTTGAACTTGCTGTAAAAAAACAGCAACTTTAGCGCTCACGAGAACTGCTGTCATTTTTATTTGGAGAGTTCCATTTAGTTAATTTTTTTTGCATATGATTAATAGATAAATTCCTCGAGTCCAGCAATTTATTTTAGAATTTTTGGGGTTCCAGATCTTGCGCTAGCTACAGATTACTACAGACTGTTCTGTTTTAGACAGATTCTGTTTTTGGTGTGTTGTTTGCTTATTTTGATGAATCTATGGCTAGTAAAATAGTTTATAAACCATAGAGAAGTTGGAATACAGTAGGTATAACACCCATATAAATAAAGAATGAGTTCATTACAGTACCTTGAAGTGTTCTCTTGTTTTCTTTCACTAACGGAGCTCACGAGATTTTCTACTTTAAGTTTTGTGTTGTGAAGTTTTCAAGTTTTGGGTAAAGATTTGATGGATTATGGAACAAGGAGTGGCAAGAGCCTAAGCTTGGGGATGCCCATGGCACCCCCAATATAATCTAAGGACACCTAAAGGCCAAAGCTTGGGGATGCCCCGGAATGCATCCCCTCTTTCGTCTACTTCTATCGGTAACTTTACTTGGAGCTATATTTTTATTCACCACATGACATGTGTTTTGCTTGGAGCGTCTTTTATGATTTGAGTCTTTGCTTGTTAGTCTACCACAATCATCCTTGCTGTACACACCTTTTGAGAGAGCCATACATAATTTGGAATTTGATAGAATACTCTATGTGCTTCACTTATATCTTTTGAGCTCTATAGTTTTACTCTAGTGCTTCACTTATATCTTTTGAGTTTTATAATTTTGCTCTAGTGCTTCACTTATATCTTTTAGAGCACGGTGGTGGATTTTTTTTATAGAAACTATTGATCTCTCATGCTTCACTTAGATTATTTTGAGAGTCTTAATAGCATGGTAATTTGCTTAAAATCCTAATATGCTTGGTATGCAAGATTAATAATAAAACTTTCTTATGAGTGTGTTGAATACTAAGAGAAGTTTGTTGCTTGACGATTGTTTTCAGACATGGAGGTAATAATATCAAAGTCGTTCTAGTTGAGTAGTTGTGAAATTGATAAATACTTGTGTTGAGGTTTGCGAGTCCCGTAGCATGCACGTATGGTAAACATTATGCAACAAATTTGAAACATGAGGTGTTATTTGATTGTGTTCCTTATGAGTGGCGGTCGGGGACGAGCGATGGTCTTTTCCTACCAATCTATCCCCCTAGGAGCATGCGCGTAGTACCGAGGTTTTTGATGACTTGTAGATTTTTGCAATAAGTATGTGAGTTCTTTATGACTAATGTTGAGTCCATGGATTATACGCACTCTCACCCTTCCATCCTTGCTAGCCTCGTCGGTACCGTCCATTGCCCTTTCTCACATTGAGAGTTGGCACAAACTTCGCCGGTGCATCCAAGCTCCGTGATATGATACACTCTTTCACACATAAACCTCCTTATATCTTCCTCAAAACAGCCACCATACCTACCTATTATGGCATTTCCATAGCCATTCCGAGATATATTGCCATGCAACTTTCCATCATTCCGTTCATCATGACATATTCATCATTATCATATTGCTTAGCATGATCATGTAGTTGACATAGTATTTGTGGCAAAGCCAGCGTTAATAATTCTTTCATACATGTCACTCTTGGTTCATTGCATATCCCGGTACACCGCCGGAGGCATTCATATAGAGTCATCTTTGTTCTAGTATCGAGTTGTAATCATTGAGTTGTAAATAAATAGAAGTGTGATGATCATCATTTTCTAGAGCATTGTCCCAAGTGAGGAATATAAAAAAGAGGAAAGGCCATAAAAAAAGAGAAGGCCCCCAAAAAATAGAAAGGCCATAAAAAAAGGGAAGGCCCCAAAAAATGAGAGAAAAAGAGAGAAGGGACAATGTTACTATCCTTTGCCTCACTTGTGCTTCAAAGTAGCACCATGATCTTCATAGTAGAGAGTCTCTCATGTTATCACTTTCATATACTAGTAGGAATTTTTCATTATAGAACTTGGCTTGTATATTCCAACAATGGGCCTCCTCAAGTGCCCTAGGTCTTCGTGAGCAAGCAAGTTGGATGCACACCCACTAGTTTCTTTTGTTGAGCTTTCATACATTTATAGCTCTAGTGCATCCGTTGCATGGCAATCCCTACTCCTTGCATTAACATCAATCGGTGGGCATCTCCATAGCCCATTGATTAGCCTCGTTGATGTGAGACTTCCTCCTTTTTTGTCTTCTCCACATAACCCCCTTATTATATTCTATTCCACCTATAGTGCTATGTGCATGGCTCACGCTCATGTATTGTGTGAAAGTTTATAGGTCTGAGATTACTAAAGTATGAAACAATTGCTTGGCTTGTCATCAGGGTTGTGCATGATGATAGCATTCTTGTGTGATGAAAATGAAACATGACTAAACCACATGATTTTGTAGGGATGAACTTTCTTTGGCCATGTTATTTTGAGAAGACATAATTGCTTAGTTAGTATGCTTGAAGTATTATCATTTTTATGTCAATATGAACTTTTGTCTTGAATCTTTCGGATCTGAATATTCATACCACAATTAAGAAGAATTACATTAAAATTATGCCAAGTAGCACTCCGCATCAAAAATTCTGTTTTTATCATTTACCTACTCGAGGACGAGCAAGAATTAAGCTTGGGAATGCTTGATACGTCTCAAACGTATCTATAATTTTTGATTGCTCCATGCTATATTATCTACTGTTGTGGACATTATTGGGCTTTATTATCTACTTTTATATTATTTTTGGGACTAACCTATTAACTGGAGGCCCAGCCCAGAATTGTTGTTTTTTGCCTATTTTAGGGTTTCGAAGAAAAGGAATATCAAACAGAGTCCAAACGGAATGAAACCTTCGGGAACGTGATTATCTCACCAAATACAACTCAGGAGACTTGGACCCTACATCAAGCCAATTAACAGGAGGCCACGAGGTAGTGGGGCGCGCCTGCCCCCCAGGCACGCCCTCCACCCTCGTGGCCCCCCTGTTGCTCCACCGACATACTTCTTCCTCCTATATATACCCACGTACCCCCAAACGATCAGATACAGAGCCAAAAACCTAATTCCACTGCCGCAACTTTCTGTATCCACGAGATCCCATCTTGGGGCCTGTTCCGGAGCTCCGCCGGAGGGGGCATCGATCACGGAGGGCTTCTACATCATCATCCAAGCCCCTCCGATGAAGTGTGAGTAGTTTACTTCAGATCTACGGGTCCATAGTTAGTAGCTAGATGACTTCTTCTCTCTTTTTGGATCTCAATACAATGTTCTCCCCCTCTCTTGTGGAGATCTATTCGATGTGATCTTCTTTTTGCGGTGTGTTTGTTGAGACCGATGAATTGTGGGTTTATGATCCAGTCTATCTATGAATAATATTTGAATCTTCTCTGAATTCTTTTATGTATGATTGGTTATCTTTGCAAGTCTCTTCGAATTATCAGTTTGGTTTGGCCTACTAGATTGGTTTTTCTTGCCATGCGAGAAGTGCTTAGCTTTGGGTTCGATCTTGCGGTGTCCTTTCCCAGTGACAGAAGGGGCAGCAAGGCACGTATTGTATTGTTGCCATCGAGGATAACAAGATGGTGTTTTTATCATATTGCATGAAACTACCCCTCTACATCATGTCATCTTGCTTAAGGCGTTACTCTGTTTTTAACTTAATACTGTAGATGCATGCTGGATAGCGGTCGATGAGTGGAGTAATAGTAGTAGATGCAGGTAGGAGTTGGTCTACTTGTCTCGGACATGATACCTATATACATGATCATACCTAGATATTCTCATAACTATGCTCAATTTTGTCAATTGCTCAACAGTAATTTGTTCACCCACCGTAGAATACTTATGCTCTTGAGAGAAGCCACTAGTGAAACCTATGGCCCCCGGGTCTCTTTCTCATCATATCAATCTCCATCACTTTATCATTCCTTTGCTTTTACTTTTCACTTTGCATCTCTATATCAAAAATACCAAAAATATTATTTATCATCTCTATCAGATCTCACTTTTCGTAAGTGACCGTGAAGGGATTGACAACCCCTAAGCGCGTTGGTTGCGTTGAGCTATTTTTTTTGTGTAGGTACGAGGGACTCGCGCGTAGCCTCCTACTGGATTGATACCTTGGTTCTCAAAAACTGAGGGAAATACTTACACTACTTTGCTGCATCATCCTCTCCTCTTTGGGGAAATCCAACGCAATGTTCAAGAGGTAGCACGCGCCGGCGGCGCCATTGGTGTCTCCGGCGGAGGCGGCATTGGTTTCTCCGGCGTCGACGCCGGCATTGGAGCTTAATGCACCCAGGTGTGGGAAGAATACGCCGGCCGGCACCTCGGCAGCAAGCGGCCCCTCCGTCACTTGCACGCCCACCGTTGGCGGTGCCTCAACATTAGCCGAGCTCGACGCCATCACGGTAACTAAGCCTCTCTACTGATGACTTCATCTCCTTGCCTTTGACTGGGCGTCGCTGACTCCCTACATGTTTTCGTAGGGCGCCGCCGATGTTCCATGCACTCTCCTGCACATTGTGGACGGCGAGTTGATCGATGTCGCCAAGGCCAGAATCGTTCAACCGGGCAACCGCCTGTTCCACGGTAATCTGATGCCACCCACCGTGTATATGGTTCAACTGTTACGGGTGCTGCGGGGCCGCGACGACTTGTGATGAGGCACACGCAAGATCATGGTGATGCATAGCAAGGAGAGGGGAGAGTGTAACCTACGTACCCTCATAGACCGAAAGCGGAAGCGTTATAACAACGCGGTTGATGTAGTCATACGTCTTCATGGCCCGACCGATCAAGCACCGAAACTACGACACCTCCGAGTTTTAGCACACATTCAGCTCGATGACGATCCCTGGACTCCGATCCAAAAAAGTGTCGGGGAAGAGTTCCGTCAGCACGACGGCGTGGTGACGATCTTGATGTTCTACCGTCGCAGGGCTTCGCCTAAGCACCGCTACAATAATATCGAGGATTATGATGGAGGGGGGCACCGCACATAGCTAAGAGATCTCACGGATCAATTGTTGTTTCTAGAGGTGCCCCTGGCCCCGTATATAAAGGAGCAAGGGGGAGGGGCGGCCGGCCATGATGAGGCACGCCAGGGAGGAGTCCTACTCCTATCGGGAGTAGGAATCCCTCCTTTTCCTTGTCCAAGTAGGAGAGGGGGAAGGAAGGGAGAGAGGAGAGGAAGGAAAGGGGGCGGGGCGCCGCCCCTCCCTCCTTGTCCAATTCGGACTAGGGGGAGAGGGGGCGCGCGGCCTGCCCTGGCTGCCCCTCCTCTTCTCCACTTTAGGCCCATGAGGCCCATTAACCCCCCGGGGGGTTCCAGTAACCCCCCCCGGTACTCCGGTTTTATCCGAAACTTCCCCGGAACACTTCTGGTGTCCGAATATTGCCGTCCAATATATCAATCTTTATGTCTCGACCATTTCGAGACTCCTCGTTATGTCCGTGATCATATCCGGGACTCCGAACTAACTTCGGTACATCAAAACTAATAAACTCATAATATAACTGTCATCGAAACCTTAAGCGTGCGGACCCTACGGGTTCGAGAACAATGTAGACATGACCGAGACACGTCTCCGGTCAATAACCAATAGCGGAACCTGGATGCTCATATTGGCTCCCACATATTCTACGAAGATCTTTATCGGTCAGACCGCATAACAACATATGTTGTTCCCTTTGTCATCGGTATGTTACTTGCCCGAGATTCGATCGTCGGTATCTCAATACCTAGTTCAATCTCGTTACCGGCAAGTCTCTTTACTCGTTCCGTAATACATCATCACGCAACTAACTCATTAGTTGCAATGCTTGCAAGGCTTATGTGATGTGCCTTACCGAGAGGGCCCAGAGATACATCTATGACAATCGGAGTGACAAATCCTAATCTCGAAATACGCCAACCCAACATGTACCTTTGGAGACACCTGTAGTGCTCCTTTATAATCACCCAGTTACGTTGTGACGTTTGGTAGCACACAAAGTGTTCCTCCGGCAAACGGGAGTTGCATAATCTCATAGTCATAGAAACATGTATAAGTCATGAAGAAAGCAATAGCAACATACTAAACGATCGGGTGCTAAGCTAATGGAATGGGTCATGTCAATCACATTATTCTCCTAATAATGTGATCTCGTTAATCAAATGACAACACATGTCTATGGTTAGGAAACATAACCATCTTTGATTAATGAGCTAGTCAAGTAGAGGCATACTAGTGACGTTTAGTTTGTCTATGTATTCACACAAGTATTATGTTTCCGGATAATACAATTCTAGCATGAATAATAAACATTTACCATGATATAAGGAAATAAAATAATAACATTATTATTGCCTCTAGGGCATATTTCCTTCAGTCTCCCACTTGCACTAGAGTCAATAATCTAGATTACACAGTAATGATTCTAACACCCATGGAGCTTTGGTGCTGATCATGTTTTGCTCATGGAAGAGGCTTAGTCAATGGGTCTGCAACATTCAGATCCGTAGGTATCTTGCAAATCTCTATGTCTCCCACCTGGACTAGATCCCAGATGGAATTGAAGCGTCTCTTGATGTGCTTGGTTCTCTTGTGAAATCTGGATTCCTTTGCTAAGGCAATTGCACCAGTATTGTCACAAAAGATTTTCATTGGACCCGATGCACTAGGTATGACACCTAGATCGGATATGAACTCCTTCATCCAGACTCCTTCATTTGCTGCTTCCGGAGCAGCTATGTACTCCGCTTCACATGTAGATCCCGCCACAACGCTTTGTTTAGAACTGCACCAACTGACAGCTCCACCGTTTAATGTAAACATGTATCCGCTTTGCGATTTAGAATTGTCCGGATCAGTGTCAAAGCTTGCATCAACGTAACCATTTACAATGAGCTCTTTGTCACCTCCATATACTAGAAACATATCCTTAGTCCTTTTCAGGTATTTCAGGATGTTCTTGACCGTTGTCCAGTGATCCACTCCTGGGTTACTTTGGTACCTCCCTGCTAGACTTATAGCAAGACACACATCAGGTCTGGTACACAGCATTGCATACAAGATAGAGCCTATGGCTGAAGCATAGGGAACATCTTTCATTTTCTCTCTATCTTCTGCATTGGTCGGGCATTGAGTCTTACTCAATTTCACACCTTGTAACACAGGCAAGAATTCTTTCTTTGCTTGATCCATTTTGAACTTCTTCAAAACTTTGTCAAGGTATGTGCTTTGTGAAAGTCCAATTAAGTGTCTTGACCTATCTCGATAGATCTTAATGCCCAATATGTAAGCAGCTTCACCGAGGTCTTTCATTGAAAAACTTTTATTCAAGTATCCCTTTATGCTATCCAAAAATTCTATATCATTTCCGATTAGTAATATGTCATCTACATATAATATCAGAAATGCTACAGAGCTCCCACTCACTTTCTTGTAAATACAGGCTTCTCCAAAAGTCTGTACAAAACCAAATGCTTTGATCACACTATCAAAGCATTTATTCCAACTCCGAGAGGCTTGCACCAGTCCATAAATGGATCGCTGGAGCTTGCACACTTTGTTAGCTCCCTTTGGATCGACAAAAACTTCCGGCTGTATCATATACAACTCTTATTCCAGAAATCCATTCAGGAATGCAGTTTTGACATCCATCTGCCAAATTTCATAATCATAAAATGCGGCAATTGCTAACATGATTCGGACAGACTTAAGCATCGCTACGGGTGAGAAGGTCTCATCGTAGTCAATCCCTTGAACTTGTCAAAAACCTTTTGCGACAAGTCGAGCTTTGTAGACACTAACATTACCGTCAGCGTCAGTCTTCTTCTTGAAGATCCATTTATTCTCAATTGCTTGCCGATCATTGGGCAAGTCAACCAAATTCCATACTTTGTTCTCATACATGGATCCCATCTCAGATTTCATGGCTTCAAGCCATTTTGCAGAATCTGGGCTCACCATCGCTTCTTCATAGTTCGTAGGTTCATCATGATCTAGTAGCATGACTTCTAGAACAGGATTACCGTACCACTCTGGTGCGGATCTTACTTTGGTTGATCTACGAGGTTCGGTAGTAACTTGTTCTGAAGTTTCATGATCATTATCATTAGCTTCCTCACTAATTGGTGTAGGTGTCAGAGAAACCGGTTTCTGCGATGTACTACTTTCCAATAAGGGAGCAGGTACAGTTACCTCATCAAGTTCTACTTTCCTCCCACTCACTTCTTTCGAGAGAAACTCCTTCTCTAGAAAGGATCCATTCTTAGCGACAAATGTCTTGCCTTCGGATCTGTGATAGAAGGTGTACCCAACAGTCTCCTTTGGGTATCCTATGAAGACACATTTCTCCGATTTGGTGTCGAGCTTATCAGGTTGAAGTTTTTTCACATAAGCATCGCAGCCCCAAACTTTCAGAAACGACAACTTTGGTTTCTTGCCAAACCACAGTTCATAAGGCGTCGTCTCAACGGATTTTGATGGTGCCCTATTTAACGTGAATGCGGCCGTCTCTAAAGCATAACCCCAAAATGATAGCGGTAAATCTGTAAGAGACATCATAGATCGCACCATATCAAGTAAAGTATGATTACGACGTTCGGACACACACCATTACATTGTGGTGTTCCGGGTGGCGTGAGTTGCGAAACTATTCCACATTATTTCAAATGTAGACCAAACTCGTAACTCAAATATTCTCCTCCACGATCAGATTGTAGAAACTTTATTTTCTTGTTATGATGATTTTCAACTTCACTCTGAAATTCTTTGAACTTTTCAAATGTTTCAGACTTATGTTTCATTAAGTAGATATACCCATATCTGCTTAAATCATCTGTGAAGGTGAGAAAATAACAATATCCGCCACGAGCTTCAACATTCATTGGACCACACACATCTGTATGTATGATTTCCAACAAATATGTTGCTCTCTCCATAATACCGGAGAACGGTGTTTTAGTCATCTTGCCCATGAGGCACGGTTCGCAAGTACCAAGTGATTCATAGTCAAGTGATTCCAAAAGTCCACCAGTATGGAGTTTCTTCATGCGTTTTATACTGATATGACCTAAACGGCAATGCCACAAATAAGTTGCACTATCATTATCAACTCTACATCTTTTGGTTTCAACATTATGAATATGTGTATCACTACTATCGAGATTCATCAAAATAGACCACTCTTCAAGGGTGCATGACCATAAAAGATATTACTCATATAAATAGAACAACCATTATTCTCTGATTTAAATGAATAACCGTCTCGCATCAAACAAGATCCAGATATAATGTTCATGCTTAACGCTGGCACCAAATAACAATTATTTAGGTCTAATACTAATCCCGATGGTAGATGTAGAGGTAGTGTGCCGACCGCGATCACATCGACTTTGGAACCATTTCCCACGCGCATCATCACCTCGTCCTTCGCCAGTGTTTGCTTAATCCGTAGTCCCTGTTTCGAGTTGCAAATATTAGCAACAGAACCTATATCAAATACCCAGGTGCTACTGCGAGCTCTAGTAAGGTACACATCAATAACATGTATATCACATATACCTTTGTTCACCTTGCCATCCTTCTTATCCGCCAAATACTTCGGGCAGTTCCGCTTCCAGTGACCAGTCTGCTTGCAGTAGAAGCACTCAGTTTCAGGCTTAGGTCCAGATTTGGGTTTCTTCTCTTGAGCAGCAACTTGCTTGCTGTTCTTCTTGAAGTTCCCCTTCTTCTTCCCTTTGCCCTTTTTCTTGAAACCAGTGGTCTTGTTAACCATCAACACTCAATGCTCCTTCTTGATTTCTACCTCCGCAGCTTTCAGCATTGCGAAGAGCTCGGGAATAGTCTTATTCATCCCTTGCATATTATAGTTCATCACGAAGCTCTTGTAGCTAGGTGGCAGTGATTGGAGAATTCTGTCAATGACGCAATCATCTGGAAGATTAACTCCCAATTGAATCAAGTGATTATTATACCCAGACATTTTGAGTATATGCTCACTGACAGAACTGTTCTCCTCCATCTTGCAGCTATAGAACTTATTGGAGACTTCATATCTCTCAATCCGGGCATTTGCTTGAAATATTAACTTCAACTCCTGGAACATCTCATATGCTCCATGACGTTCAAAACGTCGTTGAAGTCCCGATTCTAAGCCGTAAAGCATGGCACACTGAACTATCGAGTAGTCATCAGCTTTGCTCTGCCAGACGTTCATAACATCTGGTGTTGCTCCAGCAGCAGGCCTGGCACCCAGCGGTGCTTCCAGGATGTAATTCTTCTGTGCAGCAATGAGGATAATCCTCAAGTTACGGACCCAGTCCGTGTAATTGCTACCATCATCTTTCAACTTTGCTTTCTCAAGGAACGCATTAAAATTCAACAGAACAACAACACGGGCCATCTATCTACAATCAAACATAAACAAGCAAGATACTATCAAGTACTAAGTTCATGATAAATTTAAGTTCAATTAATCATATTACTTAAGAACTCCCACTTCGAAAGACATCCCTCTAATCTTCTAAGTGATTATGCGATCCAAATCAACTAAACCATAACCGATCATCATGTGAAATGGAGTAGTTTTCAATGGTGAACATTGCTATGTTGATCATATCTACTATATGATTCACGCTCGAGCTTTCGGTCTCAGTGTTCCGAGGCCATATCTGCATATGCTAGGCTCGTCAAGTTTAACCTGAGTATTCTGCGTGTGCAAAAACTGGATTGCACCCGTTGTAGATGGACGTAGAGCTTATCACACCCGATCATCACGTGGTGTCTGGGCACGACGAACTTTGGCAACAGTGCATACTCAGGGAGAACAATTTTATCTTGAAATTTAGTGAGAGATCATCTTATAATGCTACCGTCAATCAAAGCAAGATAAGATGCATAAAAGATAAACATCACATGCAATCAATATAGGTGATATGATATGGCCATCATCATCCTGTACTTGTGATCACCATCTCTGAAGTATCTTCATGATCACCATCGTCACCGGTGTGACACCTTGATCTCCATCATAGCATCGTTGTCGTCTCGCCAATCTTATGCTTGCACGGCTATCGCTACCACTTAGTGATAAAGTAAAGCATTACAGCGCAGTTGCATTGCATACAATAAAGCGACAACCATATGGCTCCTGCCAGTTGCCGATAACTCGGTTACAAAACATGATCATCTCATAGAATAAAATTTAGCATCATGTCTTGACCATATCACATCACAACATGCCCTACAAAAACAAGTTAGACGTCCTCTACTTTGTTTGTTGCAAGTTTTACGTGGCTGCTACGGGCTTAAGCAAGAACCAATCTTACCTACGCATCAAAACCACAACGATAGTTTGTCAAGTTGGTGCTATTTTAACCTTCGCAAGGACCGGGCATAGCCATACTCGGTTCAACTAAAGTTGGAGAAACTAACACCCGCCAACCACCTGTGTGCAAAGCACGTCGGTAGAACCAGTCTCGCGTAAGCGTACGCGTAATGTCGGTCAGGGCCGCTTCATCCAACAATACCGCCGAACCAAAGTATGACATGCTGGTAAGCAGTATGACTTATATCGCCCACAACTCACTTGTGTTATACTCGTGCATATAACATCAACACATAAAACCTAGGCTCGGATGCCACTGTTGGGGAACGTAGTAATTTCAAAAAATTTCCTACGCACATGCAAGATCATGGTGATGCATAGCAACGAGAGGGGAGAGTGTAATCTACGTACCCTCGTAGACCGAAAGCAGAAGCGTTATAACAACGCGGTTGATGTAGTCGTACGTCTTCACGGCCCGACCGATCAAGCACCGAAACTACGGCACCTCCGAGTTTTAGCACACGTTCAGCTCGATGACGATCCCCAGACTCCGATCCAGCAAAGTGTCGGGGAAGAGTTCCGTCAGCATGACGGCATGGTGACGATCTTGATGTTCTACCGTCGCAGGGCTTCGCCTAAGCACCGCTACAATAATATCGAGGATTATGGTGGAGGGGGGCACCACACACGGCTAAGAGATCTCACGGATCAATTGTTGTGTCTAGAGGTGCCCCCCTGCCCCCGTATATAAAGGAGCAAGGGGGAGGGGCGGCCGACCATGATGGGGCGCGCCAGGGAGGAGTCCTACTCCTACCGGGAGTAGGACTCCCTCCTTTTCCTTGTGCAAGTAGGAGAGGGGGAAGGAAGGGAGAGAGGAGAGGAAGGAAAGGGGGGGCACCGCCCCTCCCTCCTTGTCCAATTCGGACTAGGGGGAGAGGGGCGCGCGGCCTGCCCTGGCCGCCCCTCCTCTTCTCCACTTTAGGCCCATGAGGCCCATTAACCCCCCCGGGGGGTTCCGGTAACCCCCGGTACTCCGGTTTTATCTGAAACTTCCCCGGAACACTTCCGGTGTCCGAATATTGCCGTCCAATATATCAATCTTTATGTTTCGACCATTTCAAGACTCCTCGTTATGTCCGTGATCATATCTGGGACTCCAAACTAACTTCGGTACATCAAAACTAATAAACTCATAATATAACTGTCGGGGGACTGATACACGAACACCTATGGGACTGGCGGACCGAGTCCCTTTCGGTTCGGCGGGGGCGGAGGTCGCACGAAGAGTGGATCGAGGCGAAGCACACGAGCGGTTTACCCAGGTTCGGGCCGCACGGATGCGTAAAACCCTACTCCTGCTTTGTGGTTTGTATTGAGTTCTTGCTCGGGAGCGCGGAGTGCTACAGTACACTCCAGCAGCTAACGAGACCGAGCGTCAGTGTTCCCTTTTCTCTTCCTCTACGTTGCGCACGGGCCTCCTTTTATATGCTCAAGGGGTCACCGACAGGTGGCAACGGAGACAAAGGGTAAAAATGGAAAGGTGCTGCGGTAGGTACAGCTACCTGCTACAGTGTATCATACCTAACCCTGACGGCAGGGGACAACGGCATTAAATGCCCGTCTGCGTCGCCTAAATAGTGCAAAAGGGACCGTCAGGGACGCCACCGCTCGCCACGATGGAAATCTTGTCAGCGCCGCTTGCCACCGCGCGCCGCTGGCTGCACAGCCTCCCGCCACGTACGCATGGAAGGGTCCCAGAGCGACACGTTGGTGGATGTGCTGGAGCGCGGGCACAGAGTGGTGGCTTGCCGTGGCAAGCGCCTTGCCGCAGTCGTTGTCTTGTCGCGTCCGGGAGCTTGTCGCTCACCGGGCCTTGCCAGGACGCGTGGCGCGTCGCGGCAAGTTCCTTGAGATGCCTTGGGTGGCCTTCCCGGCAAGCTCCTCTTACCGGGGTCTTGTCTCCTTAAGCGCCTTGCCTTGGTTGGCCTTCTCGGCAAGCTCCTCTTGCCGGGGTCTTGTCTCCTTGGCTTGGATACTTTGTTCTTGAATGGCTCCAAAGGAACCACGGAGGACCTTGGCGGTCACCCGGCAAGCCTTGCCGCGGGATGCTGTGACTGCCCGTGCACAAGTTTGGGATACTAGGGTACCCCTACTCTAGTACACCGACAGGAGCCCCCGGGCCTGGGCCATACATGGTGCCGAGCGCTGTTGGGCCAGGCCCAAAACAGGGCATGGGCACGCGCGGCCTGGGTTACGCCGTATCTCTCCCCGTATCCACCGCGCCCTCCCCGAACGACACGCGTTGAATGCGGCATCGTGGGAGAGATCGTGGGTGGTTTCTTTATTCGGAAATGCGGAACGTCTGCCCCCTCCCTCTTTATAAGCAGGGGAAACAGGGGTAGTTCGCCCATTCGCCGGTTGCTGCTTCAATCTCGGAAATCTCCGCCGCTCTCTCATCTTCCCAAAGCCGAAAGAGAGCAGCGCTCCGCCCCCCATTGCCACCAGCACCACCAACGCCGTCGACCTCCTCCACCACTTCCGCCATGGCACCAAGAGCCGACAAGGGGAAGGTTGTGAAGTCGACCGAGGCGCAGCGGCTTGCGGCGCTGCGAAAGGAGCGGGCAGTCTTCCCCCCCAAGCTCGCCGAGAGGGAGCTGAGGGAGAACTACTACCTCTTCTGGTCGATGGAGACGCGAGCGCATCCGCGCACGAAGGTACTTCCGGCCGCCGCTTGGAAGACGGCTCCAAACGGATATCCTTTCTTCGCCTTGTTCTTCTACTGCGGGCTCTGCCCGCCCTTCTCTGAGTTCTTCTGCAACATTATGAACACCTGCGGGTTCCACCTCCTTGATTTCACCCCCAATGCTGTTCTGACCATGGCAGTTTTCGCACATCTCTACGAAAACTTTGTCGGAGTCCATCCCAATGTAGCCCTTTTTCGCCACTTCTTTATGCCCTGAGTAGAGAGAGGAGAGCCTTTATCCGGCGGAATCGCCTGGATCTCAAGGGCCGGCAAGAAGGACACTTATCTGGAGGGAGAGTTCCGCGGCAAGTGGGAGGAATGGAGAGCTTCCTGGTTGAGACTCCGGAGCTCCTCCACGCGCTTCTCGATGTCCGTTCCCGCCTTCGCGACAAGCGCCTCGCGGGATTCCAGCTTGGCTTGCCGCGCGCGGTAGAGCGACACCAGCTTCCGCAGCAGCCGCTCCTCCTCAGGCTCGCTGCTGCTGCTCGGCGCGTCAACCAGCGTCAGCCCAGCGGAGGCGAGCACCTCTCCATTTAAGCTCTCCCCCTCGACCGGCGCCCTGGAGCTTGACGCCCAGGGGAGGTTGATGAAGACGCCGTCGCCGGCCTTCAGGTAGACGCCTGGCTGGGGCTCTTCGGAGCCTAGCGCTGCGGCAGCGGCGGACGGGTCGGCGGTCGACGTAGCGCCTGGCGCTCCTACGGCCTCAGGGCCGTCAGTGCGATCGCCAGACCCCACGCCTTGCCGCCGCAGCCGTGGGCGAATTTGGATTCACCATGGAGGAGGCAGAGGCAGCAGAAGCGGCAAGCCGTGCCGAGCGAGGGGAGCCCGCCGGCGAGAAAGGGCTTGCCGGGCATGACGTCAAGTCGAGCGAGCCCGCCAAGGATACGAGCGGCTCGTTGGAAATCAACTCCTCTTCCTCCTCATCTTCAGGAAGCTCGCCACAAGCAGAGCCTCCATCCCCACCAAGAAGGCGTCTCCGCAAGGCCGGTGACGTAGCGGAGCGGCAGGCGAGTCAACAGTCGCCGCGCCGCGTGACACGCTCCACCGCGGCAAGCACTGTTGCCGCGGGAGCACCTCACGCTGCGACGGCAACTGGAGCGGGGTCATCTCAGGCCACCACCACTGTTCCCGCCAAGCGGCCAAGGGAAACTACTCCTCCGCCTCCTCGCGCTGGACGTGGGCCGGACTTCGATTTCTCCGCGTTCAGCTCCGACGAAGAAGAAGCGGAAAGATTAGCCCGGCAGTCAAGTATACAAGACAACGACCGCGGCAAGCCACCACTCTGTGCCCGCGCTCCAGCACATCCACCAACATGTCGCTTTGGGACCCTTCCAGGCGTACGTGGCGGGAGGCTGTGCAGCCAGCGGCGCGCGGTGGCAAGCGGCGCTGACAAGATTGCCATCGTGGCGAGCGGTGGCGTCCCTGACGGTCCCTTTTGCACTGTTTAGGCGACGCAGACGGGCATTTATGCCCTTGTCCCCTGCCGTCAGGGTTAGGTATGATACACTATAGCAGGTAGCTGTACCTACCGCAGCACCTTTCCATTTTTACCCTTTGTCTCCGTTGCCACCTGTCGGTGACCCCTTGAGCATATAAAAGGAGGCCCGTGCGCAACATAGAGGAAAAGAAAGGGGAACACTGACGCTCGGTCTCGTTAGCTGCTGGAGTGTACTGTAGCACTCCGCGCTCCCGAGCAAGAACTCAATACAAACCACAAAGTAGGAGTAGGGTTTTACGCATCCGTGCGGCCTGAACCTGGGTAAACCGCTCGTGTGCTTCGCCTCGATCTGCTCTTCGTGCGACCTCTGCCCCCGCCGAACCGAAAGGGACTCGGTCCACCAGTCCCATAGGTGTTCGTGGATTAGTCCCCCGGCATCTTTGGCGATCCCGCGGCAAGGCTTGCCGGGTGACCGCCAAGGTCCTCCGTGGTTCCTTTGGAGCCATTCAAGAACAAAGTATCCAAGCTAAGGAGACAAGACCCCGGCAAGAGGAGCTTGCCGGGAAGGCCAACCAAGGCAAGGCGCTTAAGGAGACAAGACCCCGGCAAGAGGAGCTTGCCGGGAAGGCCACCCAAGGCATCTCAAGGAACTTGCCGCGACGCGCCACGCGTCCTGGCAAGGCCCGGTGAGCGACAAGCTCCCGGACGCGACAAGACAACGACCGCGGCAAGGCGCTTGCCGCGGAAAGCCACCACTCTGTGCCCACGCTCCAGCACACCCACCAACGTGTCGCTCTGGGACCCTTCCAGGCGTACGTGGCGGGAGGCTGTGCAGCCAGCGGCGTGCGGTGGCAAGCGGCGCTGACAAGATTGCCATCGTGGCGAGCGGTGGCGTCCCTGACGGTCCCTTTTGCACTATTTAGGCGATGCAGACGGGCATTTAATGCCCTTGTCCCCTACCGTCAGGGTTAGGTATGATACACTGTAGCAGGTAGCTGTACCTACCGCAGCACCTTTCCATTTTTACCCTTTGTCTCCGTTGCCACCTGTCGGTGACCCCTTGAGCATATAAAAGGAGGCCCGTGCGCAACGTAGAGGAAGAAAAAAGGGAACACTGACGCTCGGTCTCGTTAGCTGCTGGAGTGTACTGTAGCACTCTGCGCTCCCGAGCAAGAACTCAATACAAACCACAAAGCAGGAGTAGGGTTTTACGCATCCGTGCGGCCTGAACCTGGGTAAACCGCTCGTGTGCTTCGCCTCGATCCGCTCTTCGTGCGACCTCCGCCCCCGCCGAACCGAAAGGGACTCGGTCCGCCAGTCCCATAGGTGTTCGTGGATTAGTCCCCCGGCATCTTTGGCGCGCCAGGTAGGGGGCGTCGAGGTTGTGTGAACCAGATCCGGCGTTCACGCGAGCTAGATCTTCATCATCTTCACCGACATACCGCTGAAGAAGAAGGCTTCGGAAGCGGCTGCTCCGTCCGTGCCGAACCCAACACCGCCGAAGCAAACGGCTGATGGGGCGGACGCCGGCGGAAGAACGGGCATCGACGAGGGAGCTCACGGTGCTGCCAGGTCCAAGGACAAGGCTGCGCTGCCCATCGGCGGCGTAGCCGGCTCCCACAACGACCGGGCGCACTCCAAGACCTCGGCGTCCGTACATGCACCACGCCCATCTCAGGAGGCGCGGGACCGGCAGCGTCATGGTACTCACGGTACCATGCGTTTGCTGGACCAAGATCGAGCCGGTGGATCTCGGAGTGCTCAAGACCAGCATGCACGCCAACATGCTGGCATGAGTGAGGCACGGTTGCCTGGACGGGATACTGCTCCTTCTAACATAGTTAGAAGTCCGAGCATATCCCGCTCCTCGCACCGTTCGCCACCTCCACCCGCCACTGCAGCAGAAGCTTTGGCGTGAGCTCAACTGTTTCTGGACTACCCTCTAACGGCAGACAAGATCGACGACTGGAGGGCCACCATTCAGAATCTCATCGGCTTCGCCAACGGCGACACTCAGCAGCAGCCAAGCATGTCGCAGCCGCGGCAAGTTAGCCAGGCACGAGCCGGTGACGACAAGACCGGTGGGGGTGCAACCACTGTGCACTCTCCGCCCCGAAGGCCAAGATCGCCGACTCGCCAGATCCACCTCGACAGCGACTCCACCGCGTCATCAGATCCACGAGCTCGTCGCGATCAGCGCCAAGTTCTTCACGAATGACAGCAAGAAGACACTCGTACTCGCATCGAGCGCCGAAGAGAAGCGCGGCGTCAATCGGACCAGCGCGCTGGGCTCTCTGTCGACATGCATGCACCAGGGGAACCAGGCGACTTGCCGTACGCGGTAGGTTGCCCTGCGTTTACTCGTGAGCTGCGGCAAGTCCAGTGGCCCAGCATGAAGAATTTCAAGCCAGACGTACCAGAGAAGTACGACGGCAAGTCACATCCATCGGAGTTCCTCAGCATCTACACCATCGTGGTGCATGCTGCCGGGGGATGGGACAACAAGATCCTTGCCAACTACTTCCCGCTGGTGCTCAAGCCCAACGTCAGGTCCTGGCTCATGCACTTGCCGGACAACTCCATATCCTCCTGGGCAGACCTATGCCATCAGTTTGTCGGCGCCTTTACAGGCGGCCACAAACCTCATGGACAAGAGAGTGACCTTCATCTGCTCGCCCAGAAGGAAGGAGAGCCCCTGCGCAAGTACATTCAGAGATTCAGCCGTGTACATCACAACATCCCAGATGTCCACCCTGCCGCGGTCATCAGCGCGTTCCATCAACTCGTGCGTAACCGCAGGATGCGGGAGGAGATGGCGATGTGCAAGATCAGAGACGTCAGTGAGCTGTATGCCCTGGCCGACAAGTGTGCACGTGCTGAGGAAGGGAGGAAACTCCCTGGAGAGAATACAGGAGCAGGAGGATCTGACATCGAGGATGCTGCCCCGGCAAAGAAAAACCGGCGGCGGAACAATAGGAAGAAGAAAGGCAAAGATGTGCTAGTCGTTGAGCAGTCCGGCAACGAAGGTGGCGCCAAGAAAGCCAAAGCTGGTAGCTCCGGCAAGGAGATTGCCGCATGCACCAACTGCCAAGCTGTGGCGGTCGCCGACAAGCAGGACGACACCGACAAGCAGTAGTGCAAGATCCACCGCACCAAGGGCCATGACCTCTAGAGCTGCAAGAAGGTCGAGCAGCTTGTCCAGCAGCAAAAGGCTGAATACGAGCGACGAGACAAGGAGAGGGCCCAAGGAGGTGCTGGAGAATCCGGCAAGAAGCGCGCCGGCCGGGGAGGACGCCGCGGCAAGGCCAAGAAGCGGCAAGGAGACAGACCTCCCCGCGGCCGCGACAAGGAAGAAGATGACGACGACAACGAAGACATGGATGATGTCGATACCAGTGAGCAGGAGTTCCAGAAAGCCACAGAGGTCTTGTGCGTTGACGGCGGTGCTTCTCTGCATACTTCGCACCGCCAACTCAAGTAGTGGGTGCGGGAAGTCAATGCGGCGGAACCACCTGTCGAATCACGCAAGCTTCTGAAATGGTCCAGCATGCCTATCATCTTTGATATTGAGGACCACCCTGATCGCACAACTGCGGTCGGGTGCTTGCCGATGTTGGTTTCACCAACTATCCGCAACCTCAAGGTCACTAAGATGCTAGTTGACGGCGGGGCCGGCTTGAACCTGATCTCCTCTGCTGTACTCCAGAAACTCCAGATCCCTGACAGCGAGCTTGAAGAGACCGGCACATTCCAAGGAATCAACCCGGGAAGGACCAAGCCTAAGGGGAAGGTCACGTTGCCAGTAACTTTTGGCAGCGAGTTGAACTTCAAGACTGAGAGGGTCACTTTTGACGTTGCCGATATTCCATTGCCTTACAATGGGATACTTGGCCGTCCAGCACTCGCCAAGTTCATGGCAGCCTCTCACTACGCATACAACATGCTGAAGATGCCAGGCCCGATAAGCGTCATCTCTGTCCCTAGCGACAAGAAGGATGCTCTTATCTGCGCCGACAAGATCTACCGGGAAGCGGCAGCCGCAGCAGATTGCAAGTCACCTGCCGTTGAAGCTCCCGGGGGGAAGAAGAAGACCAAGTCCGGCAAGAGTTCTGATGCCCACTCCGGCAAGCGCACCTCTTCGGAGTGCTGCGCTGCCATCGAGGACGCACCATCGAGCTCCACGGGCAAGTGTAAGAAGACAATGGCAGCTCCGCTAGAGATGAAGAAGGTGTCCGCCAAGGAGGACGGCACTGGTGGTACCTTCACCATCAGTGCCACTCTCGACCCTAAATAGGAAAGCGCGCTCATTGCTTTCCTGCGGGCGAACGTCGACGTGTTTGCGTGGCAACTGTCTGACATCCCCGGTGTTCCCAGGAAAGTAATTGAGCACCATCTTGCCGATTGTCCTCATGCGCGGCCCGTCAAGCAGAAGGTCAGGAAGCAAGCAGTGGAGCGCCAAGAATTCATCGCAGAAGAGATCAAGAAGTTGGAAGCAGCAGGCCTTGTCAGAGGAGTGCTCCATCCTACATGGTTGGCCAATCCTGTAGTCGTGCGCAAGGCGAACGGGAAATGGAGACTTTGTATCGACTTTACCGATGTTAACAAAGCTTGTCCCAAAGACCCATTTCCTTTGCCGCGCATTAACCAGATTGTTGACTCCACGGCCGGATGTGACTTGCTTTCATTTCTTGACGCATACTCAGGATACCATCAGATCTTCATGGCAGAAGAGGATGAGGAGAAGACCGCATTCATCACTCCATGTGGCACGTACTGTTTCATAAGGATGCCTTTTGGTTTAAAAAATGCTGGTTCAACGTTTGCAAGGGTAGTCCATGTCGCTCTTGAGCCACAAATACACAGAAATGTGGAAGCCTACATAGATGACATAGTGGTCCACAGCAAGGACAAGGCAACTCTGATTCAAGATTTAGACGAGACCTTTGCAAATCTGCGCAAGATCAACCTCAAGCTCAACCCCGAGAAGTGTGTGTTTGGAGTCCCCTCCGGCAAGCTTCTCGGGTTCTTCGTGTCTCAGCGGGGAATCGAAGCCAATCCCGACAAGATCAAGGCCATTGAGCAGGTTGAAGCACCAAAGCGCGTCAAGGATGTACGAAGACTTGCCGGTTGCGTGGCTGCTCTCAGCAGGTTTATCTCTAGGTCTGCTGAGCGCGCCCTGCCGTTTTTCAAAATATTGAAAAAGGCAGGTCCAATGAAATGGACTCCGGAAGCGGAGGCTGCGCTGCAAGACCTGAAGAGATACCTGTCCTCCGCTCCAACACTTGTCGCACCTAAGCCACAAGAGAAGTTGCTGCTGTATATAGCGGCAACCAATCAAGTGGTTAGTGCTGCGTTAGTGGCATGGAGGGAGGCAGATGACGAGCCAGCAACCACGGCAAGCGCATCCAGCGACAAGAAGGGGGCTTCCCCGACAAGCTCTGGTCCCGATAAAGATGGATCTGCGCAAACGCGCGAGGAGATACAGAAGAGAATGGTACAGCGCCCAGTTTACTTTGTCAGTTCCCTTCTGCAGGGGGCTAGATCAAGGTACTCTGGCGTGCAGAAATTGCTTTTCGGCCTTCTCATGGCCTCGAGAAAGCTGCGCCATTACTTCCAAGCACACGAGATCACAGTTGTCACTCGCTTTCCGCTGAAGAGGATACTACAGAATCCAGAAGCGACAGGCAGGATTGTTGAGTGGGCACTGGAACTGTCAAGCTTTGGCCTCAAGTTTGAGAGTACTTCAACTATCCAAAGCAGAGCAATGGCAGAATTCATAGCAGAATGGACGCCAACACCAGATGAAGAAATTCCTGAAACGAGCATCCTCGTCAAAGAAGCAAGCAAAGAGTGGCTGATGTACTTTGATGGTGCCTTTTCGCTGCAAGGCGCCGGCGCTGGCGTGCTGCTTGTCGCACCCACCAGAGAGCACCTCAAGTACGTAGTCCAGATGCACTTTCCCAAGGAGCAAGCAACAAACAATACTGCAGAGTATGAAGGCTTGCTTGCCGGTCTCAGGATCGCGGCAGACCTTGGGATCAAGAAGGTCATTGTCCGGGGTGACTCACAGCTTGTCGTCCGCCAAGTGAACAAGAGCTATCAGAGTCCGTTCATGGAAGCTACGTCGACGAAGTGAGAAAGCTAGAAGAGCACTTTGACGGCCTACAGATGGAGCATGTTCCAAGAGCTCAGAACGCCATTGCCGATGGCCTATCAAAGTGCGCCGCACTTAAGTTACCTGTGGAACCAGGGATCTTTGTGCTCAAGCTGACTCAACCGTCTGTAACGCCATCAACTGGACAGAGCAAAAAGAGGAAGTTGATTTCTGGTGACTATTTTCCGGCAGAGCTTCCCGAAGCCGCCGCCAAGAAGGTCCCCAAGATCAATGCCAAGAGAGCTGAGGAGCAGTTTGCTCCGGCAAGCCCTCGGGTTTGTTCCGTTGAAGCAGAAGCTCCCGACAAGTTTTGCTCCGGCAAGCTTGCCGGGGAACGTCAAGCTCCGGCAGAGCCGCAGGTTCTCGCCGTAGAAGCGGATGTTCCCGCAGCAGCAGATTTGCCTTTAGTCCTTGTTGTCGAGCCACAAGCTCCAGCATGGGCACAGCAGATTGTCCGTTTCCTTCAGACAGGAGAACTTCCCGAAGAGCAAGAAGAAGCGGAAAGAGTAGCCCGGCAGTCAAGTATGTACCAGTTTGTCGACAACACACTGTACAGAAGAAGACTCAACGGTGTGAAATTGAAGTGTATTCACCGGGAAGACGGACAAAAGCTGTTGGCAGAGATACATGGAGGCATATGTGGTCACCACATTGGCGCAAGAGCACTTGCCGGCAAAGCATTCCGGCAAGGTTTCTTTTGGCCGACAGCCCTCCAGGATGCAACTGCACAAGTAACCAAGTGTGAAGCGTGCCAGTTCCATTCCAAGCAGATACACCAACCAGCTCAAGCTCTCCAGACGATCCCTTTATCCTGGCCATTTTCGGTCTGGGGGCTCGACATCTTCGGCCCCTTTCCCCGAGCAGTCGGGGGCTTTGAGTACTTGTACGTTGCAATCGACAAGTTCACAAAGTGGCCGGAAGTGGAACCAGTGAGGAAGGTGACAGCACTGTCAGCAGTCAAGTTCTTCAGGTCGATTGTTTGCCGCTTCGGGATCCCTAACAGGATAATCACCGACAACGGTACGCAATTCACAAGCCGCACCTTCATGCAGTACGTCCAAGATCTTGGCGCCAAGGTCTGCTTCGCTTCTGTTGCTCACCCGAGAAGCAACGGTCAAGCAGAGAGGGAAAATGCTGAAGTGCTGCGCGGGCTCAAGACCAGGACTTTCGACAGGCTGCACAAGTGCGGAAGAAACTGGATCGAGGAGCTGCCGGTGGTTCTTTGGTCGATCAGGATGACGCCAAATCGAGCCACTGGCCAGACACCTTTCGCTCTAGTCTATGGAGCAGAGGCAATTCTCCCCACGGAACTCGTGTACGGGTCACCTCGAGTGCTCGCTTATGATGAGCTTGAGCAAGAGCAGCTGCGACAAGATGACGCGCTACTCCTTGAGGAAGACCGTCTTCAGGCTGCTGTACGAGCTGCTCGCTACCAGCAAGCTTTGCGCCGCTACCATAGCCTCAAAGTTAACGCCGGAAGTTTCGAGGAAGGCAACCTTGTTCTTCGGCATGTTCAGTCCGCCAAGAATTCCAACAAGTTGACGCCGAAGTGGGAAGGCCCTTACCGGGTGAAACGAGTCACTAGGCCTGGCGCTGTCCGCCTTGAGACCGAAGATAGCATTCCGATGAGCAATTCCTGGAACATTGAGCATCTTCATAAGTTTTACCCGTAAGGCACGGTTGCCGGAACCTGCTCCGGCAACCACCTTTTGTACAAGTCTTGCCGCTGTTGCATGCAATCCTTTGTACAAAGCCGGGCGCAGACCCCGTGCATAATAAAAGCTCATGTGCTCCGCACATCTTGTCAATTTCATGCTTTCTATTTTTTGCATATGTGAACTGACACTTTGTGCAGCACCTACTCCCCGGTAAGCAATAACGAGCCGTAAGGCTCCATATCTTTATTTTCTCTTCTTTCTTTTTTCTCAAGGAAAGGAAGGTTCCCTCGTCCACAAGTTGGCCGGGGGGAAAGGAGAAGATAATGGTATGGACCAGGCGTTGTTCAAGAAAGTTTCGCCTTGCCAGGAAGCAAACAAGAGAAGCTAAGTTGCCAAAGTTTGAGCAATCAGATTTTTTGAATTTTTAAGTTATCTCCCTTGAACGACCGCACTTTGTATGGAAAACCTGTGCGCGGAGGAACCAACTCGTAGCTAGTTGCGCCCTCACTTTGTTTCGAGTCCGCTCAACAACTTAAGTGAGCTGCAACTAGTTGCGACAAGGTTTCTTGTCGGTAGCGGCACCGCCAGCAGGCTGCTGACGTCCCGCACTCAGCGCTCGCGGCTCAGGTGCCTGCACCGGCAAGTTCCCTAAAAGCGTAGGGTAAAAAAACATACAAAGGGAGGAATCAAGTAAAGGGAATAACATTGCAATCATTACTCGGAATAGAGTTATATTACAAGATAGCTTGTCACGGCTCTAACAGATTGTTTTCATAACATGACAAACAGCGATAAGAAAAGAAGAAACGGGCGGCCTAGTCTATGCGATCGCCCTCGATCCTCTTGATCCCGCTTACCTTGTCCACAATGGGTGCGACAAGGGTCTTGAGCGCCTCTAGATCAGCATCCGGCGGCAGGGTCTTGAGGACGTTGGAGAGGTTGAGTCCCGGACTGCGGAAGGCCACCTTCACCAACACTTTTTGAAGAGCTCCCGCGCAGATCTTGCGCGACTCGTCGGCCAGCTGCTTTGGGATTCTCTCCCTGAGTCACTGGAGGGCCGTCGCCACGCCTTTGAAGAACAAGATAAGCTTGGCGCTGGGTTGGAGGTTCTCGTCGGAAGGATACCCGAGATCCTCCATCCCCAGCTGCGCCAGCTCCCTATCAATGTCTGCGGCAACATTCACGAGACCCTCCGTCCCGTGCTCCACATTCTCCCTGAAAGCATTCTGGGCGGCGGCAGCACTCTCCAGCAGCGCCTTGTCGGCCTTGATCTCCTCCTTCAAAGCCACCTCATGCTCCTTGGCGCCGTCCAGCGTCTTGGTCAAAGTGGTCAGCTGCAACTCAAGATCCGCGTTGAAGTCCTTGGCGGCGCTAAGCTCTTTGCCCTTCTCAGCGAGATCGGCCTCCAGCTGCGCCACCTTCATCTCCAACTCCTTCTTGGCGGCCTCAGCAACTGCGGCAGCATCCTCTGCTTGCTTAAGGGCTCCGCTGAATTGTTGCTCATGAGCGGCAAGCTTCTCAGTGGCAAGCCGCTGTTGCTCTTCAACTTCGGCCTTCTCGAGGAAGAAGGCCTTCTGCTCCTCGGCGAGTTGCTCCCGCTCCTCTGCCAGGGACCGACGAGCTTCCTGGTTGAAACCCCGGAGCTCCTCCGCGTGCTTCTCGATGTCCGCTCCCGCCTTCGCAACAAGCGCCTCGCGGGATTCCAGCTTGGCTTGCCGCGCACGGTAGAGCGACACCAGCTTCCGCAGCAGCCGCTCCTCCTCAGGCTCGCTGCTGCTGCTGCTGCTCGGCGCGTCAACCAGCGTCAGCCCAGCGGAGGCGAGCACCTCTCCGTCGAAGCTCTCCCCCTTGACCGACGCCCTGGAGCTTGACGCCCAGGGGAGGTTGATGAAGACGCCGTTGCCGGCCTTCGAGTAGATGCCTGGCTGGGGCTCTTCGGAGCCTGGCGCTGCGGCAGTGGCGGACGGGTCGGCGGTCGACGTAGCGCCTGGCGCTCCTGCGGCCTCAGGGCCGTCAGTGCGATCGCCAGCCCCCCCGCCTGCTTCTGCGGCGGCAGCTTTGGCGGCCTCTGCTTCTGCTTCTCACAGCCGGAAAAGGGAGAAGAGTCAAGCAAATACCCAAGAAGATCAAAAGAAGAAGAACCCAAGGGAAGTCTTGAAGCGGCAACCGGCGAATGGGCGAACTGCCCCTGTTTCCCCTGCTTATAAAGAGGGAGGGGCGGACGTTCCGCATTTCCGAATAAAGAAACCCCCCACGATCTCTCCCACGACGCCGCATTCAACGCGTGCCGTTCGGGGAGGGCGCGGTGGATACGGGGAGAGATACGGCGTAACCCAGGCCGCGCGTGCCCGTGCCCAGCTTTGGGCCTGGCCCAACAGCGCTCGGCACCGTGTATGGCCCAGGCCCGGGGATCCTGTCGGTGTACTAGAGTAGGGGTACCCTAGTATCCCGAACTTGTGCACGGGCAGTCGCAGCATCCCACGGCAAGGCTTGCCGGGTGACCGCCAAGGTCTTCCGTGGTTCCTTTTGGAGCCATCCAAGGACAAAGTATCCAAACCAAAGCATCTCAAGACCCCGGCAAGAGGAGCTTGCCGGGAAGGCCAACCAAGGCACCTCAAGGAACTTGCCGCGACGCGCCACGCGTCCCAGCAAGGCCCGGTGAGCGACAAGTTCCCGGACGCGACAAGACAACGACCGCGGCAAGGCGCTTGCCGCGACAAGCCACCACTCTGTGCCTGCGCTCCAGCACATCCACCAACGTGTCGCTCAGGGACCCTTCCAGGCGTACGTGGCGGGAGGCTGTGCAGCCAGCGGCGCGCGGTGGCAAAGCGGCGCTGACAAGATTGCCATCGTGGCGAGCGGTGGCGTCCCTGACGGTCCCTTTTGCACTGTTTAGGCGACGCAGACGGGCATTTAATGCCCTTGTCCCCTGCCGTCAGGGTAAGGTATGATACATTGTAGCAGGTAGCTGTACCTACTGCAGCACCTTTCCATTTTTACCCTTTGTCTCTGTTGCCACCTGTCGGTGACCCCTTGAGCATATAAAAGGAGGCCCGTGCGCAACGTTGGGGGAGGAGAACATTCACGCTCGGTCTCGTTAGCTGCTGGGGGGTACTGTAGCACTCCGCGCTCCCGAGCAAGAACTCAATACAAACCACAAAGCAGGCGGTCTCCCCCGTTCCTGCAGGGGGCGATGCGGCGACGAAGAAAATTTGCGCCAACAGCACCTACTGTAAGCCCGGCAAGCCTGAGGCGCAGGATCCGGGTGACGGCAATCTTCAGCCTATCGTCTTCCGGGGCCACGCCACAACAATCGCTGCCGCGTGCTACTGGGGTTTGGCGCCAGGCGGTAAACGGCTGCGGGTTCTCCTCGTCAATCCAGGACCAGTCTGCTCTCCATTCCTCCCACTTGCCACGGAACTCTCCCTCAAGATAAGTGTCCTTCTTGCCGGCCCTCGAGATCCAGGCGATTCCGCCGGATAAAGGCTCTCCTCTCTCTACTCGGGGCATAAAGAAGTGGCGAAAAAGGGCTACATTGGGATGGACTCCGACAAAGTTTTCGCAGAGATGTGCGAAAACTGCCATGGTCAGAATAGCATTGGGGGTGAAATCAAGGAGGTGGAACCCGTAGGTGTTCATAATGTCGCAGAAGAACTCGGAGAAGGGCGGGCAGAGCCCGCAGTAGAAGAACAAGGCGAAGAAGGGATATCCGTTTGGAGCCGTCTTCCAAGCGGTGGCTGGAAGTACCTTCGTGCGCGGATGCGCTCGCGTCTCCGTCGACCAGAAGAGGTAGTAGTTCTCCCTCAGCTCCCTCGCGGCGAGCTTGGGGGGGGGAGACTGCCCGCTCCTTTCGCAGCGCCGCAAGCCGCTGCGCCTCGGTCGACTTCACAACCTTCCCCTTTTCGGCTCTTGGAGCCATGGCGGAAGTGGTGGAGGAGGTCGACGGCGTTGGTGGTGCTGGTGGCGATGGGGGGCGGAGCGCTGCTCTCTTTTGGCTTTGGGAAGATGAGGGAGCGGCGGAGATTTCCGAGATTGAAGCAGCAACTGGCGAATGGGCGAACTACCCCTGTTTCCCCTGCTTATAAAGAGGGAGGGGGTGGACGTTTCACATTTCCGAATAAAGAAACCACCCACGATCTCTCCCATGACTCCGCATTCAATGCGTGCCGTTCGGGGAGGGCGCGGTGGATACGGAGAGAGATACAGGGAGCCCCCGGGCCTGGGCCATACACGGTGCCGAGCGCTGTTGGGCCAGGCCCAAAACAGGGCACGGGCACGCGCGGCCTAGGTTACGCCGCATCTCTCTCCGTATCCACCGCGCCCTCCCCGAATGGCACGCGTTGAATGCGGCATCGTGGGAGAGATCGTGGGTGGTTTCTTTATTCGGAAATGCGGAACGTCCGCCCCCTCCCTCTTTATAAGCAGGGGAAACAGGGGTAGTTCGCCCATTCGCCGGTTGCTGCTTCAATCTCGGAAATCTCCGCCGCTCCCTCATCTTCCCAAAGCCGAAAGAGAGTAGCGCTCCGCCCCCCATCGCCACCAGCACCACCAACGCCGTCGACCTCCTCCACCACTTCCGCCATGGCTCCAAGAGCCGACAAGGGGAAGGTTGTGAAGTCGACCGAGGCGCAGCGGCTTGCGGCGCTGCGAAAGGAGCGGGCAGTCTCCCCCCCCCAAGCTCGCCGCGAGGGAGCTGAGGGAGAACTACTACCTCTTCTGGTCGACGGAGACGTGAGCGCATCCGCGCACGAAGGTACTTCCAGCCACCGCTTGGAAGACGGCTCCAAACGGATATCCCTTCTTCGCCTTGTTCTTCTACTGCGGGCTCTGCCCGCCCTTCTCCGAGTTCTTCTGCAACATTATGAACACCTACGGGTTCCACCTCCTTGATTTCACCCCCAATGCTGTTCTGACCATGGCAGTTTTCGCACATCTCTGCGAAAATTTTGTCGGAGTCCATCCCAATGTAGCCCTTTTTCGCCACTTCTTTATGCCCCGAGTAGAGAGAGGAGAGCCTTTATCCGGCGGAATCACCTGGATCTCAAGGGCCGGCAAGAAGGACACTTATCTAGAGGGAGAGTTCCGCGGCAAGTGGTAGGAATGGAGAGCAGACTTGTGCTGGATTGACGAGGAGAAACCGCAGCCGTTTACCGCCCGGCTACAAACCCCAGTAGCACGCGGCAGCGATTGGAGTGACGTGGCCCCGGAAGACGATAGGCTGAAGATTGCCGTCACCCGGATCCTGCGCCTCAGGCTCGCCGGGCTTACTGTAGGTGCTATTGGCGCAGATTTTCTTCGTCGCCGCATCGCCCCCCTGCAGGAACGGGGGAGACCCGCCTGGGAATTCAAGAATGCGGCGGATATCATGAGGCTGCGGCCGGGCCTCAACTTCAACTTCACTGTTCTGGAGCTTAACGCGATGCTCCAGGAGCTGTTCAAGTATGACCCTCAACATCCCGAAGTGTTCAGGTTGCCGGGGGGGGGGGGGGGGGGGGGGGGGGGGGGGGGTTGTTCCGCTATGCAACAACTCCGCGCTCGACCGCATCCGTGCAATGATGCCGCTGTGCGATTCGCATGGAATTGTCCCAATTTGGCAAGAGCCTGCAGACGACGTCGTGCAGCAATTCTTTGACGGCTTGGTAGAAGTGTCGATCCGCTCCGACAAAAAGGATAGCCTCACCCGCGACACCACCGATGCGGAGATGACACGCATCGCCACTAGGCTGGAAGAGGCGGCGGCAGCCGCAGTCGCGGGCGAATTTGGATTCACCGTGGAGGAGGCAGAGGCTGCAGAAGCGGCAAGCCATGCCGAGCGAGGGGAGCCCTCCGGCGAGAAAGGGCTTGCCGGGCATGACGTCGAGTCGAGCGAGCCCGCCAAGGATACGAGCGGCTCGCTGGAAATCAACTCCTCTTCCTCCTCATCTTCAGGCAGCTCGCCGCAAGAAGAGCCTCCATCCCCACCAAGAAGGCGTCTCCGCAAGGCCGGTGACTTAGCGGAGCGGCAGGCGAGTCAACAGTCGCCGCGCTGCGTGACATGCTCCACCGCGGCAAGCACTGTTGCCACGGGAGCACCTCACGCTGCGACGGCAACTGGAGCGGGGTCGTCTCAGGCCACCGCCACTGTTCCCGCCAAGCGGCCAAGGGAAACTACTCCTCCGCCTCCTCGTGCTGGACGTGGGCTGGACTTCGACTTCTCCACGTTCAGCTCCGACGAAGAAGAAGAAGAGTAAGATTCTCTTGTTGTACTTGTAGTTCTTCAATCCTTGCTGTTTTGTCTTTTATCATGTTTGCTTTACTCTGAACTTGTTCCTCTTTAGGACTCTGGCCCAGAGAGCAGCAAAGAGAGCCAAGGTCCCGGTGATTGTCATCGAGGACGAACCCACCGCGACAGCAGGGGGTGCGCCCGAGACAACCTTGCCGGACTCGGCATCTTTTCTCCAGAGCAGCCCCCAGCGTAAGTATATGGTTCGCTTTCTGCTGTGAGGTGTGCATGGATACTCTGTCTTTGCTGATATCTGACTGTTGGTTTGTGTAGGAGCAGAGCAGCCCCACCAGGAGCCAAGGGAGAGTCCTCCGGCAAGGGAGAGTTCTCCGGCAAGGGACAGCACCAGCGGCCCCCCGACGGCGGAGACCACGACTGCAAAACCCGGTACAGGTAATCCTTTCGCTTCAAAACTTCCCTTGGGTTCTTCTTCTTTTGATCTTCTTTTTGTTGGATATTAGCTTGACTCTTCTCCCTTTTCCGGCCGTCAGACCCATCTGCTGCGGAGTCGATGGAGACTGAGGTTGCCGCCGCCGACGCCGCTGCCACTGAAGAAGCAGGAGGGGGGGTCTGGCGATCGCACTGACGGCCCTGAGGCCGCAGGAGCGCCAGGCGCTACGTCGACCGCCGACCTCCCCGCCGCCGCCGCAGCGCCAGGCTCAGAAGAGCCCCAGCCAGGCGTCTACCTGAAGGCCGGCGACGGCGTCTTCATCAACCTCCCCTGGGCGTCAAGCTCCAAGGCGCCGGTCGAGGGGGAGAGCTTCGACGGAGAGGTGCTCGCCTCCGCTGGGCCGACGCTGGTTGACGCGCCGAGCAGCAGCAGCAGCGAGCCTGAGGAGGAGCGGCTGCTGCGGAAGCTGGTGTCGCTCTACCGCGCGCGGCAAGCCAAGCTGGAATCCCGCGAGGCGCTTGTCACGAAGGATCGCGGCAGACCTTGGGATCAAGAAGCTCATTGTCCGGGGTGACTCACAGCTTGTCGTCCGCCAAGTGAACAAGAGCTATCAGAGTCCGTTGATGGAAGCTTACGTCGACGAAGTGAGAAAGCTAGAAGAGCACTTTGACGGCCTACAGATGGAGCATGTTCCAAGAGCTCAGAACGCCATTGCCGATGGCCTATCAAAGTGCGCCGCACTTAAGTTACCTGTGGAACCAGGGATCTTTGTGCTCAAGCTGACTCAACCGTCTGTAACGCCATCAACTGGACAGAGCAAAAAGAGGAAGTTGATTTCTGGTGACTATTTTCCGGCAGAGCTTCCCGAAGCCGCCGCCAAGAAGGTCCCCAAGATCAATGCCAAGAGAGCTGAGGAGCAGTTTGCTCCGGCAAGCCCTCGGGTTTGTTCCGTTGAAGCAGAAGCTCCCGACAAGTTTTGCTCCGGCAAGCTTGCCGGGGAACGTCAAGCTCCGGCGGAGCCGCAGGCTCTCGCCGTAGAAGCGGACGTTCCCGCAGTAGCAGATTTGCCTTTAGTCCTTGTTGTCGAGCCACAAGCTCCAGCATGGGCACAGCAGATTGTCCGTTTCCTTCAGACAGGAGAACTTCCCGAAGAGCAAGAAGAAGCGGAAAGAGTAGCCCGGCAGTCAAGTATGTACCAGTTTGTCGACAACACACTGTACAGAAGAAGACTCAACGGTGTGAAATTGAAGTGTATTCATCGGGAAGATGAAGAAAAGCTGTTGGCAGAGATACATGGAGGCATATGTGGTCACCACATTGGCGCAAGAGCACTTGCCGGCAAAGCATTCCGCCAAGGTTTCTTTTGGCCGACAGCCCTCCAGGATGCAACCGCACAAGTAACCAAGTGTGAAGCGTGCCAGTTCCATTCCAAGCAGATACACCAACCAGCTCAAGCTCTCCAGACGATCCCTTTATCCTGGCCATTTTCGGTCTGGGGGCTCGACATTCTCGGCCCCTTTCCTTGAACAATCGGGGGCTTTGAGTACTTGTACGTTGCAATCGACAAGTTCACAAAGTGGTCGGAAGTGGAAGCAGTGAGGAAGGTGACAACACAGTCAGCAGTCAAGTTCTTCAGGTCGATTGTTTACTGCTTTGGGATCCCTAATAGGATAATCACCGACAACGGTACGCAATTCACGAGCCGCACCTTCATGCAGCACGTCCAAGACCTTGGCGCCAAGGTCTGCTTCGCTTCTGTTGCTCACCCAAGAAGCAACGGTCAAGCGGAGAGGGCAAATGCTGAAGTGCTGCGTGGGCTCAAGACCAGGACTTTCGACAAGCTGCACAAGTGCGGAAGAAACTGGATCGAGGAGCTGCCGATGGTTCTTTGGTCGATCAGGACGACGCCAAATCGAGCCACTGGCCAGACACCTTTCGCTCTAGTCTATGGAGCAGAGGCAGTTCTCCCCACGGAACTCGTATACGGGTCACCTCGAGTGCTCGCTTATGATGATCTTGAGCAAGAGCAGCTGCGACAAGATGACGCGCTGCTCCTTGAGGAAGACCGTCTTCAGGCTACTGTGCGAGCTGCTCGCTACCAGCAAGCTTTGCGCCGCTACCATAGCCGCAAAGTTAACGCCAGAAGTCTCGAGGAAGGCGACCTTGTTCTTCGGCGTGTTCAGTCTGCCAAGAATTCCAACAAGTTGACGCCGAAGTGGGAAGGCCCTTACCGGGTGAAACGAGTCACTAGGCCTGGCGCTGTCCGCCTTGAGACCGAAGATAGCATTCCGGTGAGCAATTCCTGGAACATTGAGCATCTTCGTAAGTTTTACCCGTAAGGCGCGGTTGCCGGAACCTGTTCCGGCAACCACCTTTTGTACAAGTCTTGCCGCTGTTGCATGTAATCCTTTGTACAAATCTAGGCGCAGACCCCGTGCATAAGTAAAGCTCATGTGCTCCGCACATCTTGTCAATTTCATGCTTTCTATTTTTTGCATATGTGATATGACACTTTGTGCAGCACCTACTCCCCGGTAAGCAATAACGAGCCGTAAGGCTCCATATCTTTATTTTCTCTTCTTTCTTTTTTCTCAAGGAAAGGAAGGTTCCCTCGCCCACAAGTTTGCCGGGGGGAAAGGAGAAGATAATGGTATGGAAAACCTGTGCGCGGAAGAACCAACTCGTAGCTAGTTGCGCCCTTACTTTGTTTCGAGTCCGCTCAACAACTTAAGTGAGCTGCGACTAGTTGCGACAAGGTTTCTTGTCGGTAGCAGCACCGCCAGTAGGCTGCTGACGTCCCGCACTCAGCGCTCGCGGCTAAGGTGCCTGCACCGGCAAGTTCCCTAAAAGCGTAGGGCAAAAACATACAAAGGGAGGAATCAAGTAAAGGGAATAACATTGCAATCATTACCCGAAATAGAGTTATATTACAAGATAGCTTGTCGCGGATCTAACAGATTGTTCTCATAACATGACCAGCAGCGACAAGGAAAGAAGAAAACGGGCGGCCTAGTCTACGCGATCGCCCTCGATCCTCTTGATCCCGCTCACCTTGTCCACAATGGGTGCGACAAGGGTCTTGAGCGCCTCCAGATCAGCATCCGGCGGCAGGGTCTTGAGGACGTTGGTGAGGTTGAGGCCCGGATTGCGGAAGGCCACCTTCACCAACACTTTTGAAGAGCTCCCGCGCAGATCTTGCGCGACTCATCGGCCAGCTGCTTTGGGATCCTCTCCCAGAGTCGCTGGAGGGCTGTCGCCATGCCTTTGAAGAACAGGGTGAGCTTGGCGCTGGGTTGGAGGTTCTCATCAGAGGGATACCCGAGATCCTCCACCCCCAGCTGCGCCAGCTCCCTGTCAACATCTGCGGCAGCACTCACGAGACCCTCCATCCAGTGCTCCACATTCTCCCTGAAAGCATTCTGGGCGGCGGCAGCACTCTCCAGCAGCGCCTTGTCGGCCTTGATCTCCTCCTTCAAAGCCACCTCATGCTCCTTGGCACCGTCCAGCGTCTTGGTCAAAGTGGTCAGCTTCAACTCAAGATCCACGTTGAAGTCCTTGGCGGCGCTAAGCTCTTTGCCCTTCTCGGCGAGATCGGCCTCCAGCTGCGCCACCTTGGCCCCAGCTCCTTCTTGGCGGCCTCAGCAACTGCGGCAGCATCCTCTGCTTGCTTAAGGGCTCCGCCGAATTGTTGCTCACGCGCAGCAAGCTCCTCCTCGTGGGCGTCAAGGTTGACCTTCCGCTGCGCCAGCTCGCCCTCCTGCGCAGACAGCTTCTCAGCGGCAAGCCGCTGTTGCTCTTCAACTTCGGCCTTCTCGAGGAAGAAGGCCTTCTGCTCCTCGGCGAGTTGCTCCCGCTCCTCTGCCAGGGACCGACGAGCTTCTTGGTTGAAACCCCGGAGCTCCTCCGCGCGCTTCTCGATGTCCGCTCCCGCCTTCGCAACAAGCGCCTCGCGGGATTCCAGCTTGGCTTGCCGCGCGCGGTAGAGCGACACCAGCTTCCGCAGCAGCCGCTCCTCCTCAGGCTCGCTACTGCTGCTGCTCGGCGCGTCAACCAGCGTCAGCCCAGCGGAGGCGAGCACCTCTCCGTCGAAGCTCTCCCCCTCGACCGGCACCCTGGAGCTTGACGATCAGGGGATGTTGATGAAGACGCCGTTGCCGGCCGTCAAGTAGACGCCTGGCTGGGGCTCTTCGGAGCCTGGCGCTGTGGCAGTGGCGGACGGGTCGGCGGTCGACGTAGCGCCTGGCGCTCCTGCGGCCTCAGCCGCAAAAGTTGAACCAGCATTTTTTAAACCGAAAGGCATCCGTATGAAACAGTACGTGCCACATGGAGTGATGAATGCGGTCTTCTCCTCATCCTCTTCTGCCATGAAGATCTGATGGTATCCTGAGTATGCGTCAAGAAATGAAAGCAAGTCACATCCGGCCGTGGAGTCAACAATCTGGTCAATGCGCAGCAAAGGAAATGGATCTTTCGGACAAGCTTTGTTAACATCGGTAAAGTCGATACAAAGTCTCCATTTCCCGTTCGCCTTGCGCACGACTACAGGATTGGCCAACCACGTAGGATGGAGCACTCCTCTGACAAGGCCTGCTGCTTCCAACTTCTTGATCTCTTCTGCGATGAATTCTTGGCGCTCCACTGCTTGCTTCCTGACCTTCTGCTTGACGGGCCGCGCATGAGGACAAACGGCAAGATGGTGCTCAATTACTTTCCTGGGAACACCGGGGATGTCAGACGGTTGCCACGCAAACACGTCGACGTTCGCCCGTAGGAAAGCAATGAGCGCGCTTTCCTATTTAGGGTCGAGAGTGGCTCTGATGGTGAAGGTACCACCAGTGCCGTCCTCCTTGGCGGACACCTTCTTGGTCTCTGGCAGAGCTGCCATTGTCTTCTTATACTTGCCGGTGGAGCTCGATGGTGCGTCCTCGACGGCAGCGCAGCACTACGAAGAGGTGCGCTTGCCGTAGTGGGCATCAGAACTCTTGCCGGACTTGGTCTTCTTCTTCCTCCCAGGAGCTTCGACGGCAAGTGACTTGTGATCTGTTGCGGCTGCCGCTTCCCGGTAGATCTTGTCGACGTAGATAAGAGCATCCTTCTTGTCACCGGGGACAGAGATGACGCTTATCGGGCCTGGCATCTTCAACATGTTGTATGCGTAGTGAGAGGCTGCCATGAACTTGGCGAGTGCTGGACGACCGAGTATCCCATTGTAAGGCAATGGAAAATCGGCAACGTCAAAAGTGACCCTCTCAGTCCTGAAGTTCACCTTGCTGCAAAATGTTACTGGCAACGTGACCTTCCCCTTCGGCTTGCTCCTTCCCGGGTTGATTCCTTGGAATGTGCCGGTCTCTTCAAGCTCGCTGTCAGGGATCTGGAGTTTCTGGAGTACAGCGGAGGAGATCAGGTTCAAGCTGGCCCCGCCGTCAACTAGCATCTTAGTGACCTTGAGGTTGCGGATAGTTGGTGAAACCAACATCGGCAAGCACCCGACCGCAGTTGTGCGATCAGGGTGGTCCTCAATATCAAAGATGATAGGCGTGCTGGACCATTTCAGAAGCTTGCGTGATTCGACAGGTGGTTCCGCCGCATTGACTTCCCGCACCCACTGCTTGAGTTGGCGGTGCGAAGTATGCAGAGAAGCACCGCCGTCAACGCACAAGACCTCTGTGGCTTTCTGGAACTCCTGCTCACTGGTCTCGACATCATCCATGTCTTCGTCGTCGTCGTCATCTTCATCCTTGTCTTGGCCGCGGGGAGGTCTGTCTCCTTGCCGCTGCTTGGCCTTGCCGCGGCGTCCTCCCCGGCCGGCGCGCTTCTTGCCAGATTCTCCAGCGCCTCCTTGGGCCCTCTCCTTGTCTCGTCGCTCGTATTCAGCCGTTTGCTGCTGGACAAGCTGCTCGACCTTCTTGCAGCTCTGGAGGTCATGGCCCTTGGTGCGGTGGATCTTGCAGTACTGCTTGTCGGTGCCGTCCTGCTTGTCGGCGACCGCCACAGCCTGGCAGTTGGTGCATGCGGCAATCTCCTTGCCGGAGCTACCAGCTTTGGCTTTCTTGGCGCCACCTTCGTTGCCGGACTGCTCAACGACTAGCACATCTTTGCCTTTCTTCTTCCTGTTGTTCCGCCGCCGGTTTTTCTTTGCCGGGGCAGCATCCTCGCTGTCAGATCCTCCTGCTCCTGTATTCTCTCCAGGGAGTTTCCTCCCTTCCTCAGCACGTGCACACTTGTCGGCCAGGGCATACAGCTCACTGACGTCTCTGATCTTGCATATCGCCATCTCCTCCCGCATCCTGCGGTTATGCACGTTCTGATGAAACGCGCTAATGACCGCGGCAGGGTGGACATCTGGGATGTTGTGCTGTACACGGCTGAATCTCTGAATGTACTTGCGCAGGGGCTCTCCTTCCTCCTGGGCGAGCAGATGAAGGTCACTCTCTTGGCCATGAGGTTTGTGGCCGCCTGTAAAGGCGGCGACAAACTGATGGCATAGGTCTGCCTAGGAGGATATGGAGTTGTCTGGCAAGTGCATGAGCCAGGACCTGACGTTGGGCTTGAGCACCAGCGGGAAGTAGTTGGCAAGGATCTTGTCGTCCCGTGCCCCGGCAGCACGCACCGCGATGGTGTAGATGCTGAGGAACTCCGATGGATGCGACTTGCCGTCGTAGTTCTCTGGTACGTCTGGCTTGAAATTCTTCATGTTGGGCCACTGGACTTGCCGCAGCTCACGAGTAAACGCAGGGTAACCTACCGCATACGGCAAGTCGCCTGGTTCCCCTGGCGCATGCATGTCGACAGAGAGCCCAGCGCGCTGGTCCGATTGACCCCGCGCTTCTCTTCGGCGCTCGATGCGAGTACGAGCGTCTTCTTGCTGTCGTTCATGAAGAACTTGGCGCTGATCGCGACGAGCTCGTGGATCTGATGACGCGGTGGAGTCGCTCTCGAGGTGGATCCAGCGAGTCGGCGATCTTGGCCTTCGGGGCGGAGAGTGCACAGTGGTTGCACCCCCACCGGTCTTGTCGTCACCGGCTCGTGCCTGGCTGACTTGCCGCGGCTGCGACGTGCTTGGCTGCTGCTGAGTGTCGCCGTTGGCGAAGCCGATGAGATTCTGAATGGTGGCCCTCCAGTCGTCGATCTTGTCTGCCGTTGGAGGGTAGTCCAGGAGCAGTTGAGCTCGCGCCAAAGCTTCTGCTGCAGTGGCGGGTGGAGGTGGCGAATGGTGCGAGGAGCGGGATATGCTCGGACTTCTAACTATGTTAGAAGGAGCATTATCCCGTCCAGGCGACCGTGCCTCACTCATGCCAGCATGTTGGCGTGCATGCTGGTCTTGAGCACTCCGAGATCCACCGGCTCGATCTTGGTCCAGCAAATGCATGGTACCGTGAGTACCATGACGCTGCCGGTCCCGCGCCTCCTAAGATGGGCGCGGTGCATGTACGGACGCCGAGGTCTTGGAGTGCGCCCGGTCGTTGTGGGAGCCGGCTATGCCGCCTATGGGCAGCGCAGCCTTGTCCTTGGACCTGGCAGCACCGTGAGCTCCCTCGTCGACGCCCGTTCTTCCGCCGGCATCCGCCCCATCAGCCGTTTGCTCCGGCGGTGTTGGGTTCGGCGCGGACGGAGCAGCCGCTTCCAAAGCCTTCTTCTTCGGCGGCATGTCGGTGAAGATGATGAAGATCTAGCTCGCGTGAACGCCGGATCTGGTTCACACAACCTTGACGCCCCCTACCTGGCGCGCCAAAGATGCCGAGGGACTGATCCACGAACACCTATGGGACTGGCGGACCGAGTCCCTTTCGGTTCGGCGGGGGCGGAGGTCGCACGAAGAGCGGATCGAGGCGAAGCACCCGAGCGGTTTACCCAGGTTCGGGCCGCACGGATGCGTAAAACCCTACTCCTGCTTTGTGGTTTGTATTGAGTTCTTGCTCGGGAGCGCGGAGTGCTACAGTACACTCTAGCAGCTAACGAGACCGAGCGTCAGTGTTCCCTTTCCCCCCTTTTTCCTCTACGTTGCGCACGGGCCTCCTTTTATATGCTCAAGGGGTCACCGACAGGTGGCAATGGAGACAAAGGGTAAAAATGGAAAGGTGCTGCGGTTGGTACAGCTACCTGCTACAGTGTATCATACCTAACCCTGACGGCAGGGGACAAGGGCATTAAATGGCCGTCTGCGTCGCCTAAACAGTGCAAAAGGGACCGTCAGGGACGCCACCGCTCGCCACGATGGCAATCTTGTCAGCGCCGCTTGCCACCGCGCACCGCAGGCTGCACAGCCTCCCGCCACGTATGCCTGGAAGGGTCCCAGAGCGACACGTTGGTGGATGTGCTGGAGCGCGTGCACAGAGTGGTGGCTTGCCGTGGCAAGCGCCTTGCCGCGGTCGTTGTCTTGTCACGTCCAGGAGCTTGTCGCTCACCGGGCCTTGCCAGGACGCGTGGCGCGTCGCGGCAAGTTCCTTGAGATGCCTTGGGTGGCCTTCCCGGCAAGCTCCTCTTGCCGGGGTCTTGTCTCCTTAAGCGCCTTGCCTTGGTTGGCCTTCCCGGCAAGCTCCTCTTGCCGGGGTCTTGTCTCCTTGGCTTGGATACTTTGTTCTTGAATGGCTCCAAAGGAACCACGGAGGACCTTGGTGGTCACCCGGCAAGTCTTGCCGCGGGATGCTGCGACTGCCCGTGCACAAGTTCGGGATACTAGGGTACCCCTACTCTTGTACACCGACAATAACTGTCAACGAAACCTTAAGCGTGCGGACCCTACGGGTTCGAGAACAATGTAGACATGACCGAGACACGTCCCCGGTCAATAACCAATAACGGAACCTGGATGCTCATATTGCCTCCACACAGTCGGTTTCACACGAAAGGCAAGAGTCCTTGTCGGACTCCAGGGCCAGACGCCTGGGTTCCCGGTGTCTGGACCCAGGCCCCTGGACTCCGCAAAACATCCTTTTGCGCTTTCCAAAAACCTCATGGGCTTTCCCATTTGGCCCAGATAAAGTGTTCTCGTGCCCAAACATTTCGGGAAACATCCGGAACCCCTTCCGAAGATCAAACACTACTATCCACATATCAATCTTTACTTCCGGACCATTCCGGAGTTCCTCGTCATATCCGTGATCTCATCTGAAACTCCAAATAACATTCAGTCACCAACATACATAACTCATAGTACTATATCGTCAACGAACGTTAAGTGTGCGGGCCCTACGGGTTCGAGAACTATGTAGACATCACCGAGACACCTCTCTGGTCAATAACCAATAGTAGGACCTAGGTGCCCATATTGGCTCCTACATATTCTACGAAGATCTTTATCGGTCAGACCGCATAACAACATACGTTGTTCCCTTTGTCATCGGTATGTTACTTGCCCGAGATTCGATCGTCGATATCTCAATACCTAGTGCAATCTCGTTACCGGCAAGTCTCTTTACTCGTTCCGTAGTACATCATCTCGCAACTAACTTATGTGATGTGCATTACCGAGAGGGCCCAGAGATACCTCTTCTACAATCGGAGTGACAAATCCTAATCTCGAAATACGCCAACCCAACATGTACCTTTGGAGACACCTGTAGAGCTCCTTTATAATCACCCAGTTACGTTGTGACGTTTGGTAGCACACAAAGTGTTCCTCCGGCAAACGGGAGTTGCATAATCTCATAGTCATAGGAACATGTATAAGTCATGAAGAAAGCAAAGCAACATACTAAACGATCGAGTGCTAAGCTAATGGAATGGGTCATGTCAATCAAATTATTCTCCTAATAATGTGATCCCGTTAATCAAATGACAACACATGTCTATGGTTAGGAAACATAACCATCTTTGATTAATGAGCTAGTCAAGTAGAGGCATACTAGTGACGTTTAGTTTGTCTATGTATTCACACAAGTATTATGTTTCCGGATAATACAATTCTAGCATGAATAATAAACATTTATCATGATATAAGGAAATAAAATAATAACATTATTATTCCCTCTAGGGCTTATTTCCTTCACGTATCGACTCCCTGGGGCCGACGAAGATGATGTGATGACCCTCAGCGCCTGCATAAGCTGGTCCATGCTTTGGCCGAAGAGCCAGATTCATTTGGGGGTGGGGGACACCACCCCATAGACAACACCACCAGTCGTGCCGGCGCCAAGCCATGGCAAGACCGCCGCAACGCTACCACCGTCAGCTGATCCGGACATGCATATGGCACAGGATCTAGATCACGACGACGGTACATTTACCAGGGTCGATAAGTACTTCAACGAACATGGGTATGGCGACGAATTCTTGGGGCCTCCTTCTCAAGAACCCAACCCTGCAAAAGACGATCGCGATCTAGCCGATACCGCGGAGAAACCCAATTGCAACAGGCGTCGTCTGGCGTTCAGTTCTCAGGAGACACCTCCAGCTGCCGCCTTCACCGAGCCTCACATAGCCAAGGTGCGAAATATTATCAGCCCCAACACACTCAAGAAGGTGGTCTCTGAGCGGAACTCGATCCCGTTACGGCAGAAGAAGCAGAAGGGACAGAAAAGAAAGAATAACAAGGGTGCGAGCTAGCCGGCACCGAGTATGATCCATGCTCAGGACGGGCCACCTTCACCTAAGGATATCTCGAGGAGGGTGCATGTGGCAGGTAGGCCGATGCTACCGACTAATCTGCTCAATGCTTCAACTGGTGCTATGCGGAGTCTGCATGACAGTGTTCTTTCTTTGGAGAAGCGGCGTCTCTCTGAGAATGATGTGGCATACCCAGTTTTCGTGGCCAAGGTGCCAGAGGGCAAGGGCTTTGTCGATAGCACCATCGGGGGTACGATCATCCTGCGGTTTGATGACATCTTTGCTATGTTTACCTTCATCCGTTGCACTACACCTTCATTCAGCTATTTTCGCTCAGTACGGAGATGCGGATCATTAGAGACAAGACCCTGGACATCGTGATAGTCGACCCATTCTACATGCGTGCCAAGATCTTGGGCAGAGCTAGGGACCGGCAAGTCACAAGTTCATACCTCGAAGGCCTCATTCTGGCGAACCCAGATAAGGATAACTTCCTCGTGCCTTACTTTCCCGAGTAAGTCATCCCCTCACCTCCCCGTAACATATGATTTCTTAGATTTCGATCGTTCTTTTTTTTTCTAACATTCTGTGTTTTGTGCAGTGACACACGTTGCACACTCATCCTCTTAAGCCCGAACTATTCCATGGCCATGTATTTTGACTCGGACCATCAGTCGAATAAAGACTACACAAATATCAAGAAAGTTCTTGATGATGTTCTCCCTGGCTACGCCAAATCTGGAGGCACCTTTAGGAGGCCAATTTTTAGGTACGACAAGCACGTGTTCACCCACGTAACGACGTTCCCCTGCGTCAAGCAGCCGCCTGGCGGTCAGAAGGATGCCTACTACCACCTCCATCACATGCGGGCGATCGTACGGGACCATAAGCACCTTGTGCTACCAAATAGTCTCAAAGATTGGGCCGCACGCTTGTCGGCAATCCAGGACGCGGACCTCAGACAAGAATTCTTTGGCATCCAGTCTGAGTTTGCGGAAATCATCCATCAAGATGTCCTTCGTACCTCGGGGCAGTTCTACCTCAAATATCAACCGTCCAACAGTGAAATAGAAACAACGCTACAAATGCAGGCTGACAACGATCGTGATTTCATGATGATCACGAAAGACGGCGGCTTGATCCACACTCCGGTCCCTGAGTCGAGTCGAAAGTAGTGATGCTATGTAGTTCTGAAATATCGATTAGCTCATGTTGTAATTAAACTTTAATGAAATTGTATGTTTCTTTGGTTTGGACAGTCATTCAACTTATATGTAATCGATGCTATTTATTAGTAGGGCCATGAATCATGCTATTAATGTGTTGCTTTTCACTTACGATCCTTTTTTTTGCATACTTATATATTGCTTATGTATTGTCCGTGAATTGCTACTAACGTTTTGTTTGTCTAGTGCATAGAAATGCCGTCGTATGTCGTGCACAAGGGTAAGGTTCCCGGAGTCTACGACGACTGGGAGGAGTGTCTGAGACAGGTTCACCGTTTCAGCGGTAACAGTTACAAAGGGTACACCACTAGGGTGGAGGCGGAAGCTAGCGGGAGAGAGGAGGGAGCGAAGGAGGAAGCAGATGAAGACCAGTTTCATCGCGATGATGCTCATCGTGACCGCAGCTCTCTTCTATGTGATGGTAGTTTAGATGATCGATATCGACTTTGTAATGTGACGACAAACTCGCTACTCGCGGTCTCGAGACTTGTAATGTTCTAACTTTGTTCGGTATTTTGAATTCGGAGACTAATATGATGACTTGTATTCGAAGACTAATCTTCTATTGTATTCGATAAATCTGCTTTTTATATGTTGTGCTGTTTATATTCTGTGATGTAATGTATTTTATAACCTGTGCAAATATCAGAAAAGAAAAAAATCCTAATATTCATAGTAGTGGCGCACCTTGTTCAGCATTAGTGGTGCACCAGGGCTAAATACCAGTGGCGCATTATGGGGCATAATAATGGCGCACTTGGGGGCATACATGAAGGTAAATATGGCCCCCTAGGAGGCATAGTAATGGCACACTGTCAGGTGCGCCACTATTATCTGGTATACTAATGGCGCACCATTAGTATTTGTTACTAGTGGCGTGGTAATAGTGGCGCACCTATAGTGCGCCATTAATGGCCAAAGTAGGTGTGCCACTAACAGGCCTTTTTCTAGTAGTGTGATAAAAACAGAATTTTTGATGTGGAATGCTACCTAGCATAATTTTCAATGCAATTTTCTTTATTGTGGCATGAATGTTCAGATCCAAAAGATTCAAGACAAAAGTTTAATATTGACATAAAAATAATAATACTTCAAGCATACTAACAAAGCAATCATGTCTTCTCAAAATAACATGGCCAAAGAAAGTTATCCCTACAAAGTCATATAGTCTGGCTATGCTCTATCTCCATCACACAAAGTATTTAATCATGCACAACCCCGATGACAAGCCAAGCAATTGTTTCATACTTTTGACGTTGTCAAACTTTTTCAATCTTCACGCAATACATGAGCGTGAGCCATGGATATAGCATTATAGGTAGAATAGAATGGTGGTTGTTGAGAAGACAAAAAAGGAGAAGATAGTCTCACATCAACTAGGCATATCAATGGGCTATGGAGATTCCCATCAATAGATATTAATGTGAGTGAGTAGGGATTGCCATGCAACAGATGCACTAGAGCTATAAGTGTATGAAAGCTCAACAAAAGAAATTAAGTGGGTGTGCATCCAACTCGCTTGCTCACGAAGACCTAGGACATTTTTAGCAAGCCCCTCATTGGAATATACAAGCCAAGTGTTATAATGTAAAATTCGCACTAGTATATGAAAGTGACAACATAGGAGACTCTCTATCATGAAGATCATGGTGCTACTTTGAAGCACAAGTGTGGTAAAAGGATAGTAACATTGTCCATTCTATATTTTTCTCTCATTTTTTCTTTTCTTTTTTTATTTGGGAATTTTCTCTTTTTAGGGCCTCTTTTTTTTATTTTTTATTTTTCGTCCGGAGTCTCATCCCGACTTGTGGGGGAATCATAGTCTCCACCATCCTTTCCTCACTTGGGACAATGCTCTAATAATGATGATCATCACACTTTTATTTACTTACAACTCAAAAATTACAACTCGATACTAGAACAAATTATGACTCTATGTGAATGCCTCCGGTGGTGTACCGGGATATGAAATGAATCAAGAGTGACATGTATGAAAGAATTATAAAGGTGGCTTTTCCACAAATATGATGTCAACTACATGCTCATGCAAAGCAATATGAAAATGATGAAACGTGTCATAACAAACGGAACGGTAGTAAGTTGCATGGCAATATATCTCGGAATGGCTATGGAAATGCCATAATAGGTAGGTATGGTGCATGTTTTGAGGAAGGTATATGGTGGGTGTATGGTACCGGCGAAAGTTGCGCGGTACTAGAGAGGCTAGCAATGGTGGAAGGGTGAGAGTGCGTATAATCCATGGACTCAACATTAGTCATAAAGAACTCACATACTTATTGCAAAAATCTATTAGTTATCGAAACAAAGTACTACGCGCATGCTCCTAGGGGGCTAGATTGGTAGGAAAAGACCATCGCTCGTCCCTGACCGCCACTCATAAGGAAGACAATCAACAAATAAATCATGCTCCGACTTCATCACATAACGGTTCACTATACGTGCATGCTATGGGAATCACAAACTTTAGAACAAGTATTTCTGAAATACACATCCACTCAACTAGCATGACTCTAATATCACCATCTTCATATCTCAAAACAATCATCAAGTATCAAACTTCTTATAGTATTCAATGCACTTTTTATGAAAGTTTTTATTATACCCATCTTGGATGCCTATCATATTAGGACTAATTTTATAGCCAAAGAAAATTACCATGCTGTTCTATAAGAATCTCAAAATAATATAAGTGAAGCATGAGAGATCAATAATTTCTATAAAATAAAACCACCACCGTGCTCTTAGAAGATATAAGTGAAGCACTAGAGCAAAATTATCTAGCTCAAAAGATATAAGTAAAGCACATAGAGTAAAGCACATAGTGAAGCACAAAGAGAGCATCACGAAACACATGAAAAACACATCTAAGTCTAACATACTTCCTATGCATAGGTATCTTAAAGGCAAACAAATTATCATAGCAAGCAAAAACTAGCATATGCAAGGAAGCGGAAAGAAACAATAGCAATCTCAATATAACGAGATGTAATTTAGTAACATGAAAATTTCTACAATCATATTTTCCTCTCTCATAATAATTACATGTGGGATCATAAGCAAATTCAACAAAATAGCTATCACATAAAATATTTTCAACATGATCCACATGCATGCAAAGTTTACACTCTTCCAAAATAGTGGGATTAACATTAACTAAAGTCATGACCTCTCCAAACCCACTTTTATCGAAGATTGCATAAGATTGAACATTCTCCAAATACGTGGGGTCTAAAGTTGACACAACCCACTTTCAATATTGCAAACATTATTATCAATCTTATATTCATCATGGGGCTTAAATAAATTTTCAAGATCATAAGAAGAATCACCCCAATCATGATCATTGCAACTAGTAGTGGACATTGCAAAACTAGCATCCCCAAGCTTAGGGTTTTGCATATTATTAGCACAATTGACATTATTAGAATTTATAATAGCATCATTGCAATCATGCTTTTCATCGAAGGAACTATCAAGTATGGGTGCAATAGTAACGATCTCATGTTTAACATAAGGAACTATAGCAAATTCATTTTCATAAATATTGCCATCATAGCCACAAGAATAGCAAGCATCATGTTCATCAAGCAATATTTCAATCAAATCATCGGAATCATAATTATCTATAGATTCATGCATATCATTATTTTCTTCCAAAGCAGCGGTCATTCTTTCAATAAATTCTTTGACATAGACATTATGAGCATAGTTTTCATAGCAATATTTAAGTATGTCAAAATTTCAGATTCGTAGAGAGTAACATCATACTTTTCAATCAAAGAAGCAACTTCATAAGCACCCTTAAAAGCAACGAATTCTTCAATTTGTTCGACATCATAGTAACTATAAACACCCTTTTCATAAGAACATAGGATTTTATTATCATTAGACTCACAATGGTAGGGGAGGTGTTTTTTAGGGTTCTTAGAGCAACAAGTAAAAGCATAAATTACACAAAGATTCCAAGAATAACACAACAATCTGTTTATTTGATCCCATAAGAGTCTCCCTCTTTTAGACAAATGGTGATGCACAAAATGAGCTTGCTCACATAAAGATTTCCCATCAACCAGGCTAGTTGGGGTTTCAGCACGAGCGCATAAGGATTAAAGATGATCCAAGTAGAACACTCTAAGTGGATCCATATCAATAGATTTTTAGCAAGCAAAGATGCAAGCAAATGGAAGGCACATGGAAACACAAACTAAGATACATACAGGAAGAAGGAAAAGAAAAGGCAAAGGTTTTCGAAAATCGTTTTAGAAGTGGGGGAGAGGAAAATGAGAGGAAAATGTCAAATAATGTAATGCGAGGGATAAGAGTTTGTGATGGGTACTTGGTATGTCTTGACTTGTGCGTAGATCTCCCCGGCAATGGCGCCAGAAATCCTTCTTGCTACCTCTTGAGCATGCGTTGGTTTTCCCTTGAAGAGGAAAGGGTGATGCAGCAAAGTAGCATAAGTATTTCCCTCAATTTTTGAGAACCAAGGTATCAATCCAGTAGGAGACTACACGCAAGTCCCTCGTACCTGCACAAACAATTAAGAACCTTGCAACCAACGTGATAAAGGGGTTGTCAATCCCTTCACGGCCACTTGCAAAAGTGAGATCTGATAAAGATAATAAGATAAATATTTTTGGTATTTTTGTTGTATAGATTGGAAAATAAAGATTGCAAAATAAACGGCGACAGAAATGGCTAGTTGACGGGAGATTAATATGATGGAGAATAGACCTGGGGGCCATAGATTTCACTAGTGGCTTCTCTCAAGATAGCAAATACTACGGTGGGTGAACAAATTACTGTCGAGCAATTGATAGAAAAGTGCATAGTTATAAAAATATCTAGGCATGATCATGTATATAGGCATCACGTCCGCGACAAGTAGACCGAAACGATTCTGCATCTACTACTATTACTCCACACATCGACCGCTATCCAGCATGCATCTAGAGTATTAAGTTCATAAGAACAGAGTAACACATTAGGCAAGATGACATGATGTAGAGGGATAAACTCAAGCAGTATGATATAAACCCCATCTTTTTATCCTCGATGGCAACAATACAATACGTGCCTTGCTGCCCCCGCTGTCACTGGGAAAGGACACCGCAAGATTGAACCCAAAGCTAAGCACTTCTCCCATTGCAAGAAAGATCAATCTAGTAGGCCAAACCAAACTGATAATTCGAAGAGACTTGCAAAGATATTAAATCACGCATAAAAGAATTCAGAGAAGAATGAAATATTGTTCATAGATAATCTTGATCATAAACCCATAATTCATCGGATCTCGACAAACACACCGCAAAAAGAATTACATCGAATAGATCTCCAAGAGGATCGAGGATAACTTTGTATTGAGATCCAAAGAGAGAGAAGAAGCCATCTAGATAATAACTATGGACCCGTAGGTCTGTGATAAACTACTCACACATCATCGAAGAGGTTATGGTGTTGATGTAGAAGCCCTCCGCGATCGATTCCCCCTCCGGCGGAGTGCCGGAAAAGGCCCCAAGATGGGATCTCATGGGTACAGAAGGTTGCGTCGGTGGAAATAGGGTTTCGTGGTGCTCCTGGATGTTTTCGGGGTATATGGGTATATATATAGGAGGAAGAAGTAGGTTGGTGGAGCTGCGAGGGGCCCACGAGGGTGGGGGGCGCGCCCACCCCCCTGGGACGCGCCCTCCTGCCTCGTGGCCTCCTCGCTTCTTTCTTGACGTCCACTCCAAGTCCCCTGGATCACGTTTATTCCAAAAATAACTCTCCTGAAGGTTTCATTCCGTTTGGTATTCCTTTTCTGCGAAACACTGAAATAGGCAAAAAAACAACAATTTGCACTAGGCCATCGGTTAATAGGTTAGTCCCAAAAATAATATAAAAGGGTATATTAAAGCCCATTAAACATCTGAAACAGATAATATAATAGCATGGAACAATCAAAAATTATAGATACGTTGGAGACGTATCACCTGGCCATAAGGCCTTGCGAGCATTTCGCTAGGTTTGTCAACAGCCCCCACTACATGTTTGCTACGGTGTACATCACCAACGATGTAAAGGCGCTCGAGAATTCGGGAATTGCCTGCCAAAATCTTGTTGACATCTAGGGCCAATGCAAGATCTAGGGAAACAAGGAGCATGAGAAGGACTCAGTGGTTCACCTCGCCGAGGCTATCATCCACCCCTACTATAGAGACATGAAAGACTCGTGCAACAAGGACAAGCATGCCTGGCAGTCGGTCTGGATGAAGAAACTCGATAAAGCTCACGTCGTGTACGCGGCCAAGGAGGCATACATGAGCTACGACATGTACAGGCGGATCGTTGACATGAGGAAGTGCCTCCTTCCCCAAAACGGCCAGGTATCTAGCCGGAAGCAGCGCAATGGCAAGTGTCATCGCAACAGTAAGTAGATGGTTAGATCATCGTTTCTCCTACTTTAGTATGCATGTAATTGCTTACTTCGGTGTGTGGAAATGTTATGTGTGTAGTCACTTGTGTAATTGTACGCTTAATTTGGTTATGCAATGCTGTCTTTTTAAGTATATATGTTGATGCTCTGTAGACAGAGGATAGATGTTGTGCGGACAAATAAAATCACATCGCACACAGACTAAACAATGGAACTCGTCGGTGATGTTTTCATCAATCACTCACAATTGTATACCAGTGATCGTTTTCTCACAACACACATGGCTTGTTAGCAGTAATCGTCTATGTTGTTATTGGTCTTCGCACATGTTTTCGATTACAGACCTGTTTGCCGCGTATCACACACATCTTGTAAAGTTGAACCATTTCTGTTCTCTTGTCTCAACACAAACAATTCATCCGAGTGAACCGCATGCCGTATATCGCACACACCTTGATCTGGCTGACCGTTTCTTTTGGGTTGCCTAATCACAAATAGTTCATCCGAGTGAACCATATGCTATATATTGCACACGCCTTCATCTGGCTGCCCGTTTCTTTTGTTCCTCCTCATTGCAAACAGTTAATTGAATTGAACCGTATACCCTGCATCGCACACACAACTAAAATCTGAACCGTGTTTGATGCATACTCCATCGCAAACGTTTTGCACCTTTTTTACGATTATTTTACACCACCGTTTGTGATTATTGCATCGCACTTAGTTTCGTCGAAGGGTCTCTGGTCATAGTGTCGTGTTAGCAGCATCCTGCAGTAGTGCTTGCTGGTAATGAGATTGAACTAGGTATGAAGATACCGACGATCAAATCTCGGACAAGTAACATACCAATGGACAAAGGGAATTACGTATGTTGTCATAACGGTTCGAACGATAAAGATCTTCGTATAATATGTAGGGGCCAATATGGGTATCCAGGTTCCGCAATTGGTTATTGACCGGAGAGGTGTCTTGGTCATGTCTACATAGTTCTTGAACCCGTAGGGTCCGCACAATTAACATTTGTTGATGATATAGTGTTATATGCGTTATATGTTTTCGCGACCGAATGTTGTTTGGAGTCCCGGATGAGACCATCGACATGACGAGGAGTCATGAAATGATCGAGAGGTAAATATTAATATATAGGACGATGGTATTTTGACACTGGAAGTGTTTCGGGACGTACCGGGAAGGACTCGGGTCACCAGAAGGGGTTCCGGGCACACCCTCCGGCAAGATATGGGCCTTATGGGCCAAACTAAAGGAGGGGATAGACCATCCCACAAGGGGGCTGGTGCACCCCCTCTCTTGTTTGGCCATCCCTAGGGAAGGAAAAGGGGGAGGGCTAGCCCCTCCCGCCTTTCCCTCTCATGGGAGAAAGGAAAAGGGGGGCGCCACCCTCCCCTGCCTTTCCCCGCACTCCAAATAAGGAAAGGGGGCGTGGCTTCGGAGGGTCCCCAAGTAGGATTCCTCGTACTTGGGCGCCTCCTTTGGCCGCTCCTCCCTCCCTACCACGTATATATATGTGGGAGGGGGCGCCTAGCACACAAGAGACAATTGCCTAGCCGTGTGCGGCGCCCCCTTGGTTTAAACCCCGGTCATATTTTCGTAGTGCTTAGGCGAAGCCCTACGGAGATCACTTCACCATCACCATCACCACGCCGTCGTGCTATCGGAACTCATCTACTACCTCGCTGAGGGAGTCCTGGATTAGGGGGTCCTCGGGCGTCCGGGCTATGTAACATGGGCCGAACTAATGGGCTACGAAGATACAAGATAGAAGGCTTTCCCCTGTGTCTGGATGGGACTCTTCTTGGCGTGGAAGGCAAGCTTGGCATGCGGATATGAAGATTCCTTTCTCTGTAAACCGACTTTGTACAACCCTAGCCCCCTCCGGTGTCTATATAAACCGGAGGGTTTAGTCCATAGAGGCAATCATAATCATACAGGCTAGACATCTAGGGTTTAGCCATTACGATCTCGTGGTAGATCAACTCTTGTAACCCCTATACTCATCAAAGTCAATCAAGCAGGACATAGGGTATTACCTCCATCAAGAGGGCCCGAACCTGGGTAAACATCGTGTCCCCCGCCTCCTGTTACCCTCGATCCTTAGACGCACAGTTTGGGACCCCCTACCCGAGATCTACCGGTTTTGACACCGACATTGGTGCTTTCATTGAGAGTTCCACTGTGTTGTCGTCGAAAGGCTCGATGGCTCCATCGATCATCTACAACAATGCTGCCGGGAAGGAGATTTTTCTCCCCGACCAGATCTTCGTATTCGGCAGCTTCGCACTGCGCGCCAACTCAGTTGGCCACCTGGACCAGATCGACAGCTATAGCCCTGGTCACCAGATCAGTTTTGGAAATCTGAACTATGTCGCTGATATCCAAGGAGATTTGATCTTCCAAGGGTTCGCGGCTCCAACCACCGCTCTGGCTTTAGATCCAGAGCACGTCGCCAGGTCCGAAGACGGGAGTCTAGAGCCCGCTGCACTCTCTGTGGATATAGAGCTCAACACTGGAGAACCGGAGCGGACAGCGCCGCCGGCAGTCATCACAAACCCGGGCTCTTCTCCGGACACTAGCTCCGAACCGCTGAAATCCGCGTCATGCAAGCTCGGCCAGGGAACTTCGGTCCCCATCCAAACCACACTCTTAAACGAGGCTCTGCACTTAATGCGATCCCTCGCCATCACAGAGGAACCGCTTCTGAATTGCACCCAGCCTGGACTAGGGGCTGAAGATAGGGAATTTTACTTCCCACCCACCACCCACTTTATATCCTCTATTGAGGATCTAACCGACATGCTCGACTACGTCTCCGAAGACATCGACGGTATGGACGATGATGCCGGAGAGGAGTAGGACCAAAACCCGCCATTCACCGGACATTGGACGGCCACTTCTTCATACGACGGGTATATGGTGGACACACCTAAAAAAGGTGAAGGCGATGATGAGAAGGACCCAGTCAAGGATGAACCTCCTGAGATACCACCAAAGCATCGACGTCAGCGGCGCCGCTCTAAATCGCGTCGCGGAAAAGACAGCAATACCGGCACCGGAGATGATGACACTCCGGAGAACGCCGAAGACCAAGAAGACCTGATCGAACCAATATCCGAACATGATGATCGGTAGGACGGGCAAGTCGACCCTGACGAGCAAGCAGGGAATGAAGATTCAGAGGATAGCAACTATCTACCACTCTTCGAGGATGACGTGAGCATCGGCAACGAAGACTTTATCGTGCCAGAAGAACCTCTCGAACAGGAGCACTTTAAGTGCCGGCTAATAGCCACGACAAGAAGCCTAAAAAAGAAGCAGCAGAAGCTCCAAGCTGATCAAGATCTGCTCAACGACAGATGGACTAATGTCTTGGCAGCCAAAAAATACAGCCTCGAACTCCCAACAAAGAGTTACCCAAAGTGTAAGCTGCTACCCCAATTCAACGATGAGGCGCTGGAGCCCATACCACCCGCGCGTAACGCGGCTGACGGACCCGACCGACCACCACGTGGTCGGGTCAGAATGACAAGTCAAGCCGAACACCAGCCCGCACCATCTCGCCAAAAAAGTAGAGAAACAACAGCTCGGGGATACAGATATGACCTACAACGGGACCTAGAAAATAGAGTAGATCAGACCAAATCGATCTATGGATCGTGGGGGCGTGCTCCGGCGCGAGAGGACGGTTATCAATCCTGGCGCGACAAGCACAACTACGCCTGGGCCGAAAACCGCATACAGACTTCATCTGAACTGCATCGTGACATGGCCCGATACAGAGGCGCCGCACACCCCCTATGCTTCACTAATGAGGTAATGGAGCACCAGTTCCCAGAAGGGTTTTAAACCCGTGAAAATTGAATCATACGACGGCACAACAGATCCCGTAGTATGGACTGAATATTTTCTTCTCCACATTCACATGGCTCGCGGTGACGATCTACACTCCATCAAATACCTCCCCCTAAAACTTAAGGGGCCAGCTCGACATTGGTTAAATAGCCTCCCAGAAAACTCTATCGGAAGCTGGGAAGATCTGGAGGATGCCTTTAGAGACAACTTCCAAGGCACCTACATCCGGCCTCCAGATGCTGATGACCTCAGTCATATTGTCCAGCAGCCCGGAGAGTTCGCCCGAAAATTCTGGACTAGGTTCCTCATTAAAAAGAACCAGATTGTTGATTGCCCAAACGCCGAAGCCCTAACGGCCTTTAAGCATAGCATCCGTGATGAATGGCTCGCCCGACACCTCGGCCAAGAGAAGCCGAAGTCCATGGTAGCTCTCACGGCACTCATGACCCGCTTTAGTGCGGGTGAAGACAGTTGGCTAGCCCGTAGCAGTAATAGTACAAGCGAACCTGGCACCTCCAAAGCTAAGAATAACAACGGCAGGGCCGATGCAACAAACACATGCGCCGCAACAATAATGACAATACCGAAGACACGGCGGTCAACACCGGATTTAGTGGCTCCAAGTCCGGTCAACGGAAGAAGCCATTTAGAAGAAATAGAGAGGGCTCATCCAGCTTGGACCGAATACTCGATTGACCCTGCTAGATTCACGGCACCCCCGACAAGCCTGCCAATCATACCAATCGAAGTTGTTGGGTCTTCAAACAGGCCGGTAAGTTAAATACCGAACATAAGGAGAAAGGGTCGCCTAGCGAGGACAACGACAAGGAGCCTCATCAACCAAACACAAGGGGACAGAAGAAATTTCCCCCCGAGGTCAAAACGGTAAATATGATGTACGTCACTCATATCCCCAAGAGGGAGCGCAAGCGCATGCTAAGGGACGTTTATGCGATAGAGCCAGTCGCCCCAAAATTCAACCCATGGTCGGCCTGTACGATCACCTTCGATCGCAGGGACCATCCGACCAGTATCTGTCATGGAGGATCGGCCGCACTGGTCCTCGAGCCAATCATTGACGGATTCCACCTTACGCGAGTCCTGATGGATGGCGGCAGTAGCCTTAACCTGCTCTATCAGGACACAATCCGCAAGATGGGTATTGATCCGTCAAGAATCAAGCCTACCAAAACTACCTTTAAAGGAGTAATACCCGGTGTAGAGGGCACTGCACAGGCTCAATCACATTGGAGGTTGTCTTCGTTTCGCCGGACAACTTCCGAAGCAAAGACTTGATCTTCGACATCGTCCCCTTCCGCAGTGGCTACCATGCACTGCTTGGACGAACCGTGTTCGCTCGCTTCAATGCGGTCCCACACTATGGCTATCTCAAACTCAAGATGCCTGGACCACGCGACGTTATAATGGTCAATGGAAACATGGAACGCTCCCTCCGTACTAAGGAGCACACCACGTCCTTGGCAGCGAAAGTACAGGGCGGCCTTATCAAGCCGACTATTACATCGGTGGCCAAGTCCCTGGACACTGTCAAACGAGTCCGGACTGCCCCACAGTACGACAGTCGAGCTCGTCAGGAGCTCGATTAGCAATTTGGGCTCCATCTCAGCCCCCACCAAATTGTGGCACATGTACCACGTGTGCATAATTACGCACTAAAGATACCATGGGAAAGGTTGGAGGCATAATCAAGATAAAAGTCCACAATACGGCTAGACCCTATCTGGACACTCATATTTCCTTTTTCTTTTCATTTTTTCAGGTTCCTTATAAACCACGTCACCTTTTCGACGGTACCAAGGCCTCGATCGATGATCCTCTCGAAGGACAATACAAGAAGGGGAAAAAGCAGCGTAGATGCGTGGCAGAGTACCTACAGGGTCTTTAAAGATCACTTCATCCGTTTTCAGGACACATACACAGCTTTCCCCTGTGCTCGGCATGTAAAATAGCCTTGTTGCTTAATGCACTATTTGTACCAATACATTTGGACGTATCAATCGGGCTATAATGGAAACAGTTTCTAGCCCAACCTATGCGGTATTGGCTTATTTCTTAATCTGTGTCTCCCTATTTTTGTCCGATTGTCATGTACACCTCGGTACGACTTAAATCGCCAGGGGCTCTATTGATCCACGTATGTTATTTTTTAAACTCAACAAAGTCTGAACACTTTAACAGTGCAAGTCGGCGTCCCGAATATAGCATTATATACATCGGCTCCGAAACATGTCTTTGGTCAATAGTTGAGTTGCCCGGCTCCTGTGATTACTACCTTACGTTCCACTTGTTTGGCTAAGGTAGTAAAGGGAGAACTACTGCAATTGTGTTTCCGGTTCATCCGAACAGACACCTCAGTAGAGAAAGCCAAAAATTGACTATCATGATGTGGCGAGAGCTGGTCAACTATTTGGTGACTAAGTATAAATATCTTGCGATTTTTTTCGCATTACGCGACAGGCCGGCCTTCAATCGGCCGGGCATCCACAACACCCAAGTTTGGATAACCGAACAATACTAGGGCTGCACCTATACTGCCATTATAAAACTCCTATGACTAAGTGAGAACGATAAAGCCATATAGTCCGATTGCCTGGTTCGCTGCACTAACACCTCCTTCACGGACCAAGACACTGGGTCAAGTGTGTTTAGGTGCTATCCCGAACACCCCCGTACTACCTACGTGGGGGCTGAAGCTGACGACTGGCCAACTCTTAGATATCGTAAACGGCCGCACAGGAGGAAAATATTTTAAAATAAAGCAAGCAGCACACAATACATAAGCATTGTTTCATAGTACAAGATTGGACAACGTAGGATACATTCATTTAAAAATGATGTCCTTCGAACACTGGCCCTCTACAATGCGGGATCCTTCTACGACATCATCGAAATACTCCGGCATACAGTGCTCTTTGCCTGCGGGCGCTCCCTTGGTTGCGAGCTTGACAGCGTCCATCTTCGCCCACTGCACTTAAACACAGGCGAAGGCCATCCGCGCACCTTCGATGCAGACTGACCGCTTCACGGCATCAAGCCGGGGGCAGGCACCGACCAGCTGATACGTCTCCAATATATCTATAATTTTTGATGGCTCCATGCTATATTATCTACTATTTTGGATGTTTATGGGCTTTATTATACACTTTTATATCATTTTTGGGACTAACCTATTAACCCAGAGCCCAGTCCCAGTTTCTGTTTTTACCTTGTTTTAGAATATCGCAGAAAAGGAAAACCAAACGGAGTCCAATTGACCTAAAACTTCACGGAACTTACTTTCGGATCAGAAGAAGCCCAGAAGACTTGGAGTGCACGTAAGGGGATCTACGAGGAAGCCACGAGGCAGGGGGGCAAGCCCACCCCCTTGGGCGCGCCATCCACCCTCATGTGCCCCTCGTGGCCCCCTGACGTATTTCTTTCGCCTATATATCTCCATATACCCTAAAACATCCGAGAGCACAATAGATCGGGAGTTCCGCCGCCAGAAGCCTCCGTAGCCACCGAAAGCCAATCTAGACCCGTTCCGGCACCCTGTCAGAGGGGCAATCCCTCTCCGGTGGCCATCTTCATCATCCCGGTGCTCTCCATGACGAGGAGGGAGTAGTTCTCCCTCGGGGCTGAGGGTATGTACCAGTAGCTATGTGTTTGATCTCTCTCTCTCTCTCGTGTTCTTGATTTGGCACGATCTTGATGTATCGCGAGCTTTGCTATTATAGTTAGATCTTATGACGTTTCTCCCCCTCTACTCTCTTGTAATGGATTGAGTTTCCCCTTTGAAGTTATCTTATCAGATTGAGTCTTTAAATATTTGAGAACACTTTATGTATGTCTTGCCGTGCGTATCTGTGGTGACAATGGGATATCACGTGATTCACTTGATGTATGTTTTGGTGATCAACTTGCGGGTTCCGCCCATGAACCTATGCATAGGGGTTGGCACACGTTTTCGTCATGATTCTCTGGTAGAAACTTTGGGCACTCTTTGAGGTTCTATGTGTTGGTTGAATAGATGAATCTGAGATTGTGTGATGCATATCGTATAATCATACCCACAGATACTTGAGGTGACATTGGAGTATCTAGATGACATTAGGGTTTTGGTTGATTTGTGTCTTAAGGTGTTATTCTAGTATGAACTCTAGGGCTGTTTGTGACACTTATAGGAATAGCCCAACGGATTGATTGGAAAGAATAACTTTGAGGTGGTTTCATACCCTACCATAATCTCCTCGTTCATTCTCCGCTATTAGTGACTTTGGAGTGACTCTTTGTTGCATGTTGAGGGATAGTTATGTGATCCAATTATGTTATTATTGTTGAGAGGACTTGCACTAGTGAAAGTATGAACCCTAGGCCTTGTTTCAACACATTGCAATACCGTTTACGCTCACTTTTATCATTAGTTACCTTGCTGTTTTTATATTTTCAGATTACAAAAACCTTTATCTACTATCCATATACCTCTTGTATCACCATCTCTTCGCCGAACTAGTGCACCTATACAATTTACCATTGTATTGGGTGTGTTGGGGACACAAGAGATTCTTTGTAATTTGGTTGCAGGGTTGCTTGAGAGAGACCATCTTCATCATACGCCTCCTATGGATTGATAAACCTTACGTCATCCACTCGAGGGAAATTTTCTATTGTCCTACAAACCTCTACACTTGGAGGCCCAATAACATCTACAAGAAGAAGGTTGTGTAGTAGACATCACCAGCCGCATCACGAGCCCAAAGTAGCTGTTGGGTATGGGTTCGGTAGGCCACAAGCGGATTATAAAATCCCTCATGGCCAATCCGACCACCCTATGCAGTTTGGTCAACTGCTTCAGCTGATCGCCGGGGGGCACGGGACGCTCAAGCGCAAGGTATTGCGACCAGAATAGCTTTTCCGTCGAGCTCCCCTCTTTGGCTCGGAAGAACTCCGTAGCATTGGCAACACTCCAGGGCAGGTCCACAAATGCTCCTGGAGAACTCCAAATCTGGGTCAGTAAGAGGTATTTTTCCTCACATATTTGCTCTGCATGTTAAAAGCCTTACCAGCTGCAATTTGCTTCGCCTCCTGGATCTCCCGGCAGACGTTTTGGGCTTCAGTCTGGGCCTCCTGAGCACTTCGGAGGGCCATAGCAAGTTCAAATTTTTGATCTGAATTTTTGTGCTCTAAGGACTCACATTTGCTTATAGCATCCTTGAGCTCTTGCTGGACTTCCTCCACCCTTGACTCATGTCTTAGGCGGACGGCTCGTTCCTCCTCCGCCTCTTTCTTGGCCTCGGTCAGCACACTCTTGAGGGTATCGACCTCAGATGCGTCAGCTATGAGCAAAATTATAAGACTCATTCAGATGGCAAATTATTGCTTATATTATTTCAAGAGCATTTTTGGTATCACATACCTTGCTTTTCCGCTAACTTCCGCCTCAGCTCAGACGCTTCGGAGGCTGGTGTGGCACCCCGGCTCAGAGCGACCGGTTTACCCTGCATTGCCAGCCTCGAGACCATGTCTTCTGGCAACACACAACATATTGGTACAGAAAACAACCGCTTTATTGATGCTAGCGGAACAGAGCTCATATTACAACAGCGGTCGAGGCCAAGTGGCACATGATACGTCTCCAACGTATCTATAATTTTTGATTGCTCCATGCTATATTACCTACTGTTTTGGACTATATTGGGCTTTATTTTCCACTTTTATATTATTTTTGGGACTAACCTATTAACCGGAGGCCCAGCCCAGAATTGATGTTTTTTGCCTATTTCAGTGTTTTGGAGAAACAAAATATCAAACGGGGTCCAAACGGAATGAAACCTTCGGGAACGCGATTTTCTCATCAGATAAGACCCAGGAGACATGGACCCTCCGTCAAGAAAGCCACGAGGCGGTCACGAGGGTGGAGGGCGCGCCCCCTGCCTCATGGGCCCCTCGAAGCTCCACCGACGTACTCCTTCCTCCTATATATACCTACGTACCCCCAAACGATCAGATACGGAGCCAAAAACCTAATTCCACCGCCGCAACTTTCTGTATCCACGAGATCCCATCTTGGGGCCTGTTCCGGAGCTCCGCCAGAGGGGGCATCGATCACGGAGGGCTTCTACATCATCATCCAATCCCCTCCGATGAAGTGTGAGTAGTTTACTTCAGACCTACGGGTCCATAGTTAGTATCTAGATGGCTTCTTCTGTCTTTTTGGATCTCAATACAATGTTCTCCCCCTCTCTCGTGGAGATCTATCCGATGTAATCTTATTTTTGCGGTGTGTTTGTTGAGAGCGATGAATTGTGGGTTTATGATCCAGTCTATCTATGAATAATATTTGAATCTTCTCTGAATTCTTTTATGTATGATTGGTTATCTTTGCAAGTCTCTTCGAATTATCAGTTTGGTTTGGCCTACTAGATTGGTTTTTCTTGCCATGGGAGAAGTGCTTAGCTTTGGGTTCGATCTTGCGGTGTCCTTTCCCAGTGACAGAAGGGGCAGCAAGGCACGTATTGTATTTTTGCCATCGAGGATAACAAGATTGGTTTTTTTTATCATATTTCATGAAACTATCCCTCTACATCATGTCATCTTGCTTAAGGCATTACTCTGTTTTTAACTTAATACTCTAGATGCATGCTGGATAGCGGTCGATGAGTGGAGTAATAGTAGTAGATGCAGGAAGGAGTCGGTCTACTTGTCTCAGACGTGATGCCTATATACATGATCATACCTAGATATTCTCATAACTATGCTCAATTCTGTCAATTGCTCAATAGTAATTTGTTCACCCACCGTAGAATACTTATGCTCTTGAGAGAAGCCACTAGTGAAACCTATGGCCCCCGGGTCTCTTTCTCATCATATCAATCTCCATCACTTTATTATTGCTTTGCTTTTTTACTTTGCCTTTTACTTTTCAGTTTGCATCTCTATACCAAAAATACCAAAAATATTATTTATCATCTCTATCAGATCTCACTTTCGTAAGTGACCATGAAGGGATAGACAACCCCTAAGAGCGTTGGTTCCGTTGAGCTATTGTTTTTGTGTAGGTACAAGGGACTCACGCGTAGCCTCCTACTAGATTGATACCTTGGTTCTCAAAAACTGAGGGAAATACTTACGCTACTTTGCTGTATCATCCTCTCCTCTTCGGGGAAATCCAATGCAGTGCTCAAGAGATAGCAGCACACTCAGGGCGGCTAAACAATATGTACATTATTTAGTGAACATAAAGGGGCCTCGATCCGAACAACTATGTGGCAGCAGAATAACGTCGTAGCGGAAGCTCCATATCACAGGGACACCGATGTGGACACGATCTAGACTCGAACAGCGCTCCTTTCCAACGAGACTTTCCTGAAATCTGGCATGACACGCCAGGTCAGCACATTGAATGTACTTGCAAGCTCACAATAAGCAAAATCATTATGACAAAAAATATCATGATATTTATCCAATTATTAATAATTCAACACTATATGACAACATGCTGTGATCATACATCGAACGTCCCTCAGGACAACTTACCAACTGTGATCATTCTCAGATCACAAGCACACCACCAACGTGGTGAAACACACCACCAACGTGGTAAAACACACCACCATCGTGGTCTTTTACAAAATGACTTCTGATCCTTACGGCGATCACCACCACGACCAATATCTGATCCCAATTTCCTCGATGGCCTTTCTTCCATCGTCGACAATGCAAAGTTTATGGTTTAGTGTGCAATTTTTATTAATCGTTGACTCATGGTGGGACCTACTACGAGGTGTCCATGACCGTGGACGCGGCTATCGATAGATTATACACTCTGCAGAGGTAGCACAATGTACCCACACCATGGAACCCATGGCCTCGCACTCCCATTCGGGTGGACCAACGGCATTCCGACAAAACCCCTCCATTGCCACAGCACTCTCCCGGCCACTCCGACCCAAATCCCCAACGGGCTGGTCTTGGGTGGCCCCGTGTCTACCAAAGACACCCCGACCACCATCGTGGCCAACTCCCACTCGGGGACACTCCCACTTGGGGACTCGGTACCATAATCTCATCAACGAGCACACAAGGTTATGCCTGCCTGCCGGGCCAGGGCAAACACAACATAACCTTCCCTAGATGGAGGCACCGACAAGAGGCCGTGTCAATGGACCGAATCAAGGCCTTCCCATAAAGGCAAATGTGGTTGCACTGGAGAGAAACTCGATTCAGCGGCACCATGACCCAGTCAACGGTGTATTCTAGTTGAGTTATATTCAGGTTCAATTGTTAACAATGACTGGTGTCATAGCATGCCATGAAATGCAAAAAAACACATGCATCATATACTGATCAACATGACAGATGTCATCCACATTCACACCAAGCATAAACGTCAACAACTCAGATTACTTTACTTGCTCAAACTGACTCTTACTAGTCAAAAATATTTTTGTCACAAGTTTTCATATATTTTCTTACGCAAGAAAGTAACTCCGATAAATTTCTTATATGTTCGACAAAAGATTTTACTATCAATAACTCTTAATTTCTTTATCACTAAGTTGGGTTCAATCATTCTGTAAAACAAGTAATATGCTTTAACAAGTATTTAACAGAACATTTTCTCACAAATTTTTACCAATTTAGGAAGGCAAAAACATAGCTAAATAATTACTAACATGCATAACAAAATTATTTCTAACATCACCTCAAATAAATCTTAACTTGCCTTACCCACTTCAACTATTCTGTAAATCAAGCATAATAACTAACCAACATTTAACAGAATACAAATAACTCAATAATTATTTAAATGCATGGATTAATCAATTCATTCAAGTAAGAAAATCACAAATATTGCAATGGCATCATGAAAATGTTGATGTGGCTTGCCTTAGTGTAGATGAGGTTCACAAGCCTCCTGGTGATCCTCAAGACAAGCCTCACCTTCTGAAAATAATTTTAAACACAAAAAGAAAATATCAAGGACATTTCTGAAATTCACCAGAAATTCTAAATAGCTCAGAAAAATCTCATCTTTGGTGAGCTATTAGATTTTCTTTCAAAGAACACAATGCAAAAAGAATCAATTCATTTGGACTTATGGTTAAAAAGTTATAACTGTTTGAAGTGTTCTGTAAATTCAAATGAATTTGAATAAAAAGAAAAAGACTGGGGGGTGACGTCGAAGGCGTAAAGCCCAGGGGCGCCACCACTCGTACCGCTTCGCGCGCATATTGAGTGGCTGACTAGCGGGCCCCGCTAGTCAGGTGGGGGAAGAGGGGGAGAGAAACAGAGATGGCCGCGGCTTCGCCGGAGCTCTCGCCGGAGACGAGGGCTCTTTGGCCAAAACGAGAGGGAGGGATGGCAAGAGGAGGTCCAGGCGCTCCTGCCCATACCCGTAGTGTGGCTAGGGGTGGTCGGACGGCGTCGGAATCTAGCTCGCGAGCGGAGGCAGAACGAGGAGGTCATCGGAGTTGAGGAAGACGGCGAGCAGAGGCCGCTCCAGGGGCTCCAAGCGGGCGAGATGGCCTCACCGAAGAGAGGCGGAGGCCCTGGAGGGGTCGCCCAGGCCTGGGAGGGGCTGGAGCTGCTGCGGCGACTAGAGGGGATCGCCAACGAGCTTGAGCTCGGGATCGGCGGCCTGAGGCCTGCCCGGCTGGGCTACGGCTTCCTACTCGATCGTGGAGTGTGTGTGAGTGCTGGAGGATGCTCAAGGAGGTTGGGGAGGGGCTCTATATATAGGCGAGAGGTGAGGGTGCTTCGGGCTCCGCCGGTGGACACCTGTCCACGGCGCCCGGCGACGAGCGGCGTCAGTGAGAGGGGGAGAAGGCGACGGAGGTCACGCGGCCACTGTGGGCGAGCGGAGATGAGCACATGATCAAGGTGGTGACGACGAGCACAGTGCGCTCCGCACTGTTGGGCTAGCCGGACCTTGCTCATGCTCGTTGCGGCGAGCTCCGGCATCGGTGAGTGCCAGGGCGGAGTTAAGGGTGTTGAGACGATGATTGTGGCGAGTTTTGGCAAGGTTGGGCAGGCGGGGAAGCGAGCACGCAAGCAACAGAGGCTCGGGTGCGTCGCAGAGCGCATCGGCTGCATGCCAACACGCCTGGATGAACGCGGTCACCGCGTGAACTATGACATCAGGTTGATCTAAGCGTAAACTCAGTGTCTGGCATGTTGTTCGTGGTAGTTTAGAGTGTTACCACGATTTGGTTTGGCTCCAGATGCAGTAGAGAAGATTTTACAAGTCTGGTAAGTTTCTTGACAGTAACTTTGTGATGTTACTGTGGTCAAATGGCTGGGAGTTTGGAGTTGTGCTTTGGAGGCTAGCTTAGAGTTACTAAGGTAACTATGCACAAGAAAGATCAGGTCAAAAGGAGCAAGTAAAATGGTAGTTGCTGTAGAAACCACCATTTCTGTCCAGAACAGAAAAGATTTTCTGTAGCAAAAATAATCCAAAAGTGATGAAATATTTTTGCTCAGGGAGGTGCCCTAGGGTCCCTAGAATATTTGTGAATTATCTTAGAATTTTCCGAGCCATAAAAATTAGGGTTGCTTTGGAGCAAACAGATTTGCCTAAGGATTTTTGAGAGGAAATGAATATTTTTCGTTTATGAAAAATATTCCAAAGATTATTTTGAGGTGGATCAGAAGTGAAATGAGGGTTTGGGAGAGAAATGAAGCACTTGGATGAAAGCCAAGGATGCCCAAGTGTTTAAGTCCAAATGAAAAGACTCAAGAACTCCAAGTTTCAAAAAAAATCAAATGAAAACTCAAACAAATAAGAGAGGGCAAAAACCAGGCTGTCACACCTGGGTAGCTGACACCTGCGTCGCAGCCTGTTTGGTTCAAATAGATATGTGTGTTAATCTCCTGATTGAGACATTAGATCCTTTGTTCGGCCTTTCCTTGTGAATACCGAACAGAGTCTCAGGGGATACTATCTATACACATACACTTCTTCTCATATAGCCAAAAGGTATTATATTACGTACCTCAAAGCCTCTCAGAAGGCTAGTATAGGCCTCATTCAATCCGCTTTTGGCGGACCAAACCCTTTAAACCACCGTACCCATAAGGGTACGATGTTCTTCTACAATGATGCCACTATGAAGTGCTTGCCGGTGGGATTTGCGCACCCCCTTCTTTCGAAGGTGGTTGCCCACCTGATTCTGGAGCCATATAGGTCTCTGAAATAATATTCGGTTGGGGACCGAATTGTGCATGGCCCCCGTCGTCAGTCTCCATGGGGGTCGACAACCCCATGTTTTCGGTAGCAAGGATATCACCCTATGGCGCCACCGTGGCAGCTCCCCGCACCTTCCCTTGACTCGGAAGGGTCCTTCGGGACAACACTTCGGCATTATCCGTAGCTTTGGGGAAGGAGGCCGGTGGAGGTGACCCGCTGTCCATCACGTTCGGATCCAGTGAATTCCCCGAAGATGAGGATTGTTGGGGGAGGACGCGAGCCGGACTGCAGCGCGTAATGCAGTATGTTAAAGATCATAGAGTGGAAAGGCGAATAGATATGTAAGTACAAGTGCCTTTGGGGGTACTTACGATCCAGCCAGGGGCTTCGGCCTGGGGCACCATTCATCGGCGTCCGATTCGGAGTCATCCGTGAGGGAGATTCTCCCTTTCTTGGATGCCTCCACCTCCAGATCCGCGTAAGCCCCCTTTTCTTCTTTCCCCCTTAAGGGGAGATTCACTTTCTTCCTCCTCCCCTTCATCTTCATCAGGGGAGGAGTGGGTCTTGGTGTCTTCGGACACTACGTCCGAAGAACCTTTACGGCGGAGGCCTATTTTGGCCTCCTTGCCCTTCTTCTTGGCCCGCTTTTCCAGCGCATGATATGGCGCCGGAACCAGCATCCTCGTTAATAGAGGGATGGCTAGGTCTTCGAGTAGCGGAGCCGGACAGCGAATCCGCTCCGCCCTCTTCGTCCAGCCCTGTGGGAAGAATCGAAAGCTTAGTAAGCCCCTTGGATTTGCAAACAATAAAGTTATCATAAAAACTTACAGGAGATGATGTATGAGTACAGTCGAGGACGAGATCCTCAGTTGTTTATGGCTACGTCTTTTGGGTCTTGAACAACAGCTTCCACATGTCTCCGTGCTCCCTGCTGAAGAATCTCCGCAGGGTCCATGGACCGGCCGGGTCGAACTCCCACATATGCCGAGTCCGGTTTTGGCAAGGGAGAATCCGGCGAAAGCGCATTACCTGGATTACGCTGGCGAGACTGGTATTCTTGTCTACCATACTCTTGATGCGCTTCTGCAGGATCGTCACCTCGTCGGATGATGCCCAATCCAGGCCCTTGTTGAGCCAGGATGTCAGCCGCAGTGGAGGCCCAGACTTGAATTTGGGAGCAGCGGCCCATGTGCAGTCACGGGGTTCTGTGACATAGAACCACCCCTGCTGCCACCCCTTCATGGTCTCCACGAAGGTGCCTTTCGGCCAAGTAACGTTGGGAAGCTTGCTCACCATTGTGCCTCCGCACTCCGCCTGTTGACCGTCCACCACTTTTGGCTTCACATTGAAAACCTTGAGCCATAGGCCGAAGTGGGGAGGGATGCGGAGGAATGCCTCACATATGACGATGAATGCTGAAATGTTGAGGAAGGAATTCAGAGCTAGATCATGGAAATCTAGCTCGTAGTAAAACATAAGGCCGCAGACGAAAGGATGGAGGGGAAACCCTAATCCATGGAGGAAATGAGGGATAAATACTACCCTCTCATGGGGCTCCGGGGTAGGAATGATCTATTTTTCGACCGAAAGCCGGTGGGCGATTTCCTTGGCCAAGTACCCCGCTTCCCGGAGCTCCTTGATGTCCTCCTCTGTGACGGAGGAGGCCATCCACTTGCCCTGCGCTCCGGATCCGGACATGGCTTGAATGTTTTCTGGGGACGGAAGGGATCGAAGCTTAGGCTATGAAGCTTGAGGGTGGATGAGCTGAGGAAGAAGGAGGCGTGGGGTGAAAAGGTGGATTCTTATCTCCTTATAAAGGCAGTGAAGATAAAGCGCCCCTCGACACGCCTTAAAACTCGCCTATTCCCAAGGGGTCGTGCGGATGACATGGTTGGATTACCCAAACCCGTATTGATGAAGATCCCACGATAAGAGGACACGATCTCTGTTTTGACAAGACGTGTCACCGGAGGCTGCGTCTCGAAACGCGAAACGGGAGATTGAAAAGTGATTCGAAATAATAAAGAGGCCAGACGTAACGTCTCGCCATCAAAAACTATTAGCAAAGACATATCATGTTTTTAGTATTATGCCCTTGTGGCAGCGATATTGTGACTGTTAAAATGGATCTGGACATAGTTCTTGTTGATCAACTACTTTGGAGTATTCAGAGGAGGAACCCACCTTGCAATGTCGAGGACAATCTGTGTGCCGGATACATCGTCATTGAATCCTGGTTCAGGGGCTACTGAGGGAGTCCTGGATTAGGGGGTCCTCGGGCATCCGGGCTATGCAACATGGGCCGGACTAATGGGCTGTGAAGATACAAGATAGAAGGCTTTCCCCCGTGTCCGGATGGGACTCTCCTTGGTGTGGAAGGCTAGCTTGGCGTGCGGATATGAAGATTCCTTTCTCTGTAAACCAACTCTGTACAACCCTAGCCCCCTCCAGTGTCTATATAAACCAGAGGGTTTAGTCCATAGAGGCAATCATAATCATACATGCTAGACATCTAGGGTTTAGCCATTATGATCTCGTGGTAGATCAACTCTTGTAACCCCTATACTCATCAAAGTCAATCAAGCAGGACGTAGGGTATTACCTCCATCAAGAGGGCCCGAACCTGGGTAAACATTGTGTCCCCCGCCTCCTGTTACCCTCGATCCTTAGACGCACAGTTTGGGACCCCCTACCCGAGATCTTTCGGTTTTGACACCGATACTCGCCGTTTTGCTGGATCAAGAAGGCGGAGGACGTCACCGAGCTGAACATGTGGAGAACGCGGAGGTGACATACGTTGGGTACTTGATCGATGGGAGTGCGAAGAAGTTCGACTACATCAACCGCGTTGTTAAACGCTTCCGCTTACGGTCTACGAGGGTCCGTAGACACACTCTCCCCCTCTCGTTGCTATGCATCTCCATGGATAGATCTTGCATGTCCGTATAAATTTTTTGTTTTCCATGCACCGTTTCCCAACAAAATTACCCAGCAAAATAAGACCGATGCGTGATAAGTTTTCTCATGCTTCACCACTTTGACCATTAGGCACCACAGAGACATCCAGGAGATTCCTTACGCCAAGCCCAACAGCTCAGCCCAACCACAACAGAGTAGGATCGATGCTCGCCATGCATCTGATGTGTTAGCTATGATGCTTCTCTCATCACTGCTTGGTTGGATACCCGCCTTAACAGCAACACTTTCTTCATTCTTCAACAGACCTGTCCAGTACGATAAGAACAAGAAAACTGTAAAATAATTTTAATTGGACTGCGCATCACATGGTTCTCAAGGGAACTTTGTTACAGGTACACCAAATCCCCCTGTAAATAGCAGCCACACAAGACATATAGATGTGTCCCCCTATAAGAAAGCATAGAACCTCGAGATGCTTTACCACGAGCTATTAGGGCAACTGCTAGTACCAATCACCATACAAACAATCCCCCAAGTGGCTCTAGCTACCCGACATCCAAAGAATAAGTGTCTTACAAATTCCAATTCGAAACAAAAGGAACATAAATGATTTCCCTCCCAATTTTTTCTTTAGGTTATCTCTGTTCAACACCACATCTTGGAATAATTGCCAGAAGAAAATATTAATTTTTAGGGGAATGGCAAATTTCCAAATCATCTTATTATTAGCTCCAGAGAGGTTCTTCTCAAGCCAAGAATACATGGATTTAGCGGAAAATTCACCAGGCTTGGTGAGCCTCCATTTGATATCATTCGACATGTTAGATCTAGGCATTTCATTGGCTTTGCTGATAATTCGCCCCCACTAATCTCTCATGGTATCAGTAAAGGGATGCCACGAATCCAGGCAAAAATTCAGGTACAAACGTACTCCACAATATAATCCTGATCATGACAAATATAAAAAATAGCAGGATTGGTATCACATAAAGGTAACTCATCCATCAATGGATCTTGCTAAAAATCTAGCAACATCACTTTTTTACAACTAGTTCCCTCCCAGAGAAATGATGATCTTTATCTATCAAAATAGATTTCCAATAGGGAGAATCATATACCACAATTTTACATTAGCAGTTGTTTTATTCCTAAAGTACTTAGCTTTAATAATTTGCTGTCAAAGGGCCTCATACTTCTCTAAGTTACACCACCATTTTACAAGGAGAATGGTATTTTGTTTCCTAAGATCGATCACCCCAAACCACCTTTGTGCCTACATCTACATATTTTGCTCCAACGAGCCATATGGTACCGTTTCTTCATACTAACATGTTCCCAAAAGAATCTTCTCCTAGGTTTACCCAACTTCTCAAACGTCGTTTTGTTCAAAAGAAACATGGACATAAAAAAGATGGGATACCAGATAAACTAGAATTCACAAGAGTTAGGTGACCCCCAGATGAAGTCATGCTTCCAATCCAAGCATCAAGCTTCCTCAACATTTTAGAAACTAGGAAATCCCAATGAAAGGTTTTAAAGCAGAGAAGCTAACATGAACACCCAAATACTTCATGGGCAACTTCCCCACATTACACCCGAACAAATCTGAGTACTATTCGATAATGTGGTTATCAGCTCCCAAAGCAAATATTCCACTTTTCTGATAATTGATTTTCAACCCCGACAACATTTTAAACAAATAAAGAAGCAATTTTATGTTGATCAACTTATCATGATCGTGGTGGATGAAAATAATTGTGTCATCTGCATACTGCAACACAATCACCTCTTGCTCAATCAAGTCAAGAGCTACATACCAACCAGGAGATCGTTACTTTGAGCTTTCAAGGTAATTTTGGTAGGACATTTGGCAACCATTTTAAAAAGGAATAGGGAAAAGTGCCCCCCCACCAAACACCCTTGGCGCTTTGGACATGGTCCACCTGTGTCATTCAACTTGATCGACACCGTCCCATTTCTAAGAACACTCTCAACCCAGGAGCACCATTTATTGTCAAACCCTCTAATCTTATGACATGCAAGTAAAAACTCCCAATTTACTTTATTGTATGTTTTTTTGAAGTCCAGCTTGAACACTATCCTTGCATGTTTCTTGATATGGGCATGATGTATTAATTCATGCAAGGAAAGGATACCATCAACAACGTGTCTCTTTTTAATAAAAGCATTTTGCTGAATGCTAAAAAGCTTGGCAACAAAGGGTTCTATTCTAATATCCATTGTCTTCATGATCCACTTGTAGACACTATGCAACAAACAAGTAGGCCTATAGTGTTGGATCCTATTAGATTCCAACAACTTAGGAAGCAAGGTGATGATGCCTTAATTAAGCCTATGCACATCCGAAGACCCCTCATAAAAAGTATTGAAAATACGCATTATATCATCCTTAACTATGTCCCAACAATGCTGAATGAACTTAATAAGAATGCTTTCATGCCCAGGGGGCTATTAACCTCCATACTGAACAAAGCATATGTGACCTCTTGAACCGTGAATGGTCTAGTAAGGATAAGGTTGTCTAAGTCATTCATTTGTTCATGCTCACCCCAAAGACGAAGAGATAATGCAAACATGTTACTAGGAGCAGGGTCAAATAGGTTCTTATAGTATGTAGTTGCATGTTTAAGCAACCCGGCAATCCCCTCAATGAGAGTACCATTATCATCTAAAAAATGAATAAGTTTTTTTCTCCTTGTATCATTACAAACTCCCTGAAAATATGTATTATTATTACCACAATGTAAACGCGACCACTCATTAGACATCTGGGCCTACTACAACTCCTCGGTGGAATATAAATCATTAAGCTCAACTAATATGTTCACCTTTTTATTATAATTTTCAAAACTTCACAAGGTTAACTCTTCATGGCTCTTAAGGATTAAGAGCTCCTCTCTTAACTCATTCATTCTTTTCTTATTATGCCCAAAAATATTAGACTCTTTGAAATATTTTTAAAATCTCTTCAACTTAATGTTTAACAGATCAATAGGATCAGAACAACCCACATTTTGCACCCAAATGCTTTGAACGGAGGGCAAGAAATTATAATTATTAATCCATGGCACATCAAACCTAAATTGCTTAGGTTTTTTTCTCTTCCACCTGAGATTGGCCATAGTCAACTTAAAAACATGCACTAAAGGGAAAAGGAATTCCTAGGAACTAGACGTAAGGGTAGATCTAACTTTTTCAGGGGCAGATTTTGTTGTTATTAGACCAAGTATATGCCCTCCCCCGGTCATATAAATTTCCCTAAGGCCATATGTGTGAATAATAGAGCTGAACAAGTCAGAAGAATGAGTAAGTTGAACAACTCTTGACCAGAGAGTATTCTTGGTGACGGGATAAGAGTAACACAACGTTCAGTTCATCTTGATAGAGCTAGGCCTAGCTTTATTTGGGAAGGCCACATGTAGTAGGGACGGTCACAGCTCGACGGAGGTCGGGTCTGAGTCGTAATGCAGCTCCTTGCACTCGACTCCAAATTGACTTGGGGCTATTGAAAGGCCCAAAAAGAGAAACTCATTCTCGTGAGTTTGTTCAAGCGAGAATAAGTGAGAGTACATGTCCACGAGGCTAAGAGAAGGGGTACCTTGAAAAATGATCAAGACCACCCAAGGTGTCCCTCCAAAAAAAGACCATCCAAGGTAATTGCAGGTATGGGAAGTCTGATGGTAAGTCTATATCCATGAGTCAAGTAGTCGAAGGTGAGTTGTCCGTATTGTACATGGTACATTGTTCATTTTCATCCATGTATGAAACGGGCCTTTGCCTAGTTAGACCTCATCAATATTTGGGCCCATTTTCTTATTGACTTCAATGTTGACTTTGACCTTTCATTTTGCCTACTTCCATTAATCGACTCGAACCCCCTATGAACGTACACACACATCTTTCCCCCTATGAGCACCTCGGAGAGACTTAGCTGGCACATCATCTTGAGACCGATGAAGTCACCACAGATGTCTTCGTAGTCGACGGGAATGTCTTGTCCCACTGAATGTACACCGCCAGAAGGCCTGAAATAGATCCAGGAAAATAGGAGCACCGCTGTAGAGTCTAGGACTTGAACCCTGATGGGTTAGGGACACCATTGTCCTCGTAACCATCAAACCACAGGTTGGTTCAGGATTTGAACCTTGTTATTTGAGTTGGATATACTCCCTCCGTTCCAAAATATAAGACATTTTAGAGATTCCAATACTGTAGTGACCTAACCCGAATGGATCAAGTCTCTGTGCTTAAGTGTCATCCCTGGATCGGTATGCTGACACACACAGTACTCGAGGATTTATAACAGAGGTAAATCACATGTATAAAGTAACGTAAATACTATTACCTCAATCCATATAGCAGAAGTAACAAGGTTGTGGATTCCCATCAACACCAACGACAAAGTGGAGTGTAGAAATCGTAACCCTAACGTATCACTTACTTGTCGTAAGATAATCCTGCAACATGAGACGTTGCAGCCATGTAGGTCAGTACATTGAATGTACCGGCAAATTCACACCATATGATAAAAATGAGAATGGCTATCTCTATATGCATATTTGGCTGGTGGAGGCTCAAAGTTTAGTTTTGCATAATACTAATTTTTCCGTACAACAAACGAATATATTTTATTTAACTAAAAAGTTGGTTGAAAAATTATTGAGAAGGTTCCTCCAACTCAATCCCAAAATAATCAATTATAACCCAACAAATTAATTAAGTAAAGTGATGAGATCAAATCAATAATTCAATTACCAGATACTCAAGATGTCCATAACCGGGGACACGGCTAACCATGATTAGTTTGTACACTCTGCAGAGGTTTGTGCACTTTTCCCCACAAGACTCGATCTCCTTCGTTGGTTTTCTCACACTACATGGTGTTTGAGAAACGGATGACCGGGACACAGTCTTTCAGAAGCATTTACTCTTTACTCTGGGTAGACAGTTACACCTACTTTCCCCTACATCTGCTAGCTACCACTGAAAGAGGTCACGCAACATACTCAACTATGCCAGAGCCCATAATGGCTTGTGGCTGCACACAGAAGTTTCTAGCATGAATAATCTTATGATCCCTTTAAGCCTGGGTGGCGAACCATAGGATGATCACACGGGTACTCCGAAATATCCTAGGACAACACTGGATTCTCCATGTGCCCGCAACCAATCCACCCATATGTGTATTTAAGTAGCCACCTTAAGTTAACCCTTAATTAACAATTCTCACATCTGTCATAGATACACTCAACCAATCCACGTCTACGAGCATAGCATAGCAGTATAAGCATAACGTAGAAGTAACTCCCAGGGTTTGATAATAAAAGGGCAATAGGTTCTACCTCATCATCCACTTCCCAAATACCCACATGTTACACATCCTAGTCATTCAATGTTTGAGGGTTGGAACTAATGCATAAAAACTGGGTATGAAAAATATGATCAAAGTGTGAACTTGCCTTGTACTATTGATGAAGATGATTCGCACTCATAACTCCTGATAGTTCTACTCGTCACACTTCGGTTAATCTATCGTAAGCAAGCAATTGCATACATAAGCACTCATGCAAAAGAATCGAAAAAAAGATCTCAAAAAACTTCAAAAACAGACAAATAACTCTTGCAACATAAAACAATTTCTAACAATACCAAAATTGGGTGAATTTGGTCTTATCAGAAAGTTTAGGTCAAGAGCTTCGATTTGCAAAAAGAATCAACTAAATCGGAGTTATGAAACTCAAGTTATGATCAAAAGAAGTTTGAATATGAATCTGAACAAATTTCGAAATTTGAAAATTTCAAAAAGTTGATGTGACAGGTTCACTGGATATGTGAAAACAAGAAAAAACTATAGGCGCTGGTTTCATCTAATTTGGATGAACGGGTGAAAAATTATGGCTATTTAAAAAATCAGGGGCAAGCTGTTTTACGGAGGAAAAATAGGTATGGCTAAAAGAATTCTAGGTCTAATGTATAAATACAGAGACTAATTAGTAATCTAATTATTCTACCGTACTAGTCTAAAAATAATAAACTACAGAAGTATAAAAAGAAAAAAAACGAAGAAAGATACCTTTATAAGGTAGAGAAAAGACGACTTCGGAGAAAGGAGACAATTTGCAGAAGTCCCGCCGGAAAGGAGAAACATATTTTTTTAATGAATCTAGTGAAACTAAAATATTGATTTAACCCGATTCAGACGATTTTTGGAGGCTCTATGGGTCTATATTTATAGATGGTAAAAAGGGTTAGAGATTAAAGGCTAGGCAATGTGGGGCTAAACGTAAACGAAAATAAACGAAACAGGAAGAAAATCAAACACGGGCCTAAAGGCCATCGGCCGGCCGCGTGCGTACGATCTGTAGTTTTTTTTGCCAAAGAAATAAAGAATAAAAAATCTAGGAAGAAAAAGGCTGGCTAGGCCTGGCCCATTTAGGAGAAAAAAAGATGAGGCGCCCGCTACCACTATGCTGCACGTGTGGGCGACAAATAATTATGGGTTGTGCATACAGTTTTTTTAAATAGAAACAGAAGGAAAACCGAATAACGAAAATAAAATAAACTTTTATGTAGGAATATTATATATCAAAATTTTCAGAAAATATTTTCTACAGCATGAACATTTTTCTAGAGCCGAATAAAATCCACAAAAACTTAAAGAAAGCAAAGATTGCTACTGATGCAATAAAACCCAATAAAAATCATTTTAAAAATACCAAAATGATTTCAAATTTATTTCTCTCCAATTTTCTGATGTAGCAAATCATTTTCCCCTATTTTCTATTTATTGTATTTTTGGAGAAAAATAATTTGAATAAACCCAAATAACTCCAAATTGAAAATAATTTCAAAGGGACTTTAAATTTGATTCTTTTAAACTTCCAACTTATATTTCATATGTTTTGAATAATTCATTTTATCTTCTCTCATGAAAATCATTGAGTTGCTTAAAGTTTCTGAATTTGAAATATTTCCAAATGAAATTCAAATCTTTTCAACAACCCTTTTCATTTATTTAAATGGAAGAAGTCATGTCATCTTCTCTCTAGGGTTTTGTGATGAAATAAATTTGAATTCTTGGAGATCAGAAAGCATAGTGAAAGTTTTGGGAAAGTCATTTTATTCCCTCTCATTTAAAATTCAAAAAGTTTCGAATTTCACTCAATTTCACACAAGCAACCACACCACAATCAAACAATCAAGCAAATCTATTTATTTAATATAACATTCCAAAATTTAGAATTTGGGGGTGTTACAAACCTACCACCCTTAAAATGAATCTCGTCCTCGAGATTCGGAGAGGCTAGCAAGAAATAGGTTAGGTTTGGGGTCTTCTCAAAAATCCATCAATTGTCACGAAGGTCTGGGGTGCTACCACCATTAGAAACATGGTTACAGCTCCATCAAAACTCATGTACTCTATCCTTATTGTTGACAGGGTCAGTCTTCTCAGATCTTCAGGATAATTCCTTCTCCGGGCTCTTCCAGTAGTGGCATAACCTTTTTTTTCAATTATGTCTCCTTTCATCTTGGTACGATTCTTCTGTGACTGGGTCTTCTTAGCTGATGGGTCTGGCGCCAATACTAAACAACTATCGATATCTCATGGTGGTCAACAATTTCTGGTTTTCTGCAGGAAAATGGTCTAGGTTGAAATCTCACCGTATGTCCTACGGTTGGCAATGGTTTCCTGTACAGGGTTTCATCGTCCTACCATTCTAAGGTTTAAACAAGGTTGTGACATCATCGACTCTCTACTATGGGTAAGTTGTTGGGGAACATAGTAATTAAAAAAAATTCCTACGCACATGCAAGATAATGATGATGCATAGCAACGAGAGGGGAGAGTGTCGTCCACGTACCCTCGTAGACCGTTAAGAGGAAGCGTTATAACAACGCGGTTGATGTAGTCATACGTCTTCACGGTCGACCGATCCTCAGCACCGAACGTACGGCACCTCCGCGTTCAGCACACGTTCAGCTCGGTGACGTCCCGCGAACTTACGATCCAGTAGAGCTCGAGGGAGAGTTTCGTCAGCATGATGGCGTGGTGACGATTTTTGATGAAGCTACCGACGTAGGGCTTCGCCTAAGCACCGCTATGATATGACCGAGGTGGATTATGGTGGAGGGGGGCACCGCACACGGCTAAGAGATCAACAAATCAATTGTTGTGTCTATGGGGTGCCCCCTGCCCTCGTATATAAAGGAGCTAAGGGGGAGGCCACCGGCCAAGGAGGAGGGCGCGCCAAGGGGGGGGGGTCCTAATCCCACCAGGAGTAGGACTCCCTCATTTCCTAGTTGGAGTAGGAGAGGAGAAGGAAGGGAGAGAGGAAGAGAAGGAAAGGGGGGGCGCCGCCCCCTCCCTGTCCAATTCGGACTAGACGGGGAGGGGGCGCGCGGCTGCCCTTGGCCGCCCCTCCTCTTCTCCCATTAAGGCCCATTAGGCCCAATATACTCCCCGGGGGGTTCCGGTAACCCCCGGGTACTCCAGTAAATGTTTGAAACCTCCCGAAACACTTCCGGTGTCTGAACATAGTCATCCAATATATCAATCTTTACGTCTCGACCATTTCGAGACTCCTCTTCATGTCCGTGATCATATCCGGGACTCTGAACTACCTTCGGTACATCAAAACAGAATAACTCATAATACCGATCGTCACAGAACTTTTAGCGTGCGGACCCTACGGGTTCGAGAACTATGCAGACATGACCGAGACATGTCTTCGGTCAATAACCAATAGCGGAACCTGGATGCTCATATTGGTTCCTACATATTCTACAAAGATCTTTATCGGTCAAACCGCATAACAATATACGTCGTTCCCTTTGTCATCGGTATGTTACTTGCCCAAGATTTGATCGTCGGTATCTCAATACCTAGTTCAATATCATTACCGGCAAGTCTCTTTACTCGTTCCGTAATGCATCATCTCGCAACTAACTCATTAGTCACATTTCTTGCAAGGCTTATAGTGATGTGCATTACCGAGAGGGCCCAGAGATACCTCTCCGACAATCGGAGTGACAAATCCTATTCTTGATCTATGCCAACTCCACGAACACCATCGGAGACACCTATAGATCACCTTTATAATCACCCAGTTACGTTGTGACATTTGGTAGCACACAAAGTGTTCCTCCGGTATTCGGGAGTTTCATAATATCATAGTCATAGGAACATGTATAAGTCATGAAGAAAGCAATAGCAGTAAACTTAAACGATCAAATGCTAAGCTAACAAAATGGGTCAAGTCAATCACATCATTCTCCTAATTATGTAATCCCATTGATCAAATGACAACTCATGTCTATGGCTAGGAAACTCAACCATCTTTGATCAACGAGCTAGTCAAGTAGAGGCATACTAGTGACACTATGTTTGTCTATGTATTCACACATGTATTATGTTTCTGGTTAATACAATTCTAGCGTAATAAACATTTATCATGATATGAGGAAATAAATAATAACTTTATTATTGCCTTTAGGGCATATTTCCTTCAGTCTCCCACTTGCACTAGAGTCAATAATCTAGATTACATAGTAATGATTCTAACACCCATGGAGTCTTGGTGATGATCATGTTTTGCTCGTGGAAGAGCCTTAGTCAACAGGTCTATAACATTCAGATCCGTATGTATCTTGCAAATCTCTATGTCTCCCACCTGGACTTGATCCCGGATGGAATTGAAGCGTCTCTTGATGTGCTTGGTTCTCTTGTGAAATCTGGATTCCTTTGCCAAGGCAATTGCACCAGTATTGTCACAAAAGATTTTCATTGGACCCGATGCACTAGGTATGACACCTAGATCGGATATGAACTCCTTCATCCAGACTCCTTCATTTGCTGCTTCCGAAGCAGCTATGTACTCCTCTTCACACGTAGATCCCACCACGATGCTTTGTTTAGAACTGCACCAACTGACAGCTCCACCGTTCAATATAAACACGTATCCGGTTTGCGATGTAGAATCGTCCGAATCAGTGTCAAAGCTTGCATCGACGTAACCATTTATGACGAGCTCTTTGTCACCTCCATAAACGAGAAACATATCCTTAGTCCTCCTTAGGTACTTCAGGATGTTCTTAACCGCTATCCAGTGATCCACTCCAGGATTACTTTGGTACCTCCCTGCTAAACTAATAGCAAGGCACACATCAGGTCTGGTACACAGCATTGCATACATGATAGAGCCTATGGCTGAAGCATAGGGAACACTTTTCATTTTCTCTCTATCTTCTGTAGTGGTCGGGCATTGAGTCTGACTCAACTTCACACCTTGTAACACGGGCAAGAACCCTTTCTTTGCTTGATCCATTTTGAACCTTTTCAAAACTTTGTCAAGGTATGTACTTTGAGAAAGTCCAATTAAGCGTCTTGATCTATCTCTATAGATCTTGATGCCCACTATGTAAGCAGCTTCATCAAGGTCTTTCATTGAAAAACTCTTATTCAAGTATCCTTTTATGATATCCAGAAATTCTATATCATTTCCAATCAACAATATGTCATCCACATATAATATTAGAAATGCTACAGAGCTCCCACTCACTTTCTTGTAAATACAGGCTTCTCCAAAAGTCTGTATAAAACCATATGCTTTGATCACACTATCAAAACATTTATTCCAACTCCGAGAGGCTTGCACCAGTCCATAAATGGATCGCTGGAGCTTGCACACTTTGTTAGTACCCTTTGGATCGATAAAACCTTCAGGTTGCATCATATACAACTCTTCTTCCAGAAATCCATTCAGGAATGCAGTCTTGACATCCATTTGCCAAATTTCATAATCATAAAATGTGTCAATTGCTAACATGATTCGGACGGACTTAAGCATCGCTATGGGAGAGAAGGTCTCATCGTAGTCAACTCCTTGAACTTGTCGAAAACATTTTGCAACAAGTTGAGCTTTCTAGACAGTAACGTTATCGTCAGCATCAGTCTTCTTCTTGAAGATCCATTTATTCTCGATGGCTTGCCGATCATCGGGCAAGTCAACCAAAGTCCACACTTTATTATCATACATGGATCCCATCTCAGATTTCATGGCTTCAAGCCATTTTGCGGAATCTGGGCTCATCATCGCTTCCTTATAGTTCGTAGGCTCGTCATGGTCAAGTAACATGACCTCCAAAATAGGATTACCGTACCACTCTGGTGCGGATCTTACTCTGGTTGACCTATGAGGTTCGGTAGTAACTTGATCTGAAGTTTCATGATCAACATCATTAGCTTCCTCACTAATTGGTGTAGATGTCACAAAAACCGGTTTCTATGATGAAGTACTTTCCAATAAGGGAGCAGGTACAGTTACCTCATCAAGTTCTACTTTCCTCCCACTCACTTCTTTCGAGAGAAACTCCTTCTCTAAAAAGGATCCATTCTTAGCAACGAATGTCTTGCCTTCGGATCTATGATAGAAGCTATACCCAACAGTTTCCTTTGGGTATCCTATGAAGACACATTTCTCCGATTTGGGTTCGAGCTTATCAGGTTGAAGATTTTTCACATAAGCATCGCAGCCCCAAACTTTAAGAAACGACAACTTTGGTTTCTTGCCAAACCACAGTTCATAAGGCGTCATCTCAACGGATTTTGATGGTGCCCTATTTAACGTGATTGTAGCTGTCTCTAAAGCATAACCCCAAAACGATACCGGTAAATCAGTAACAGACATCGTAGATCACACCATATCTAGTAAAGTACAATTACGACGTTCGGACACACCATTACGTTGTGGTGTTCCGGGTGGCGTGAGTTGCGAAACTATTCCATGTTGTTTCAAATGTAGACCAAACTCGTAACTCAAATATTCTCCTCCACGATGAGATCGTAGAAATTTTATTTTCTTATTACGATGATTTTCCACTTCACTCTAAAATTCTTTGAACTTTTCAAATGTTTCAGACTTATGTTTCATTAAGTAGATATACCCATATCTGCTCAAATCATCTGTGAAGGTGAGAAAATAATGATACCCGCCGCGAGCCTCAATATTCATTGGACCACATACATCAGTATGTATGATTTCCAACAAATCTGTTGCTCGCTCCATTGTTCCAGAGAACGACGTTTTAGTCATCTTGCCCATGAGGCATGGTTCGCAAGTACCAAGTGATTCATAATCAAGTGATTCTAGAAGCCCATCACTATGGAGTTTCTTCATGCGCTTTACACCAATATGACCCAAACGGCAGTGCCACAAATAAGTTGCACTATCATTATCAACTCTACATCTTTTGGCTTCAACATTATGAATATGTGTATCACTACTATCGAGATTCAACACAAATAGAGCACTCTTCAAGGGTGCATGACCATAAAAGATATTACTCATATAAATAGAACAACCATTATTCTCATATTTAAATGAATAACCGTATCGCATCAAACAAGATCTAGATATAATGTTCATGCTTAACGCTAGCACCAAATAACAATTATTTAGGTCTAAAACTAATCCTGAAGGTAGATGCAGAGGTAGCGTGCCGACGGTGATCGCATCAACTTTGGAACCATTTCCCACGCGCATCATCACCACGTCCTTAGCCACTCTTCGCTTAATCTGTATTCCCTGTTTCGAGTTGCAAATATTAGCAACAGAACCAGTATCAAATACCCAGGTGCTACTGTGAGCTCTAGTAAGGTACACATCAATAACATGTATATCACATATACCTTTGTTCACCTTGCCATCCTTCTTATCCGCCAAATACTTGGGGCAGTTTCACTTCCAGTGACTAGTCCCTTTGCAGTAGAAGCACTCAGTCTCAAGCTTAGGTCCAGACTTGGGTTTCTTCTCTCGAGCAGGAACTTGTTTGCCATTCTTCTTGAAGTTCCCTTTCTTCTTCTCTTTACCCTTTTTCTTGAAACTGGTGGTCTTGTTGACCATCAATAGTTTATGCTCCCTCTTGATTTCTACCTCCGCAGCCTTTAGCATTACGGAGAGCTCGGGAATCGTCTTCTCCATCCCTTGCATATTATAGTTCATCACGAAGCTCTTGTAGCTTGGTGGCAGTGATTGAAGAACTATGTCAATGACACTATCAACCGGAAGATTAACTCCCAATTGAGTCAAGTGGTTATGGTACCCAGACATTCTGAGTATATGTTCACTGACAGAACTATTCTCCTCCATCTTGCAGCTATAGAACTTATTGGAGATTTCATATCTCTCAATCCGGGCATTTTCTTGAAATATTAACTTCAACTCCTGGAACATCTCATATGCTCCATGGCGTTCAAAACGTCGTTGAAGTCCCCGTTCTTAGCCGTAAAGCATGGCACACTAAACTATTGAGTAGTCATCAACTTTGCTCTGCCAGGTGTTCATAACATCTGGCGTTGCACCTGCAGCTGGTTTGGCACCTAGCGGTGCTTTTAGGACGTAATTCTTCTATGCAGCAATGAGGATAATCCTCAAGTTACGGACCCGGTTCGTGTAATTGCTACCATCATCTTTCAACTTTGCTTTCTCAAGGAACGCATTAAAATTCAACGGAACAACAACACGGGCCATCTATCTACAATAACATAGACAAGCAAAATACTATCAGGTACTAAGTTCATGATAAATTTAAGTTCAATTAATCATATTACTTAAGAACTCCCACTTAGATAAACATCCCTCTAATCATCTAAGTGATCACGTGATCCATATCAACTAAACCATAGCCGATCATCATGTGAAATGGAGTAGTTTTCAATGGTGAACATCACTATGTTGATCATATCTACTATATGATTCACGCTCGACCTTTCGGTGTCAGTGTTCCGAGGCCATATCTGAAGGAAATATGCCCTAGAGGCAATAATAAAGTTATTATTTATTTCCTTATAATCATGATAAATGTTTATTATTCATGCTAGAATTGTATTAACCGAAAACATAATACATGTGTGAATACATAGACAAACAAAGTGTCACTAGTATGCCTCTACTTGACTAGCTCGTTAATCAAAGATGGTTATGTTTCCTGACCATGAACAATGAGTTGTTATTTGATTAACGAGGTCACATCATTAGTTGAATGATCTGATTGACATGACCCATTCCATTAGCTTAGCACCCGATCATTTAGTATGTTGCTATTGCTTTCTTCATGACTTATACATGTTCCTATGACTATGAGATTATGCAACTCCCGTTTGCCGGAGGAACACTTTGGGTGCAACCAAACATCACAACGTAACTGGGTGATTATAAAGGAGCATTACAGGTGTCTCCAAAGGTAGATGTTGGGTTGGCGTATTTCGAGATTAGGATTTGTCACTCCAATTGTCGGAGAGGTATCTCTGGGCCCTCTCGGTAATACACATCACATAAGCCTTGCAAGCATTACAACTAATATGTTAGTTGTGAGATGATGTATTACGGAACGAGTAAAGAGACTTGTCGGTAACGAGATTGAACTAGGTATTGGATACGGACGATCGAATCTCGGGCAAGTAACATGCCGATGACAAAGGGAACAACGTATGTTGTTATGCGGTCTGACCGATAAAGATCTTCGTAGAATATGTAGGAGCCAATATGGGCATCCAGGTCCCGCTATTGGTTATTGACCAGAGACGTGTCTCGGTCATGTCTACATTGTTCTCGATCCCGTAGGGTCCGCCCGCTTAAGATTACGATGACAGTTATATTATGAGTTTATGCATTTTGATGTACTGAAGGTTGTTCGGAGTCCCGGATGTGATCACGGACATGACGAGGAGTCTCGAAATGGTCGAGACGTAAAGATTGATATATTGGAAGCCTATGTTTGGATATCGGAAGTGTTCCGGGTGAAATCGGGATTTTACCAGAGTACCGGGAGGTTACCGGAACCCCCCGGGAGACATATGGGCCTTAATGGGCCTTAGTGGAAAGGTGAAAGGGCTGCCCATAAGGGCTGCGCGCCTCCCCCCTTCCCCTAGTCCTATAGGACTAGGAGAGGTGGCCGGCCACCCCTCTCCCTCTTTCCCCCTTGGGAATCCTAGTTGGAATAGGATTGGGGGGGGGGAGTCCTACTCCCGGAAGGAGTAGGACTCCTCCTGCGCCCTCCTCCTAGGCCGGCGCCCCCTCCCCCTTGGCTCCTTTATATACTGAGGCAGAGGCACCCCAGAAACACACAAGTTGATCCACGTGATCTATTCCTTAGCCGTGTGCGGTGCCCCCTGCCACCATATTCCTCGATAATACTGTAGCGGAGTTTAGGCGAAGCCCTGCTGCTGTAGTTCATCAAGATCGTCACCACGCCGTCGTGCTGACGGAACTCTTCCCCGACACTTTGCTGGATCGGAGTCCGGGGATCGTCATCGAGCTGAACGTGTGCTCGAACTCGGAGGTGCCGTAGTTTCGGTGCTTGATCGGTTGGATCGTGAAGACGTACGACTACTTCCTCTACGTCGTGTCAGCGCTTCCGCTGTCGGTCTGCGTTGGGTACGTAGACAACACTCTCCCCTCTCATTGTTATGCATCACCATGATCTTGCGTGTGCGTAGGAATTTTTTTGAAACTACCACGGTCCCCAACAGTGGCATCCGAGCCTAGGTTTTATGGTTTGATGTTATTTGCACGAGTAGAACACAAGTGAGTTGTGGACGATACAAGTCATACTGCCTACCAGCATGTCATACTTTGGTTCGGCGGTATTGTTGGACGAGACGACCCGGACCAACCTTACGCGTACGCTTACGCGAGACCGGTTCCCTCGACGTGCTTTGCACATAGATGGCTTGCGGGCGACTGTCTCTCCAACTTTAGTTGAACCGAGTGTGGCTACGCCCGGTCCTTGCGAAGGTTAAAACAGAGTCTATTTGACAAACTATCGTTGTGGTTTTGATGCGTAGGTGAGATTGGTTCTTACTTAAGCCCGTAGCAGCCACGTAAAACTTGCAACAACAAAGTAGAGGACGTCTAACTTGTTTTTGCAGGGCATGTTGTGATGTGATATGGTCAAGGCATGATGCTGAATTTTATTGTATGAGATGATCATGTTTTGTAACCGAGTTATCGGCAACTGGCAGGAGCCATATGGTTGTCGCTTTATTGTATGCAATGCAATCGTGATGTAATGCTTTACTTTATTACTAAACGGTAGTGATAGTCGTGGAAGCATAAGATTGGCGAGACAACGATGCTACGTTGGAGATCAAGGTGTCGCGCCGGTGACGATGGTGATCTTGACGGTGCTTCGAAGATGGAGATTACAAGCACAAGATGATGATGGCCATATCATATCACTTAAATTGATTGCATGTGATGTTTATCTTTTTATGCATCTTATCTTGCTTTGATTGACGGTAGCATTATAAGATGATCTCTCACTAAATTATCAAGAAGTGTTCTCCCTGAGTATGCACCATTGCCAAAGTTCGTCGTGCCCAGACACCACGTGATGATCGGGTGTGATAAGCTCTACGTCCATCTACAACGGGTGCAAGCCAGTTTTGCACACGCAGAATACTCAGGTTAAACTTGACGAGCCTAGCATATGCAGATATGGCCTCGGAACACGGAGACCGAAAGGTCGAGCGTGAATCATATAGTAGATATGATCAACATAAACGATGTTCACCATTGAAAACTACTCCATCTCACGTGATGATCGGTTACGGTTTAGTTGATTTGGATCACGTAATCACTTAGAAGATTAGAGGGATGTCTATCTAAGTGGGAGTTCTTTAGTAATATGATTAATTGAACTTAAATTTATCATGAACTTAGTCCCTGATAGTATCTTGCTTGTTTATGTTGATTGTAGATAGATGGCTCGTGCTGTTGTTCCGTTGAATTTTAAAGCGTTCCTTGAGAAAGCAAAGTTGAAAGATGATGGTAGCAATTACACGGACTGGGTCCATAACTTGAGGATTATCCTCATTGCTGCTCAGAAGAATTACGTCCTGGAAGCATCGCTGGGTGCTAGGCCTGCTGCTGGAGCAACACCAGATGTTATGAACGTCTGGCAGAGCAAAGCTGATGACTACTCGATAGTTCAGTGTGCCATGCTTTACGGCTTAGAATCGGGACTTCAACGACGTTTTGAACGTCATGGAGCATATGAGATGTTCCAGGAGTTGAAGTTAATATTTCAAGCAAATGCCCGAATTGAGAGATATGAAGTCTCCAATAAGTTCTATAGCTGCAAGATGGAGGAGAACAGTTCTGTCAGTGAGCATATACTCAAAATTTCTGGGTATAATAATCACTTGATTCAATTGGGAGTTAATCTTCCGGATGATTGCGTCATTGACAGAATTCTCCAATCACTGCCACCAAGCTACAAGAGCTTCGTGATGAACTATAATATGCAAGGGATGAACAAGACTATTCCCGAGCTCTTCGCAATGCTGAAACCTGCGGCGGTAGAAATCAAGAAGGAGCATCAAGTGTTGATGGTTAACAAGACCACTAGTTTCAAGAAAAAGGGCAAAGGGAAGAAGAAGGGGAACTTCAAGAAGAACGGCAAGCAAGTTGCTGCTCAGGAGAAGAAACCCAAGTCTGGACCTAAGCCTGAAACTTCGTGCTTCTACTGCAAGCAGACTGGTCACTTGAAGCGGAACTGCCCCAAGTATTTGGCGGATAAGAAGGATGGCAAGGTGAACAAAGGTATATGTGATATACATGTTATTGATGTGTACCTTACTAGAGCTCGCAGTAGCACCTGGGTATTTGATACTGGTTCTGTTGCTAATATTTGCAGCTCGAAACAGGGACTACGGAATAAGCGGGCACTGGCAAAGGACGAGGTGACGATGCGCGTGGGAAACGGTTCCAAAGTCGATGTGATCGCGGTCGGCACGCTACCTCTACATCTACCTTCGGGATTAATATTAGACCTAAATAATTGTTATTTGGTGCCAGCGTTGAGCATGAACATTATATCTGGATCTTGTTTAATGCGAGACGGTTATTCATTTAAATCAGAGAATAATGGTTGTTCTATTTATATGAGTAATATCTTTTATGGTCATGCACCCTTGAAGAGTGGTCTATTTTTATTGAATCTCGATAGTAGTAATACACATATTCATAATGTTGAAGCCAAAAGATGCAGAGTTGATAATGAAAGTGCAACTTATTTGTGGCACTGTCGTTTAGGTCATATCGGTGTAAAGCTCATGAAGAAACTCCATACTGATGGACTTTTGGAACCACTTGATTATGAATCACTTGGTACTTGCGAACCGTGCCTTATGGGGAAGATGACTAAAACACCGTTCTCCAGTACTATGGAGAGAGCAACAGATTTGTTGGAAATCGTACATACCGATGTATGTGGTCCGATGAATATTGAGGCTCGTGGCGGATATCGTTATTTTCTCACCTTCATAGATGATTTAAGCAGATATGGATATATCAACTTAATGAAACATAAGTCTGAAACATTTGAAAAGTTCAAAGAATTTCAGAGTGAAGTTGAAAATCATCGTAACAAGAAAATAAAGTTTCTACGATCTGATCGTGGAGGAGAATATTTGAGTTACGAGTTTGGTGTACATTTGAAAAACTGTGGAATAGTTTCGCAACTCACGCCACCCGGAACACCACAGCATAATGGTGTGTCCGAACGTCGTAATCGTACTTTACTAGATATGGTGCCATCTATGATGTCTCTTACTGATTTACCGCTATCGTTTTGGGGTTATGCTCTAGAGACGGCTCCATTCACGTTAAATAGGGCACCATCAAAATCCGTTGAGACGACGCCTTATGAACTGTGGTTTGGCAAGAAACCAAAGTTGTCGTTTCTTAAAGTTTGGGGCTGCGATGCTTATGTGAAAAAGCTTCAACCTGATAAGCTCGAACCCAAATCGGAGAAATGTGTCTTCATAGGATACCCAAAGGAAACTGTTGGGTACACCTTCTATCACAGATCCGAAGGCAAGACATTCATTGCTAAGAATGGATCCTTTCTAGAGAAGGAGTTTCTCTCGAAAGAAGTGAGTGGGAGGAAAGTAGAACTTGACGAGGTAACTGTACCTGCTCCCTTACTGGAAAGTAGTTTATCACAGAAAACTGTTTCAGTGACACCTACACCAGTTAGTGAGGAAGCCAATGATAATGATCATGAAACTTCAGATCAAGATACTACTGAACCTCGTAGATCAACTAGAGTAAGATCCGCACCAAAGTGGTACGGTAATCCTGTTCTGGAAGTCATGCTACTAGATCATGATGAACCTACGAACTATGAAGAAGCGATGGTGAGCCCAGATTCCGCAAAGTGGCTTGAAGCCATGAAATCTGAGATGGGATCCATGTATGAGAACAAAGTATGGACTTTGGTTGACTTGCCCGATGATCGGAAAGCAATTGAGAATAAATGGATCTTTAAGAAGAAGACTGACGCTGATGGTAATGTTACTGTCTACAAAGCTCGACTTGTCGCAAAAGGTTTTCGGCAAGTTCAAGGGATTGACTACGATGAGACCTTCTCACCCGTAGCGATGCTTAAGTCCGTCCGAATCATGTTAGCGATTGCCGCATTTTATGATTATGAAATTTGGCAGATGGATGTCAAAACTGCATTCCTGAATGGATTTCTGGAAGAAGAGTTGTATATGATGCAACCGGAAGGTTTTGTTGATCCAAAGGGAGCTAACAAAGTGTGCAAGCTCCAGCGATCCATTTATGGACTGGTGCAAGCCTCTCGGAGTTGGAATAAATGTTTTGATAGTGTGATCAAAGCATTTGTTTTTATACAGACTTTCGAAGAAGTCTGTATTTACAAGAAAGTGAGTGGGAGCTCTGTAGCATTTCTGATATTATGTGTGGATGACATATTGCTGATTGGAAATGATATAGAATTTCTGGATAGCATAAAGGGATACTTGAATAGAAGTTTTTCAATGAAAGACCTCGGTGAAGCTGCTTACATATTAGGCATTAAGATCTATAGAGATAGATCAAGACGCTTAATTGGACTTTCACAAAGCACATACCTTGACAAAATTTTGAAGAAGTTCAAAATGGATCAAGCAAAGAAAGGGTTCTTGCCTGTGTTACAAGGTGTGAAGTTGAGTAAGACTCAATGCCCGACCACTGCAGAAGATAGAGAGAATATGAAAAATGTTCCCTATGCATCAGCCATAGGATCTATCATGTATGGAATGCTGTGTACCAGACATGATGTGTGCCTTGCTATAAGTTTAGCAGGGAGGTACCAAAGTAATCCAGGAGTGGATCACTGGACAGCGGTCAAGAACATCCTGAAATACCTGAAAAGGACTAAGGAAATGTTTCTCATATATGGAGGTGACAAAGAGCTCACCATAAAAGGTTACGTTGATGCAAGCTTTGACACTGATCCGGACGATTCTAAATCGCAAACCGGATACGTGTTTACATTAAACGGTGGAGCTGTCAGCTGGTGCAGTTCTAAACAAAGCGTCGTAGCGGGAACTACATGTGAAGCGGAGTACATAGCTGCTTCAGAAGCAGCGAACGAAGGAGTCTGGATGAAGGAGTTCATATCTGATCTAGGTGTCATACCTAATGCATCGGGTCCAATGAAAATCTTTTGTGACAATACTGGTGCAATTGCCTTGGCAAAGGAATCCAGATTTCACAAAAGGACCAAACACATCAAGAGACGCTTCAACTCCATCCGGGATCTAGTCCAGGTGGGACACATAGAGATTTGCAAGATACATACGGATCTGAATGTTGCAGACCCGTTGACTAAGCCTCTTCCACGAGCAAAACATGATCAGCACCAAGGCTCCATGGGTGTTAGAATCATTACAGTGTAATCTAGATTATTGACTCTAGTGCAAGTGGGAGACTGAAGGAAATATGCCCTAGAGGCAATAATAAAGTTATTATTTATTTCCTTATAATCATGATAAATGTTTATTATTCATGCTAGAATTGTATTAACCGGAAACATAATACATGTGTGAATACATAGACAAACAAGAGTGTCACTAGTATGCCTCTACTTGACTAGCTGTTAATCAAAGATGGTTATGTTTCCTAACCATGAACAAGAGTGTTTATTTGATTAACGAGGTCACATCATTAGTTGAATGATCTGATTGACATGACCCATTCCATTAGCTTAGCACCCGATCGTTTAGTATGTTGCTATTGCTTTCTTCATGACTTATACATGTTCCTATGACTATGAGATTATGCAACTCCCGTTTGCCGGAGGAACACTTTGTGTGCTACCAAACGTCACAACGTAACTGGGTGATTATAAAGGAGCTCTACAGGTGTCTCCAAAGGTAGATGTTGGGTTGGCGTATTTCGAGATTAGGATTTGTCACTCCGAATTGTCGGAGAGGTATCTCTGGGCCCTCTCGGTAATACACATCACATAAGCCTTGCAAGCATTACAACTAATATGTTAGTTGTGAGATGATGTATTACGGAACGAGTAAAGAGACTTGCCGGTAACGAGATTGAACTAGGTATTGGATACCGACGATCGAATCTCGGGCAAGTAACATGCCGATGACAAAGGGAACAACGTATGTTGTTATGCGGTCTGACCGATAAAGATCTTCGTAGAATATGTAGGAGCCAATATGGGCATCCAGGTCCCGCTATTGGTTATTGACCAGAGACGTGTCTCGGTCATGTCTACATTGTTCTCGAACCCGTAGGGTCGGCATGCTTAAGATTACGATGACAGTTATATTATGAGTTTATGCATTTTGATGTACCGAAGGTTGTTCGGAGTCCCGGATGTGATCACGGACATGACGAGGAGTCTCGAAATGGTCGAGACGTAAAGATTGATATATTGGAAGCCTATGTTTGGATATCGGAAGTGTTCCGGGTGAAATCGGGATTTTGCCGGAGTACCGGGAGGTTACCGGAACCCCTCGGGAGACATATGGGCCTTAATGGGCCTTAGTGGAAAGGTGAAAGGGCTGCCCATAAGGGCTGCGCGCCTCCCCCCTTCCCCCAGTCCTATTAGGACTAGGAGAGGTGGCCGGCCACCCCTCTCCCTCTTTCCCCCTTGGGAATCCTAGTTGGAATAGGATTGGGGGGGAGTCCTACTCCCGGAAGGAGTAGGACTCCTCCTGCGCCCTCCTCCTAGGCCGGCGCCCCCCTCCCCCTTGGCTCCTTTATATACTGAGGCAGAGGCACCCCAGAAACACACAAGTTGATACACGTGATCTATTCCTTAGCCGTATGTGGTGCCCCCTGCCACCATATTCCTTGATAATACTGTAGCGGAGTTTAGGCGAAGCCCTGCTGCTGTAGTTCATCAAGATCGTCACCACGCCATCGTGCTGACGGAACTCTTCCCCGACACTTTGCTGGATCGGAGTCCGGGGATCGTCATCAAGCTGAACGTGTGCTCGAACTCAGAGGTGCCGTAGTTTCGGTGCTTGATCGGTTGGATCGTGAAGACGTACGACTACTTCCTCTACGTCGTGTCAGCGCTTCCGCAGTCGGTCTGCATTGGGTACGTAGACAACACTCTCCCCTCTCGTTGCTATGCATCACCATGATCTTGCGTGTGCGTAGGAAATTTTTTGAAATTACCACGTTCCCCAACAATATCTGCATTATGCTAGGCTCGTCAAGTTTAACCCGAGTATTCTGCGTGTGTAAAACTATCTTACACCCGTTGTAGATGAACGTTGAGCTTATCACACCCGATCATCACATGGTGTCTCGGCACGACAAACTTTGGCAACGGTGCATACTCAGGGCGAGAACACTTTTACCTTGAAATTTAGTGAGAGATCATCTTATAATGCTACCGTCAATCAAAGCAAGATAAGATGCATAAAAGATAAACATCACATGCAATCAATATAAGTGATATGATATGGCCATCATCATCTTGTGCTTGTGATCTCCATCTCCGAAGCACCGTCATGATCACCATCGTCACCGGCGCGACACCTTGATCTCCATCGTAGCATCGTTGTCGTCTCGCCAACTATTGCTTCTACGACTATCGCTACCGCTTAGTGATAAAGTAAAACAATTACAGAGCGATTGCATTGCATAAAATAAAGAGACAACCATATGGCTCCTGCTAGTTGCCGATAACTCTGTTACAAAACATGATCATCTCATACAATAAAGTATAGCATCATGCCTTGACCATATCACATCACCACATGCGCTGCAAAAACAAGTTAGACGTCCTCTACTTTGTTGTTGCAAGTTTTACGTGGCTGCTACAGGCCGAGCAAGAACCGTTCTTACCTACGCATCAAAACCACAACGATAGTTTGTCAAGTTAGTGCTGTTTTAACCTTCTCAAGGACCGGGCGTAGCCACACTCGGTTCAACTAAAGTTGGAGAAACTGACACCCGCCAGCCACCTGTGTGCAAAGAACGTCGGTAGAACCAGTCTCGCGTAAGCGTATGCGTAATGTTGGTCCGGGCTGCTTCATCCAACAATACCACCGAACCAAAGTATGGCATGCTAGTAAGCAGTATGACTTGTATTGCCCACAACTCACTTGTGTTCTACTCGTGCAAATAACATCTACGCATAAACCTGGCTCGGATGCCACTGTTGGGGAACGTAGTACTTTCAAAAAAATTCCTACGCACACGCAAGATCATGGTGATGTATAGCAACGAGAGGGGAGAGTGTCGTGTTGGGGAACGTAGTAATTTCAAAATTTTCCTACGCACACGCAGGATCACGGTGATGCATAGCAACGAGAGGGGAGAGTGTTGTCTACGTACCCTCGTAGACCATTTGCGGAAGCGTTATATCAACGCGGTTGATGTAGTCGTACGTCTTCACGATCCGACCGATCCAAGTACCGAAAGCATGGCACCTCCAAGTTCTGCACACGTTCGGCTCAGTAACGTCCTCGCCTTCTCGATCCAGCAAGAGGGGCGAAGTAGTAGATGAGTTCCGACAGCACGACGGCGTGGTGACGGTGTTGGTGAAGAACAATTTCCGCAGGGCTTTGCCTAAGCACTACGAAAACTATGACGGAGGATAAACTAGAGGGGACGGGGTTGTCGGCACACGGCTTGGTGTTTCTTGATGTGTCTTGGGTGCTAGCCCTGCCCCTTTATTTATATGTTGAGCCTTGGGGTCGAAACTTGGAGTAAAAGCCTCCACAAAGTCGGTTTCACCCGAAAGGCAAGAGTCCTTCTTGGACTCCAGGGCCAGACGCCAGGGTTCCCGGCGTCTGGACCCAGACGCCAGGGTCCAGACACCAGGGACCCTGGCGTCTGGCCCCTGGACTCCGCAAAACTTCCTTTTGCGCTTTCCAAAAACCTCGTGGGCTTTCCCCTTTGGCCCAGATAAAGTGTTTTCGTGCCCAAACATTTCGGGAAACATCCGGAACCCCTTCCAGAGATCAAACACTACTATCCACATATCAATCTTTACTTCCGGACCATTCCGGAGTTCCTCGTCATATCTGTGATCTCATCCGAAACTCCGAACAACATTCGGTCACCAATATACATAACTCATAGTACTATATTGTCAACGAACGTTAAGCGTGTGGACCCTACGGGTTCGAGAACTATGTAGACATCACCGAGACACCTCTCTGGTCAATAACCAATAGCGGGACCAGGATGCCTATATTGGCTCCTCCATATTCTACGAAGATCTTTATCGGTCAGACCGCATAACAACATACGTTATTCCCTTTGTCATTGGTACGTTACTTGCCCGAGATTCGATCATCGGTATCTCAATACCTAGTTCAATCTCGTTACCGGCAAGTCTCTTTAGTCGTTCCGTAATACATCATCCCGCAACTAACTCATTAGTTGCAATGCTTGCAAGGCTTATACTGATGTGCATTACCGAGTGGGCCCAGAGATACCTCTCCGATAATTGGAGTGACAAATCCTAATCTCGAAATATGCCAACCCAACAAGAACCTTCAAAGACACCTGTAGAGCACCTTTATAATCACCCAGTTATGTTGTGACGTTTGGTGGCACACAAAGTGTTCCTCCGATAAACGGGAGTTGCATGATCTCATAGTCATAGGAACATGTATAAGTCATGAAGAAAGCAATAGCAACAAACTAAACGATCAAGTGCTAAGCTAACGAAATGGGTCAAGTCAATCACATCATTCTCCTAATGATGTGATCCCGTTAATCAAATGACAACTCATGTCTATGGTTAGGAAACTTAACCATCTTTGATCAACGAGCTAGTCAAGTAGAGGCATACTAGTGACACTTTGTTTGTCTATGTATTCACACATGTATTATGTTTCCGGTTAATACAATTCTAGCATGAATGATAAACATTTATCATGATATAAGGAAATAAATAATAACTTTATTATTGCCTCTAGGGCATATTTCCTTCAGTCTCCCACTTGCACTAGAGTCAATGATCTAGATCACATCGCCATGTGATTTAACATCAATAATTCACATCTTTATGTGGTTAACACCCATAGTTCACATCGACATGTGACCAAAACCCAAAGGGTTTACTAGAGTCAGTAATCTAGTTCACATCGCTATGTGATTAACACCCAAAGAGTACTAAGGTGTGATCATGTTTTGCTTGTGAGATAATTTTACTCAACGGGTTTGTCACATTCAGATCCGTAAGTATTTTGCAAAGTTCTATGTCTACAAAGCTCTGCGCGGAGCTACTCTAGCTAATAGCTCCCACTTTCAATATGTATCTAGATCGAGACTTAGAGTCATCCAGATCGGTGTCAAAGCTTGCATCGACGTAACTCTTTATGACGAACTCTTTTATCACCTCCATAATCGAGAAATATTTCCTTAGTCCTCTAAGGATAATTTTGACCGCTGTCTAGTGATCTACTCCTAGATCACTATTGTACTCCCTTGCCAGAAAGATGCTAAGGTATACAATAGGACTGGTAAACAACATAGCATACTTTATAGAACCTATGACCGAGGCATAGGGAATGACTTATCATTCTCTTTCTATTTTCTGTTGTGGTCGGGTTTTGAGTCTTTACTCAACTTCACACCTGGCAACACAGGCAAGAACTCCTTATTTGACTGTTCCATTTTGAACTACTTCAAAATCTTGTCAAGGTATGTACTCATTCAAATAACTTATCAAGCGTCTTGATCTATCTCTATAGATCTTGATGCTCAATGTGTAAGCAGCTTCATCAAGGTCTTTCTTTGAAAAACTCCTTTCAAACACTCCTTTATGCTTTGCAGAATAATTCTACATTATCTCCAATCAACAATATGTCATTCACATATACTTATCAGAAATGTTGTAGTGCTCCCACTCACTTTCTTGTAAATACAGGCTTCACCGCAAGTCTGTATAAAACTATATGCTTTGATCAACTTATCAAAGTGTATATTCCAACTCCGAGATGGTTGCACCAGTCCATAGATGGATCACTGGAGCTTGCATATTTTGTTAGCACCTTTAGGATTGACAAAACCTTCTGGTTGCATCATATACAACTCTACTTAAATAAATCCATTAAGGAATGTAGTTTTGTTTATCCATTTGCTAGATTTCATGAAATGCGGCAATTGCTAACATGATTCGGACAGACTTAAGCTAGATACGAGTGAGAAACTCTCATCGTAGTCAACACCTTGAACTTGTCGAAAAACCTTTTGCGACAATTCTAGCTTTGCAGATAGTAACACTACTATCAGCGTCCGTCTTCCTCATGAAGATCCATTTATTCTTAATGACTCACCGATCATCGGGCAAGTCAATCAAAGTCCATACTTTGTTCTTATACATGGATCCAATCTCAGATTTCATGGCCTCAAGCCATTTCGCGGAATCTGGGCTCATCATCATTTCCTCATAGTTCGTAGGTTCGTCATGGTCAATTAACATGACCTCCAGAACAGGATTATCATACCACTCTAGTGCGGATCTTACTCTGGTTGACCTACGAGGTTCGGTAGTAACTTGATCAGAAGTTACATGATCATCATCATTAGCTTCCTCACTAATTGGTGTAGGAGTCACAGAAACAGATTTCTGTGATGATCTACTTTCCAATAAGGGAGCAGGTACAGTTACCTCATCAAGTTCTACTTTCCTCCCACTCACTTCTTTCGAGAGAAACTCCTTCTCTAGAAAGGATCCATTCTCAGCAACGAATGTCTTGCCTTCGGATCTGTGATAGAAGGTGTACCCAACTGTCTCCTTTGGGTATCCTATGAAGACACATTCCTTCAATTTGTGTTTGAACTTATCAGGATGAAACTTTTTCTTATAAGCATCGTAACCCCAAACTTTAAGAAACGAAAATTTTGGTTTCTTGCCAAACCACAGTTCATATGGTGTCGTCTCAACAGATTTAGATGGTGCCCTTTTTAACGTGAATGCAACCGTCTCTAATCCATAACCCCAAAAATATAGTGGTTACTCGGTAAGAAACATCATAGATTGCACTATATCCAATAATAGTACAGTTATGACATTCAGACACACCATTATGATGTGGTGTTCCAGGTGGCGTGAGTAGTGAAACTATTTCACATTGTTTTAACTGAAGGCCAAACTCGTAACTCAAATATTTTACTTCTGCGATCATATCGTAGAAACTTTTATTTTTGTTACGATGATTCTCCACTTCACTCTGAAATTCTTTGAACTTTTCAAATGTTTTAGACTTGTGTTTCATCAAGTAGATATACCCATATCTGCTGAAATCATCTGTGAAGGTCAGAAAATAACGATACCCACCGCGAGCCTCAACACTCATCGGACTGCATACATCAGTATGTATTATTTCCAATAAGTCAGTTGCTCGCTCCATTGTTCCGGAGAACGGAGTCTTAGTCATCTTTCCCATAAGGCATGGTTCGCAAGCATCAATTGATTCATAATCAAGTGATTCCAAAAGCCCATCAGCATGGAGTTTCTTCATGCGCTTTACACCAATATGACCTAAACGGCAGTGCCACAAATAAGTTGCACTATCATTATTAATTTTGCATATTTTGGCTTCAATATTATGAATATGTGTATCACTACGATCGAGATCCAATGAACCATTCTCATTGGGTGTATGACCATAGAAGGTTTTATTCATGTAAATAGAACAACAATTATTCTCTAACTTAAATGAATAACCGTTTTGCAATAAACATGATCAAATCATATTCATGCTCAACGCAAACACCAAATAACATTTATTTTGGTTTAACACTAATCCCGAAAGTATATGGAGTGTGCGATGATGATCATATCAATCTTGGAACCACTTCCAACACACATCGTTACTTCACCCTTAACTAGTCTCTGTTCATTCTGCAACTCCCATTTCGAGTTACTACTCTTAGCAACTGAACTAGTATCAAATACCGAGGGGTTGCTATAAACACTAGTAAAGTATACATCAATAACATGTATATCAAATATACCTATGTTCACTTTGCCATCCTTCTTATCCGCCAATTACTTGGGTAGTTCCGCTTCTAGTGACCAGTTCCTTTGCAGTAGAAGCACTCAGTTTTAGGCTTAGGTCCAGACTTGGGTTTTTCACTTGAGCAGCAACTTGCTTGCCGTTCTTCTTGAAGTTCCCCTTTCTTCCCTTTGTCCCTTTACTTGAAACTAGTGGTTTTATTTACCATCAACACTTGATGTTTTTCTTGATTTCTACCTTCGTCGATTTCAGCATCACAAAGATCATGGGAATCGTTTCCGTTATCCCTTGCATATTATAGTTCATCACGGAGTTCTACTAACTTGGTGATGGTGACTAGAGAATTCTGTCAATCACTATTTTATCTGGAAGATTAACTTCCACTTGATTCAAGCGATTGTAGTACCCAGACAATGTGAGCACATGCTCACTACTTGAGCTATTCTCCTCCATCTTTTAGCTATAGAACTTGTTGGAGACTTCATATCTCTCAAGTCGGGTATTTGCTTGAAATATTAACTTCAACTCCTGGAACATCTCATATGGTCCATGACGTTCAAAACGTCTTTGAAGTCCCGATTCTAAGTCGTTTAAGCATGGTGCACTAAACTATCAAGTAGTCATCATATTGAGCTGGCCAAACATTCATAACATCTGCATCTGCTCCTGCAATAGATTGTTACCTAGCAGTGCATCAAGGACATAATTCTTCTATGCAGCAATGAGGATAAACATCAGATCACGGATCCAATCTGCATCATTGCTACTAACATCTTTCAACTTAGTTTTCCCTAGGAACATATCAAAAATTAAATAGAGGAGCTAAACGCGAGCTATTGATCTACAACATAGATATGCTAATACTACCAGGACTAGGTTCATGATAAATTAAAGTTCAATTAATCATATTACTTAAGAACTCCTACTTAGATAGACATCCCTCTAATCATCTAAGTCATCACGTGATCCATATCAACTAAACCATAACCGATCATCATGTGAAATGGAGTAGCTTTCAATGGTGAACATCACTATGTTGATCATATCTACTATATGATTCACGCTCGACCTTTCGGTCTTAGTGTTCCGAGGCCATATCTGCATATGCTAGGCTCGTCAAGTTTAACCTGAGTATTCTACGTGTGCAAAACTGGCTTGCACCCATTGTAGATGGACGTAGAGCTTATCACACACGATCATCACGTGGTGTCTGGGCATGACGAACTTTGGCAACGGTGCATACTTAGGGAGAACACTTTTATCTTGAAATTTAGTGAGAGATCATCTTATAATGCTACCGTCAATCAAAGCAAGATAAGATGCATAAAAGATAAACATCACATGCAATCAATATAAGTGATATGATATGGCCATCATCATCTTGTGCTTGTGATCTCCATCTCCGAAGCACCGTCATGATCACCATCGTCACCGGCGCGACACCTTGATCTCCATCGTAGCATCGTTGTTGTCTCGCCAATCTTATGCTTCTACGACTATCGCTACCGCTTAGTGATAAAGTAAAGCATTACAGGCCGATTGCATTGCATACAATAAAGCGACAACCATATGGCTCCTGCCAGTTGCCCATAACTTGGTTACAAAACATGATCATCTCATACAATAAAATTTAGCATCATGTCTTGACCACATCACATCACAACATGCCCTGCAAAAACAAGTTAGACGTCCTCTACTTTGTTGTTGCAAGTTTTACGTGGATGCTACTGGGCTTAGCAAGAACTGTTCTTACCTACGCATCAAAACCACAGCGATAGTTTGTCAAGTTGGTGCTGTTTTAACCTTCGCAAGGACCGGGTGTAGCCACACTCGGTTCAACTAAAGTTGGAGAAACTGACACCCGCCAGCCACCTGTGTGCAAAGCACGTTGGTAGAACCAGTCTCGCGTAAGCGTACACGTAATGTCGGTCCGGGCCGCTTCATCCAACAATACCGCCGAACCAAAGTATGACATGCTGGTAAGCAATATGACTTATATCGCCCACAACTCACTTGTGTTCTACTCATGCATATGACATTTATGCATACAACCTGGCTCTGATACAAATGTTGGGGAATGTAGTAATTTCAAAATTTTCCTATGCACACATAGGATCATGGTGATGCATAGCAACGAGAGGGGAGAGTGTTGTCTATGTACCCTCGTAGACCATTTGTGGAAGCATTATATCAACGTGGTTGATGTAGTTGTACGTCTTCATGATCCGACCGATCCAGGTACCGAAAGCACGGCACCTCCGAGTTCTGCACACGTTCGGCTCGGTGACGTCCTCGCCTTCTCGATCCAGTAAGAGGGGCGAAGTAGTAGATGAGTTCCGGCAGCATGACGACGTGGTGATAGTGTTGGTGAAGAACAATTTCCGTAGGGCTTCGCCTAAGCACTACGAAAACTATGACGGAGGATAAACTAGAGGGGACGGGGTTGCCGGCACATGGCTTGGTGTTTCTTGATGTGTCTTGGGTGCTAGCCATGCCCCTCTATTTATATGTTGAGCCTTGGGGTCGAAACTTGGAGTAAAAGCCTCCACACAGTCGGTTTCACACGAAAGGCAAGAGTCCTTCTCGGACTCCAGGGCCAGACGCCTGGGTTCCCGGCGTCTGGACCCAGGCCCCTGGACTCCGCAAAACATCCTTTTGCGCTTTCCAAAAACCTCATGGGCTTTCCCATTTGGCCCAGATAAAGTGTTCTCGTGCCCAAACATTTCGGGAAACATCCGGAACCCCTTCCGAAGATCAAACACTACTATCCACATATCAATCTTTACTTCCGGACCATTCCGGAGTTCCTCGTCATATCCGTGATCTCATCTGAAACTCCAAATAACATTCAGTCACCAACATACATAACTCATAGTACTATATCGTCAACGAACGTTAAGTGTGCGGGCCCTACGGGTTCGAGAACTATGTAGACATCACCGAGACACCTCTCTGGTCAATAACCAATAGTAGGACCTAGATGCCCATATTGGCTCCTACATATTCTACGAAGATCTTTAACGGTCAGACCGCATAACAACATACGTTGTTCCCTTTGTCATCGGTATGTTACTTGCCCGAGATTCAATCGTCGGTATCTCAATACCTAGTGCAATCTCGTTACCGGCAAGTCTCTTTACTCGTTCCGTAATACATCATCCCGCAACTAACTCATTAGTTGCAATGCTTGCAAGGCTTATAGTTATGTGCATTACGTACCGAGTGGGCCCAGAGATACCTCTCCAACAATCGGAGTGACAAATCGTATTCTCGAAATACGCCAACCCAACAAGAACCTTCGGAGACACCTGTAGAGCACCTTTATAATCACCCAGTTACGTTGTGACGTTTGGTGGCACACAAAGTGTTCCTCGGTAAACGGGAGTTGCACAATCTCATAGTCATAGGAACATGTATAAGTCATGAAGAAAGCAATAGCAACAAACTAAACGATCAAGTGCTAAGCTAACGAAATGGGTCAAGTCAATCACATCATTCTCCTAATGATGTGATCCCATTAATCAAATGACCACTCATGTCTATGGTTAGGAAACTTAACCATCTTTGATCAACGAGCTAGTCAAGTAGAGGCATACTAGCGACACTCTATTTGTCTATGTATTCACACATGTATTATGTTTCCGGTTAATACAATTCTAGCATGAATAATAAACATTTATCATGATATAAGGAAATAAATAATAACTTTATTATTGCCTCTAGGGCATATTTCCTTCATGTCTTCCACGTACCCTCGTAGACCGTTAAGCGGAAGCCTTATAACAACACGGTTGATGTAGTCGTACGTCTTCACGGTCGACCGATCCTCAGCACTGAACGTACGGCACCTTCGCGTTCAGCACACGTTCAGCTCGGTGACGTCCCATGAACTCACGATCCAGTAGAGCTCGAGGGAGAGTTTCTTCAGCATGATGGCATGGTGACGATGTTTGATGAAGCTACCGACGCAGGGCTTCGCCTAAGCACCGCTACGATATGACCAAGGTGGATTATGGTGGAGGGGGCACCAAACACGGCTAAGAGATCAACAGATCAATTGTTGTGTCTATGGGGTGCCCCCTGCCCCCGTATATAAAGGAGCTAGGGGGAGGCGGCCGACCAAGGAGGAGGGTGCGCCAAGGGGGAGCCCTACTGCCACCGGGAGTAGGACTCCCTCTTTTCCTAGTTGGAGTAGGAGAGGAGAAGGAAGGGAGAGAGGAAGAGAAGGAAAGGGGGGCGCCACCTCCCTCCTTGTCCAATTCGGACTAGAGGGGGAGGGGGCGTGCAGCTTCCCTTGGCCGCCCCTCCTATTCTCCCATTAAGGCCCATTAGGCCCAATATACTCCCCGGGGGGTTCCGGTAACCCCCCCGGTACTCCGGTAAATGTCCAAAACCTCCCGAAACACTTCCGGTGTCTGAACATAGTCATCCAATATATCGATCTTGTCACGACCCCGATTCCAAGTCACATCGATCTAGCCGGTAACACCTCATATCACTTTGCGGCCTCACGCACGGTATTCCCACGGGTGTCGCCTTACCATGGCCCGGGACCGTTTGCGCCTTTTGGCTCACGTATATGATAGTGTCGCTAGCATCCATATGACAGAGAACCCAGGCCGACATGACTAGTCGTGAACCCAAAGTGGCACTAACTTACGGGGACAGGCATACATGAATCAACATCGAGCATGTCGGTCAGCAGCGTGCGAATCCGGGCTGTAGCACTGGGCTAACAGGACTCCGGTGAACCGGGCTGTAGCAGGCTAGGCAGGACTCCGGAGGTCACCGCGTGACATTTCCCCGAAGGGACAGACACAGGAACGAAGTGAATCACATGCCGGCCAGTCAAGTGTTCCGGAGCAGTAGTGCTGGGCTAGCAGGACTCCGGTGAACCGGGCTGTAGCGGACTACTATGGCTCATGGAAGCACAAGACTACATTTCCCCATACGAGAGGCAACCAAGGATAAACCACTAGGTTGTCGGATCCCACACATACCAAGCATTTCAATCATACACACAATATGCTCAATATGTGCAATACAACATGGCATCATAACAAGACTCTACGACTCAGAGTATTTATGCATTAGGCTCCGAGGAGCAAGATAATACAAACATGGATCTCATGACCCAACATTCAGAGCATACAAGTCAAACACATGCGAAAGCTTAACATGTCTGAGTACAGACATCTACAAATGAAAAGGCTGAGAAGCCTGACTATCTACCAGATCCTGCCGAGGACATAGGATCATAGCTGAGGTATCAAGTTAAACGTCGAAGTCCACACGGAACTACTAGTGAGACTAAAGTCTCTCTGCAAAACATAAATTAAGAAAACGTGAGTACAAAGGTACTCAGCAAGACTTACATCAGAACTAGCTACATATGCATCGGTATCAACAAGGGGGGGGTGGTGGTGGAGTTTGACTGCAGCAAGCCAGCTTTGACTCAGTGGCTAACCTGAACTATGACTGCAAGCAACTCTTTTGAGGTGGCGCACACGAGTCCACATATTCACCATTCAATACACCACTATGGATCCGCTCCCGTCTCCCTACGAGAAGGCCATCCATAGCACTCACACTTATCTTGCGAATTTTAGAGTATCCACTTTCACTTGTCTATGAACTGTTATAGGCAACCCAGAAGACCATTACCGCGGACACGGCTATTCGAATAGATGATGTTAACCCTGCAGGGGTGTACTTCTTCACACACGCTCTCACCACTTACCGCCATTTACACGACATGTACTCGGCAACCTTCAAGCGGAAGCCCAACGAGGGTGTAGGCCACGACCTACCTAAACACTCAAGTCTCTAGTCCAGGTTTATCGCCTATCCAGGTTCCATCCGTAGGGAGTCCGGCCAAGGTATCCACATACGGCCCCGAACGATGTGAACAGGGTTGCCGAGACACCAAACGGGCGCCCGGTACACCGTGCCACGGTGTATCTACCGCATCATAGCCCACCCCTAGGGCCAGCGCTACGCACGGCCGCCAACACACACTACTAGGGAAAAGCCTATACACAGAATCTTACCAGCAGCGCGCTTTAAAATCAGGTGCTGCTGCTAAGTAGCAGTAGCGCGGGCCATGGAAACTCGCTGCTGAAACAAGTTTATCAGTAGCGCGTGCACTCCAAGAAGCGCTACTGCTAAAATTCCCACGACGCCACCGCGAGGCCAGTTATAGCAGCAACGCGTTAAAATAAACAACGCTACAGCTACGTAATGTAGCAGCAGCGCATTCAGGCAATAATCGCTACTGCTAAATTAACTACAAAAATCAATGAGCATTCAGCGCATTCAGTGCATTCAACGTAACATAGCAGCAGCGTTTTTTTATGTCTATGTCTATTTTTACATACTGACACATAGCAGTAGCACGTTCAGGCCGAAAGGCGCTACTGATAGCTAGTTTAGCAGTAGCGTGTTTACCTATAGCACGCTACTGTTATCACACTCACACACACTCACGGTCTCCTCCTCACCCCCCGCGCCGTCGGTCCTCCCCCGTCGCCCCTCCCCCAATCTGCGCCGCTGTCGCCTTATCCTCCTCGCTGGACTTGGTACCGGCCTCCTCCTCCGTCCTCCCTCCACTCGCCGCTGGCCGCCCCCTCCTCGCTCCGCCTTCCTCCTCGATCCGTCCTCCCTCCACTCGCCGCCGGCCGGCCCCTCCTCGCTCCGCCTTCCTCATCCGCCCTACTATCTTCTCCCTCCTCGAGTCGCCCCTCCTTGTCCCTCCTCCCTGATACATTTTGATTTAGTAGGCTTTCATATGTAACATTTTGATTTAGTTGATATGATTCAGTTGATTTAGTAGGCTAGTTGATTTAGTTAATTTAGAACATTTTGATTTAGTTTATTTAGTAGGCTAGTTGATTTAGTTGATTTAGTAGGCTAGTTGATTTAGAACATTTTGATTTAGTTGATTTAGTATGCTAGTGGATTTAGTATGCTAGTTGATTTAGTTGATTTAGTATGCTCGATTTAGTTTTTTTGTAATAAGTTATTTTTTGGCAAAATGTAGGTGCCAATATAGTTAAGTTTGCCACTTTTTTCCTGTGAAGTGAATCGTTAATCCTTTGCTCATATTGCTTTAGGAAAATGGCGCCACCACCAGCACCACTATGTCGACTGTGCAAGTCAAGGTGCGCCAGCAGCCTTGCAACTGGCAAGCTGTTCGGCATCTACTTCCATCCGAGTTTTCGTCATGCGGCGGTAAGAAATTAGATGAAATGTAACAACTATTTTATTTTTAGTGTTGGCATTACTACATTGTGTCATTTTGCTTTTCTTACGCAGATCGTCCCATGCAACGTGAGGTTGAAATTCAACAAGCTGACAGGAGATACTGTGACATTTGAGGCTCCTGGGGGGCCGTACACTATGGAGGTCGAGAAAGGACGCAATATGTCGCAGATTGGAGGAGATGGATGGGCCCGTTTCCTCGCTCGCATGCGTCTTACTGGTGGTGAGTTGATCAGATTCTCCTTCAGAGCAGAAAGACCCAAGCTGGTTGTCATTTATATCAACCTGGTGGAAGATGATGAAGATGACGAAGATAATGAAGATAATGAGGACCCACTCAATGAAGATGATGAGAACCCACTTCATGAAGCCATCATAGCTCAAAGAATGAGGCTGAGCGAGGAGGAGGTGTGCAACCTATGGGACATTATTCCGCCACGTGATGACTTTGTCGGGGTGCCATTCGTAACCCGCCTGACAAGTACCATGGTCGATCGGCATGAAATGGTATGTTATACGTACTGCATGTAGTAATTTGATGATATATATATATGCTTTATTGTTATACTTACAAATGCAAATTATCCGATTATATGCTTAGTGAATCCGATGATATGCTTAGTGTAGAGTCCAATGATATGCTTTGTGGAATCTAGTCGATGATATACTTTAGTGTAGAGTCTGATCACATGCTTATTAGTGTAGAATCCAAGGAACTATTAATAGTGTAGATAATCCATATATATACTTATTAGTAGAATTCATGATTAATTAGTACAAATGCGTAGTACTGTGTCTTTTGATAGTGTAGAAATCTAGACTTAATAGAAATATATTTGCAAGAGTATGTGTGAGGCTATTTATTAATTGATATGTTTTTCTTATTCAGAGATTGCCAAAGAACCTATCTGTGAGTTGTGGTATCGAGCCTAATGAAGAAGGCTCAGTTGGACTACGCCTTACCGCAAGGGGCTCCGTCACCACATGTACTTACCGCATGGGCACAGATGGTCGCACACACTTGAACTCGGTTGGGTGGAAGAGATTCCTCGTTGGCAAGAATCTTCGTGCTGGACAGGCCATACTAATTACTATCAGGAACACCCACCGCCCAGGCTTGAGGATGATGATCGTCGTCGATATCATCTAGAACTACATATGTGTGTGTGGCTATATCATCTAGAACAACATATGATGATCGTCATCGATATCATGTAGAACTACATATGATGATCGTCGTCGATATCATCTAGAACTAAATATGATGATTGTCGTTGATGTCACCTTGTACTGCTTGAGGATGCATGTTGAGTATATATGAAATTGTTATGTAGTACTCCCTCGGTTCCAAATTACTCGTCGTGGTTTGAGTTCAAATTTGAACTAAAACCACGACGAGTAATTTCGAACCGAGGGAGTACTACCTAGTACCTATAATGCTTTATGAAATTGATATCTAGTAGTACCTAGTAGTACCTAGTATCTGGAAATTGCAGTTTATCGAAGCTGGAATGGGAAATGGTGAAAGATATAACAGTAGCGCTGGACCGGGAAACCGCTACAACTATGTAATAGCAGCGCGTTCCTGAAAAGCGCTGCTGCTATAGTCAATAGTGGTAGCACGGGTACAGGCAGCGCTACTACTAAGAGTTAGCTGTAGCGCCTTATTGGTAGCGCGGGCACCCGCGCTGCTGATAGGCCTAAAACCCGCGCTGCTGCTAGCCTTTTCCCTAGTAGTGACATATCCTATAAACACCAGAAACTAGTTGCAACTCCTGGATAGAGGACAAGGGTGATCAAGAAGCCGAGAGGGTCCATTGGTTTCGGGCCCAATGCGTGGTAGTAACTGTTTCATGGATCACAAACACAGAACTCAATTCCTAAGGACGGCTTCAATGAGACAACCCACCATGTACTCCTACATGGCCTCTCACCGCTACCTTTACCAAATCGTGTTCACACACTTAGCTCTCAACAGTAGGACATGTTTACACACCTCTGATTCATCCCCGATGAATCAGACCTGACTCAACTCTAAGCAGTAGCAGGCATGACAAACAAACATGAATGAGTAGGCACATCAGGGCTCAAACAACTCCTACTCATGCTAGTGGGTTTCATCTATTTACTGTGGCAATGACAGGTCATGCAGAGGAAAAGGGTTTAACTACCGCAGCATGTAACAGTTGAATCGTTGTTGTCCTAATGCAGTAAAAGAGAGCAGGAGCGATAGAGTGGGATTGTATCAGAATGAACAAGGGGGTTTTGCTTGCCTGGCACTTCTGAAGATATCATTGGGTCTTCATCAGTGTCAACGATCACAGCATCGGTACAACATCTATCGAGAGGGGACAACCACCAGCAATAGAGAAGAACACAATCAATGCATATGCGACAGTATGATGCATGATAATGACATGGCAATATGCTGTGATTTGAGCTAATGCATCTAGTTATGATTTAAATGAAGTTGGTGTGAATACAAGATTCAAATTCCAACTCCATATATGATTATTTAAATGCCCTTTATTTGTTTTGTCCAAACCAGAGGACAAACATTGTTCAAACATGCATGAAATGGTACAGATGGATTCCTGGATTTTTTCTGATAATTTTTCATATATAATTTATCTTATTTGGAGTTACGGTTGAATTTCTATGATTTTTGGAAGTTTAGGGGATTTTCTGAAAATAAATAAATCATTTAGATTTATTTAAAATACAGAAAAGCATTACTGCATCAGCCTTGCATCATGCTGACATCATCTGGTCAACAGACGCGGTCCAGGTCAAACCTGACCAGTGGGACCCACTGGCCACTAGTTAGTTAACTAACTAAAGTTAGTTAGTGTTAAACTAATACTAATCCTAGTTTAATTAGTGGCCTGGGGCCCACATGTCAGTGACCTGGGGAGTGAAACTGGGCCCACCCAGTCAATGGTCAGCGGGGTCAAACCCGCCGGCGACTCAACGCCGGATAGGCCCGAGACGGTGGCGCGGCTCGGAAAACGCCCACAGGGAAAGGGCGAGGCCGTTCTTGGGCTCGTTGGAGAGCTCTTGCAGGTGCGCATCTAGTGGGGGTGGAGGCCGGGTCTATCGTGGCCAGAGCCAATGGCAGCAAGCTCCAAGGCGGCGGCCGGAGTTCGGCCATGTGCGGGGTTTGGGCTACGGCGTGCAATCGCGGGAACTGAGGCGCTAGCGAGGCACTACGCGATGCGACAAGCATGTTGGTTAGCACGGGATGACCAAATGGTCGCCGGAGCGACGCCGGCGACAAGATCGAGCGGAGACGAGCTTCGGCCATGGTGGAACTATGGCCTAGAGGGTGCAAACGCGTGGGAAAGAAGAGGGGAAAAGCGGCGGAGCTCACAGGGAGGTCGATGAGCAGATCAGTGGGCTCGGGGGCGACCGGAGCGAGGCGAATCGATGAATGGCATCCGGCGGGTACCGAGGTTGAAGACGACCCGATGGCGGAGATGCAGGGCCTCCGACGAAGCGTGGCTCGGTGGGGAGGGCGAGGGCGTCGCGGCGGAGCTTTTGGACATGTCGGAGAGGCGAGGGGGAGGAGGTGGCCGCGATGGTGCACGTCGGCGGCGGCGAGCGCGTTCGGGGAGAGAGCTGAGAAGGGGGAGAAGCCATGGGAGAATGAGAAAAGTGAGAGGGGGACGAGGGAGAGTGCGTGGCACTCGTAGACGGCGTCCTGGGTGTCGGCAGAAGCAGGAGGTGGCCGGCGTGTGGCTGCGGGCGCCGGGCACGCGCCTCTCGTCCTCCTGGCGAGAGGAGGGGGATGACTGGCAACAGCCAGTGGGCTGGGCCGAGCTGGGCCAGGCCAGGGCGACAGGTAAGCTCTAACTCTCTCTCTCTCTTTTCTGTTTTCTTTTTCTATTTTCTACAAATGTTTTGGCTTTTAAATAAAATGCCAGAGCATTTTCAAAAATCATGAGCTTGCTTGTGGGCACTGTTTGGAATATTTCCAACAGTAACCATTTCAGCTCATGAGTATTTGGACATTTAAAATATTTATAAAATTTAAATGTCCAATTCAAATACATTATGGGTTAATTCAAAAATCCAGGAATGGCCTATAAATATGTTCATCATTTTTGTCAGAGGTTTTCACCTTTATCAAAAATCATGAACATTTCCAGAGGGCATTTTGGATTCACTGAAAATATTTTTAAGTTGAACCTATTTGATTTGGTTCTGGTGCTAGGGTTTGAACAGCCCCCATTTCAACTTTTCAAGCATTAAACATGATGCCATGATGATCAAGCAAGGTCAAGCAAAGGCTAAGCCAGGGCTGTGACAACTCACCCCCACTAAACAAGAATCTCGTCCCGAGATTCAGGACATGAGGTAAGAAGACAGAGGGGACACAAGGCTAACACGGTCTTCATGATCCAGGTTGCACTTCATAGGAACGTTGACACGATCACCATCTTTGTCTCGATGTCTTTCTCCGAGAACTCCATCCAACACGATAATGGAAAGAAAAGAAACTCTCGAAGAATCGATCTTCTTGAAGATCGAGCAACCGACGATCAACTCTCAGAATGATACATAGCGACATCTGTCGAGATGATACACGATACACACATCAAGAATGATGGAGATGAGCATATGACAAGGTTTAAATAAGTAGCGGAATTCCCACACCTAGGAGGGTGGTGAACGGTGTCAACGTAGCGAGGAGTTGGGTTGCCATGATACCACAACGAGACACCTTAAAGAAGGTCACTCGTAGAGATATTCCCTTAAGTGGCAAAAAGAATTACTTTTGATCCATAGATCATTGAAACTCTTCATTCCAGCTTAAGGCAATTTACAACTGATCGTTTGAAATAGCTCGAGGAAATGGCATACTCGGACTAGGATGGATGATGTGGACTACCTTGTTTAAGACAACGCAAGGGATGATTTTTCTTGCGCGTGCTCTAAGGAACTTGAGCATTTCCATATTCATCAAGGTTCTACCAACATCCGTGTCGAGGATCCTGGCAACACATCTTACTACTTTGACAAATAGTGATGGGCAATGCAGATGCATAGAAAGACACCCCTTTCTCAGATTTCACCTTAGCGAGGCCAAGGGAACGAAATCTGGATGATCGACCGAGAGACATTTAGCACCCCGCTTCTAATGTTCTCCTTGATGTGCTAGCGCAACCCATTTGTAGATATGGTTTGATAACTAGAACATCAAGTAAAAGGTCAGACTTCGGAAGCTTAAGAATCCATAAGGAATAACTACGGAGGCAGATCCTGCGAGATCCTTATGGGAAAGTGGCCAATGTTCTTCAATCGAGATTGAGGGAGTCCCAGATTAGGGGGTGTCCGGATGGCCGGACTATACCTTCAGCCGGACTCCTGGATTATGAAGATACAAGATTGAAGACTTCGTCCCGTGTCCGGAAGGGATTTTCCTTGGCGTGGAAGGCAAGCTTGGCGATATGGATATGCAGATCTCCTACCATTGTAACCGACTTTGTGTAACCCTAACCCTCTCCGGTGTCTATATAAACCGGAGGGTTTTAGTCCGTAGGACAACATAGAGAACAACAATCATACCATAGGCTACCTTCGAGGGTTTAGCCTCTCTAATCTCGTGGTAGATCTACTCTTGTACTACCCATATCATCAATATTAATCAAGCAGGACGTAGGGTTTTACCTCCATCAAGAGGGCCCGAACCTAGGTAAAACTTCGTGTCCCTTGCCTCCTGTTACCATCCGGCCTAGATGCACAGTTCGGGACCCCCTACCCGAGATCCGCCGGTTTTGACACCGACAGAGATACTACAATAATAGGTCTTCCGGCTGGATGTGTTGGTCACGACATCCACTTTACCGGTTATCGAGAGACCAATATTATAGTTCTTGGAAAATGCTCCAACCATCATATCTGCCTGAGATTCAGATCTGGTTGGTGTCAGGATATTCCAGCCTCATCGAGTCTAGAAAGGAAAAATGAAGGTTTGCAACACAAATCGATGAGACGACGTTGCGAGATTCTCGGGGGAATGAACTACGGCAGTAAGCTCCAAAACATGAGCCAGTTCTGCTACAAGCATGTGAACACGCTGTCCTAGACAAGCATGGTCACCTGGTAGTCTTAAAATGAAACACTACCGAGTTCAGGGGGAACCATCAATGAGGATATCGAAGTCCTTGCGTAGGTCTAACTCTTAAGAAGAAACTTCTTCTCCTTGAACAACTCAATCAGTGGCTTGGTGTGCTAGGGATATGTATAGAATGTAGATGACCAGTCTATCAGACTATAGAATACTTCGCACATGCATGATTGACTTGGGATGATTCCAGAGGAAGCAAAAACAAACTTTCTCGAATTCACGGCGGCAACTTACATCAGATGCACATGAATTAGAGGAAGTCACATCTTTCATCCAAACATATGCTTCATGAACGAAACACAAAGAAATGCTTACACAAGTTTCCAACGCTAGCTTGATGTCCAACAGAATCATGGACAAGATAAAGATGTTGTCGATGGCTCAACAACAATTTATCAAGATTTCCATAAAATGGAATTCCACAACTATGTGAACAAGGTGTTAGCATTGGCCAGACCCAAAGATATAATGGTGTATGCTCGAGGAAACAACCACAAGTAAGACAACATTACGAGCATCATTGGTTCTGATTTGATTTGATGATAGCCCATACTCTAATCAAGGTTTGGACAAGACGATAGATTCAACAACCGATCATGAGGAACAATTGATGAAGATATCATCTCTCTTCAACACACACACAACACAAAGATATCCCTTCAGAAAGAACCAAATTCGGCAAAGCCTTTTATCTTCCAACTCTCCAAGTTGTTGTCTAGGTCAACGAACTAGCTCAGGGATATCCAACACAGATTTTTGGCGAAAGAGTGGTTTATTGGAAAACCAACTTGATCACGAACTCAACATATCGGTCAGGTGACAACCTGGTAACACTTCCGAGAAGATTTTCAGAAAATCATGAACCACCGATATGTCTCTAAGCTCGAGAACAATCTTGCTTTTCAAGGCAAGAAGACATGATCAGAAGGGTAAGGGATTCAATCCTAACTCAAAGATCAAAGAGTGCACCAGAAATAAGGACAAGATAGCACGATCAATCCTAGAATAGTGATTCGATAACCAACATGCTAAGAATGATATTAATGTCCATTAACTACCAAGAAACTAGTTGCTAGGAGTATTGACTTCACACATCATGGTTCACTTGTCGGTACTCTGGTTGCAACAACACGGAACCGAGGAGGGAATGATGATGGCGAGAAGTATCACTGCGTCAAGAGTGCATAAGAGATGGTGCAATTCTCATGGCAATCCTGACATAAAGGGGGTAATACTCCAGGATAGAATAGAGCAAAAGCTGGATTGGCATTTGATCTGCAGAACAGAACACAACTACTTTGACCCAATCCTAGATATGGACGAGGTACTGGAGTTTGTTTCTCCTAGTCATTCCGGAATAGAATGGCTTGACGGACCACTAGAGTAATAGGCATCGATAAACATGATTGCCAGCTACTCCTTACTATCAATTGATAGCCGAGGGCCAGAAAACAACTAAAGAGGGACAACTCAAAGGAACATACGATTTTCTGAGTTCTGGATGCCTGGATTAGTATGCCGAACAAATTCAACATATTTCTTCCGGATAACCCATGCAGAGAGGTAGGATTGGCAGAGTCACAATATAAAATGGGGAACTCATCAAGAGCCCTCCTGTTGTGATCTTTTGGTCCAACAAACTTCTGCCATAAGTGGTTCATAGTATTTGGAAGAAGGAAATACCACAGACCTCGAGGACTAATGCGAAGGTTACTAATATCCTAAAGGAACTAGCAACACTATCAACATGAGGCAAGTAGAGTGAATCTCGGGTTCAAGAACCCGGGAATAGAATACCTACTACTAAATGGCATCACGGGATGCTTTCGAGAATGGTGGCCAAAATCATCACACTAGAACACCAAACATGGCTAGATGACTAGATGGTTTCATAAGGCACCTAGGGTCATAATAGTAGCTCCAACATATACGCTGAGGCAACGGAGTACCTCACAGACCGTGTAGTGTGCTTAATCTGGCCCAAAAGGACATCGGGAACGGAAAGAAAGGATTTGCAACTGCATCAGACTATGTAGAGACCTGGGATGACTCGGACAGCATAACGGCTGTAAATGCACAAAATGATTTGAGAAATCATGCAAAATGGTGGCATAACCACTCAACAACATAATATCCAGGTTCCGAGATCAACTGTCAACACACAGAAATAGTAGGAACTGAACTAAGAATTGAATCCATCAATCATATAAGTCTATGGATTAGTAACACGTCATCCTGATAGATAGATTAGAAGGCCTAGTTCTTAAACCCCGTAGAAGAGAAGAGGATGACTCAGATCAGAAGGCCATAAGGTAAAGGAGTAAAAAGAGCCTTACGTTCCCTTTCACAATCAATTCCCCTACATAACTAAAGCATTTCTAGACACAACTTCGACCAGTTTGGCTTGGTAATCCTACAGGCAGTCAGGCTCTGATAACAAAGCTGTCAGGACCCCGATTCCAAGTCACATCGATCTAGCCGGTAACACCTCATATCACTTTGCGGCCTCACGCACGGTATTCCCACGGGTGTCGCCTTACCATGGCCCGGGACTGTTTGCGCCTTTTGGCTCATGTATATGATAGTGTCGCTAGCATCCATATGACAGAGAACCCGGGCCGACATGACTAGTCGTGAACCCAAAGTGGCACTAACTTATGGGGACAGGCATACAGGAATCAACATCGAGCATGTCGGTCAGCAGCGTGCGAATCCGGGCTGTAGCACTGGGCTAACAGGACTCCGGTGAACTGGGCTGTAGCAGGCTAGGCAGGACTCCGGAGGTCACCGCGTGACATTTCCCCGAAGGGACAGACACAGGAACGAAGTGAATCACATGCCGGCCAGTCAAGTGTTCCGGAGCAGTAGTGCTGGGCTAGCAGGACTCCGGTGAACCGGGCTGTAGCGGACTACTATGGCTCATGGAAGCACAAGACTACATTTCCCCATAAGAGAGGCTACCAAGGATAAACCACTAGGTTGTCGGATCCCACACATACCAAGCATTTCAATCATACACACAATATGCTCAATATGTGCAATACAACATGGCATCACAACAAGACTCTACGACTCAGAGTATTTATTCATTAGGCTCCGAGGAGCAAGATAATACAAACATGGGTCTCATGACCCAACATTCAGAGCATACAAGTCAAACACATGTGGAAGCTTAACATGTCTGAGTACAGACATCTACAAATGAAAAAGGCTGAGAAGCCTGACTATCTATCAGATCCTGCCGAGGACACAGGATCGTAGCTGAGGTATCAAGTTAAATGTCGAAGTCCACACGGAACTACTAGCGAGACTGAAGTGTCTCTGCAAAACATAAATTAAGCAAACGTGAGTACAAAAGTACTCAGCAAGACTTACATCAGAACTAGCTACATATGCATCAGTATCAACAAGGGGGGTGGTGGAGTTTGACTGCAGCAAGCCAGCTTTGACTCAGTGGCTAACCTGAACTACGACTGCAAGCAACTCTTTTGAGGTAGCGCACATGAGTCCACATATTCACCATTCAATACACCACTATGGATCCGCTCCCGTCTCCCTACGAGAAGGCCATCCATAGCACTCACACTTATCTTGCGAGTTTTAGAGTATCCACTTTCACTTGTCTATGAACTGTTATAGGCAACCCAGAAGTCCATTACCGCGGACACGGCTATTCGAATAGATGATGTTAACCCTGCAGGGGTGTACTTCTTCACACACGCTCTCACCACTTACCGCCGTTTACACGACATGTACTCGTCAACCTTCAAGCGGAAGCCCAATGAGGGTGTCGGCCACGGCCTACCTAAACACTCAAGTCTCTAGTCCAGGTTTATCGCCTATCCAGGTTCCATCCACAGGGAGTCCGGCCGAGGTTTCCACATACGGCCCCGAACGATGTGAACAGGGTTCCCGAGACACCAAACGGGTGCCCGGTACACCATGCCACGATGTATCTACCGCATCATAGCCCACCCCTAGGGTCAGCGCTACACACGGCCGCCAACACATATCCTATAAACACGAGAAACTAGTTGCAACTCCTGGACAGAGGACAAGGGTGATCAAGAAGCCGAGAGGGTCCATTGGTTTCGGGCCCAATGCGTGGTAGTAACTATTTCATGGATCATAAACACAGAACTCAGTTCCTAAGGACGGCTTCAATGAGACAACCCACCATGTACTCCTACATGGCCTCTCACCGCTACCTTTACCAAATCATGTTCACACACTTAGCTCTCAACAGTAGGACATGTTTACACACCTCCGATTCATCCCCGATGAATTAGACCTGACTCAACTCTAAGCAGTAGCAGGCATGACAAACAAACATGAATGAGTAGGCACATCAGGGCTCAAACAACTCCTACTCATGCTAGAGGGTTTCATCTATTTACTGTGGCAATGATAGGTCATGCAGAGGAAAAGGGTTTAACTACCGCAGCATGTAACAGTTGAATCGTTGTTGTCCTAATGCAGTAAAAGAGAGCAGGAGCGAGAGAGTGGGATTGTATCGGAATGAACAAGGGGGTTTTTCTTGCCTGGCACTTCTGAAGATATCATTGGGTCTTCATCAGTGTCAACGATCACAGCGTCGGTACAACGTCTATCGAGAGGGGACAACCACCAGCAATAGAAAAGAACACAATCAATGGATATGCGACAATATGATGCATGATAATGACATGGCAATATGCTGTGATTTGAGCTAATGCATCTAGTTATGATTTAAATGAAGTTGGTGTGAATACAAGATTCAAATTCCAACTCCATATATGATTATTTAAATGCCCTTTATTTGTTTTGTCCAAAACAGAGGACAAATATTGTTCAAACATGCATGAAATGGTACAGATGGATTCCTTGAATTTTTCTGATAATTTTTCATATATAATTTATCTTATTTGGAGTTACAGTTGAATTTCTATGATTTTTGGAAGTTTAGGGGATTTTCTGAAAATAAATAAATCATTTAGATTTATTTAAAATACAGAAAAGCATTACTGCGTCAGCCTTGCATCATGCTGACGTCATCTGGTCAAGAGACGTGGTCCAGGCCAAACCTGACCAGTGGGACCCACTGGCCAGTAGTTAGTTAACTAACTAAAGTTAGTTAGTGTTAAACTAATACTAATCCTAGTTTAATTAGTGGCCTGGGGCCCACATGTCAGTGACCCGGGGAGTCAAACTGGGCCCACCTAGTCAACGGTTAGCGGGGTCAAACCCGCCGGCGACTCGACGCCGGCGAGGCCCGAGACGGTGGCGCGGCTCGGAAAACGCCCACAGGGCACGGGCGAGGCTGTTCTTGGGCTCGTTGGAGAGCTCTTGCAGGCGCGCATCTAGTGGGGGTGGAGGCCGGGTCTATCATGGCCGGAGCCAACGGCGGCGAGCTCCAAGGCGGCGGCCGGAGTTCGGCCATGTGCGGGGTTTGGGCTACGGCGTGCAATCGCGGGAACTGAGGCGCTAGCGAGGCACTACGCGATGCGGCAAGCATGTTGGGTAGCACGAGATGACCAAATGGTCGCCGGAGCGACGCCGGCGACAAGCTCGAGCGGAGACGAGCTTCGGCCATGGTGGAACTAAGGCCTAGAGGGTGCAAACGCGTGGGAAAGAAGAGGGGAAAAGCGGCGGAGCTCACAGGGAGGTCGATGAGCAGATCAGTGGGCTCGGGGGCGACTGGAGCGAGGCAAATCGATGAACGGCGTCCGGCAGGTACCGAGGTTGAAGATGACCCGGTGGCGGCGATGCAGGGCCTCCGGCGAAGCGTGGCTCGGTGGGGAGGGCGAGGGCATCGCGGCGGAGCTTCTGGACATGTCGAAGAGGCGAGGGGGAGGCGGTGGCCGCGGTGGTGCACGTCGGCGGCGGCGAGCGCGTTCGGGGAGAGAGCAGAGAAGGGGGGAAGCCATGGGAGAGTGAGAAAAGTGAGAGGGGGACGAGGGAGAGTGGCACTCGTAGACGGCGTCCTGGGTGTCGACAGAAGCAGGAGGTGGCCGGCGTGTGGCTGCGGGCGTCGGGCACGCGCCTCTCGTCCTCCTGGCGAGAGGAGGGGGATGACTGGCAGCAGCCAGTGGGCTGGGCCGAGCTGGGCCAGGCCAGGGCGACAGGTAAGCTCTAACTCTCTATCTCTCTCTCTCTCTCTTTTCTATTTTCTTTTTCTATTTTCTGCAAATGTTTTGGCTTTTAAATAAAATGCCAGAGCATTTTCAAAAATCATGAGCTTGCTTGTGGGCACTGTTTGGAATATTTCCAACAGTAACCATTTCAGCTCATGAGTATTTGGACATTTAAAATATTTATAAAATTTAAATGTCCAACTCAAATACATAATGGGTTAATTCAAAAATCCAGGAATGGCCTATAAATATGTTCATCATTTTTGTCAGAGGTTTTCACCTTTATCAAAAATCATGAACATTTCCAGATGGCATTTTGGATTCACTGAAAATATTTTTAAGTTGAACCTATTTGATTTGGTTCTGGTGCTAGGGTTTGAACAGCCCCCATTTTAACTTTTCAAGAATTAAACATGATGCCATGATGATCAAGCAAGGTCAAGCAAAGGCTAAGCCAGGGCTGTGACAGATCTTTACGTCTCGAAAATTTCGAGACTCCTCGTCATGTCTGTGATCATATCTGGGACTCTGAACTACCTTCGGTACATCAAAACACAAAAACTCATAATACCGATCGTCACAGAACTTTAAGCGTGAGGACCCTATGGGTTAGAGAACTATGCAGACATGACCGAGACATGTCTCCAGTCAATAACCAATAGCGGAACCTGGATGCTCATATTGGTTCCTACATATTCTACGAAGATCTTTATCGGTCAAACCGCATAACAATATACGTCGTTCCCTTTGTCATCAGTATGTTACTTGCCTGAGATTTGATCGTCGTTATCTCAATACCTAGTTCAATCTCGTTACCGGCAAGTCTCTTTTACTCGTTCTGTAATGCATCATCCCGCAACTAACTCATTAGTCACATTGCTTGCAAGGCTTATAGCGATGTGCATTACCGAGAGGGCCCAAAGATACCTCTCCGACAATCGGAGTGACAAATCCTATTCTTGATCTATGCCAACTCCACGAACACCATCAGAGACACCTGTTGTGACATTTGATAGCACACAAAGTGTTCCTTCGGTATTCGGGAGTTGCATAATCTCATAGTCATAGGAACATGTATAAGTCATGAAGAAATAAATAGTAGTAAACTTAAACGATCAAGTGCTAAGCTAACGAAATGGATCAAGTCAATCACATCATTCTCCTAATGATGTGATCTCGTTGATCAAATGACAACTCATGTCTATGGCTAGGAAACTCAACCATCTTTGATCAATGAGCTAGTCAAGTAGAGGCATACTACTGACACTATTTTTGTCTATGTATTCACACATGTATTATGTTTCCGGTTAATACAATTCTAGCATGAATATCAAACATTTATCATGATATGAGGAAATAAATAATAACTTTATTATTGCCTCTAGGGCATATTTCCTTCATAATTCACTCAGATTTACCATCCCATATAGCAAGGCGAATAATAAGAGTAAGTCGGTATGGTGATCAATCCATTCCGCACCCAAATCATTACCTAGTATATGGTTTAGCGAATCTCGCATTCTAACACTCGGTCTTCCTCACGAGCATTGCATATTTCTCTTGTCGACGAACTAAGTTCGGAAAAATCCATTGATTCTACAAGCCAAACAAACATCTATTGTTCCTTCACAACTCTAAGGTTTTGCGCAAAATCCTATAAGATCATTTGTTGTTAAAGTCGTAACTTCTTCTAGGGTTTTTCCTTCAGCAAGAGTGTGCTTGCTTCTTGGCAGGTCCTGAGGCATGTGGGTTATGGCCCATCACATCACTTGCAAACCTTGAAATCATCATCGGGGGCAACCGATCATTATTCCAACATCCAGCTTCCGAGCATTCTTAAATCCATCCAATTGTACTATCTCCCTTCCTTCTATTTGTACCAAACCAAGACGTGATTACTCAGACTCATCATGGAGTTACAATTGTTCCATATTACCAACATTATACCTCCTTTATATCCAATAGTACTTCATCTCTTCATATTCTTGGGGTATCCCACATATCGAGATAAAACTTATACTTATGAAGTCCACTCCATGGAACATCATTATCCTTTCTAGGTGTCAAGTGTCCTCACAGGGAACTACCACCCTTGAATGCACAAATTCATCCATAGACCATATTTCTCATATCCTCAAAAATGGTCAAAATCTTTCTTCATAGAGTAACTCCTCATAAAATCAAATTAGTTCCAATGATGTTAACTTTATTGATTCTCAATTTAATACAATCTCCTGCCCTTCCATTACATGCCTCAACTCAACACCTCAATATAAAAGAAAGGTTCCCACTACTACTACTATATTTCTTTTGTTGCAAACTCAACTATTTAGCACAAGCCTCCTTCTCTTTGGGACAATCTCTGGCAAAGTGCCCTGCTTCATTTCAACCGAAACATATTACTTCTGACAAGTCTCGAGGTTTCCTTGTGATTTCAAAGCCTCCTTGGGTCCTCGGCATCCTTTTTGGGCAACTGCTGAAGTAGTGCCCTGACTCCTTGCACTTGAAACAGGTGATATGACTCAGGTCCTTCCTGGAATCCAATCTATTTCTCTTCTTGGACTTTTTCGTTCCAATCAGGGCTTCTATTTCATGTGGGTCATACTCTACTTCCTCTGTCGGGAATTCTACTAGGTCCCCATTCAGACAATTTTGGGAGATGTGTCCTTCTTCTCCACATGAATAGCATGACTTGATGCAGGGTTTAATTGGGTCTTCTTTGGGTGTGTCCTCCACCTCTTCCTTCATCACAGGTTCTTCCAAAATTTCCATGAGGGCTCCTTTCATTGCTTCTTTCTTTTGCTGTATGGTTCTTTGTACCATGGGGGTAAATGTGACACTGAGCAGGGTAGTGGGTAGTCCCTTCACACAAGAAACAAGTTACCTACCTAGTGGGGCATTCTTCCTCTGGGTGACTTTCTTCACAATGAGGGCATTCATCCTTGTGTTCTTTATGGTTGTGTCCTATTGCTCCACAGAGCTTGCATGCACAAGGTTTCTTCATATCATTTCCATAAGGCTTCAACTTCTGGGACACAAGTCGAGACCTTTGCAGAGTCAACTTAAATTCTTTCCAAGTGGTTACTCCTTGCCATCCATTGATGGTTTGGTACATCCTCCACCAAGTAGCAGCACCTCTTTCAAAGCACTGAAGAGCATGTTGGGCCATATCCTTTCCGGCTATAGTGTCATTCTCCATATGATCTTCCATGTTCTGAATCCATAGGTCTGTCTCCAATTGACTTATCGGTCCAGAAAATATGAGTTCATCTCCATTCATCCTCTATTGGGTCCAAGGGTTTTGGGGTGAGAGAGAGAGATAGGGAGGGATACACACAATACAAACAATAGTTTTGAAAGGATAGATTTTTTTGGTGGCTATCGAAAAAACATCAAACAAATGACAGCTCACAAACGTCACATCTAATGTAGGTATATAATAGGGGTTTAGTCTTCTAAAGGTCAAATAAATCTTCAAAATCGCCAAACTCTTCAAGTCTTGTTCATGTCTCCGATGGATTCTTCCGATCGTGTTTGTCCTTCTCAAGTTCTTTTGCCAGATCCTCTCTATTGACAAAAAGTTTCTCGTGACGTCCTTTAATATTCTGGAGTTGCATTCGAAACTTCTGGGTTTCAACATCCTTGGCATGAACCTTGGTCCTACTATCCTTCAATTTGCTCCAGTATCTCGAGGTTTTGCTCCCCCAGCTTGGCTACTTTCAGCTTCTCGGTCCTGAGTTCTTCACGAAATGCTTCCTTGCCAAATACGGCTTCCTGCAGGTCCATCTTAAACTTCTTGATGTAATACTCCAGATCCTGGTGATACACCGGCTAAGGTTAAAACTTCATCTTTTGCTGATAGGTGCTCCATTATCCCTTTTGTCATCCAATCCTTCCGAAGAAACGTATGCTTAACTCAGCATGGTGACAATAGCATAAGCGGGCGATAACATCATTGATATCCATGTTTATGCCCATATCTTTGCCATGAGCTATCATACCATAGTTGGTATCTCCTGCCTTAGGGTTTTCTTGACAAAACTTCGAGTTTTAACGCTTCATGTTCCGGTATTTCTCCGACACACCTTGATCTCGGGTATTGACACCTTCCATAGTCCGACAAGTTCCATAAGGGCAGCCTTCCTAGGTCATACCAATCTGGAAATTCTTCAAAGCCTTCAAATTTCCCTAGTCTTCAGAGTCTTCAACCATCGTAGTTTCATTATTATAATGCTCGGTAAAATCCTCTTCATTCCAAAGTGGTCTTAGTTGTCTGATATCTTGTACTTCTTGGAGTGATCTCATTAGTCGAATGTTCGTGTGGTAAAAAAGGGGAAAAGGGTATAGTGTAACTAAAAGGGAATATTTGATAAAGCTTAGAAAAGAAGAGAGGTAGAAGATCTTTTTGAAAATAAGGTTTTAGAAAAAATCTTTCATATGGGCTTGCCAGTTTCTAGGGGTCACGTCCTACAGTCAACATGTGCTCTGATACCATCTTGTAGCGAACCGACCCGAATGGATCAAGTCTCTGTGCTTAAGTGTCATCCCTGGATCGGTATGCTGACACACACAATACTCAAGGATTTATAACAGAGGTAAATCACATGTATAAAGTAACATAAATACTATTATCTCAATCCATATAGCGGAAGTAACAACAATGTTGTGGATTCCCATCAACACCAACGACAAAGTTGAGTGTAGAAATCGTAACCCTAACGTATCACTTACTCATCATAAGATAATTCTGCAACATGAGATGTTGCAGCCATGTAGGTTAGTACATTGAATGTACTGGCAAATTCACACCATAGGATAAAAATGAGAATGGCTATCTCTATATGCATATTTGGCTCGTGGAGGCTCAAAGTTTAGTTTTTCATAAAGCTAATTTTTCCCTACAACAAACAAATATATTTTATTTAACTACAAAGATGGTTGAAAAATTATTGAGAAGGTTCCTCCAACTCAATCCCAAAATAATCAATTATAACCCAACAAATTAATTAAGTAAAGTGATGAGATCAAATCAATAATTCAAGTACCGGATACTCAAGATGTTCATAACCGGGGACACGGCTAACCATGATTAGTTTGTACACTCTGCAGAGGTTTGCGCACTTTTCCCCACAAGACTCGATCTCATCCGTTGGTTTTCTCGCACTACATGGTGTTTGAGAAATGGAAGACCGAGACACAGTCTTTCAGAAGCATTTACTCTTTACTCTGGGTAGACAGTTACACCTACTTTCTCCTACATCTGCTAGCCTACCACTGAAAGAGGTCACGCAATATACTCAACTATGCCAGAGCCCATAATGGCTTGTGGCTGCACAAGGGAGTTTCTAGCATGAATAATCTTATGATCCCTATGAGCCTGGGTGGCGAACCATAGGATGATCACACGGGTACTCCGGGATATCCTAGGACAACACTGGATTCTCCAGGTGCCCACAACCAATCCACCCAGATGTGTATTTAAGTAGCCACCTTAAGTTAACCCTTAATTAACAATCCCCACATCTGTCAGGGATAAACTCAACCAATCCACGTCTACGAGCATAGCATAGCAGTATAAGCATAACGTAGAAGTAACTCCCAGAGTTTGATAATAAAAGGGCCATAGGTTCTACTTCATCATCTACTTCCCAAAATACCCACATGTTACACATCCTACTCATGCAATGTTTGAGGGTTGGAACTAATGCATAAAAACTGGGTATGAAAAATATGATCAAAGTGTGCACTTGCCTTGTACTGTTAATGAAGATGATTCACACTCATAACTCCTGATAGTTCTACTCGTCACACTCCAGTTAATATATCGTAAGCAAGCAATTGCATACATAAGCACTCATGCAAAAGAATCGAAGAAAATATCTTAGAGAACTTGCAAAAAACAGACAAATAACTCTCGCAACAGAAAACAATTTCTAACAGTACCAAAATTGGATGAATTTGGTCTTATCAGAAATTTTAGGTCAAGAGCTTCGATTTGCGAAAAGAATCAACTAAATCAGAGTTACGAAACTCAAATTATGATCAAAAAAAGTTTGAATATTAATCTGAACAAATTTCAAAATTTCAAAATTTCAAAAAGTTGATGTGACAGATTCACTGGATATGTGAAAACAAAACAAAACTATAGGCGTTGGTTTCATCTAATTTGGATGAATAGGTAAAAAGTTATGGCTATTTAAAAAATCAGGACCAAGCTGTTTTACGGACGAAAAATAGGTATGGCTAAAAGAATTATAGGTCTAATATATAAATACAGAGACTAATTGGTAATCTAATTATTCTACTATACTAGTCTAGAAATAATAAACTACGAAAGTATAAAAAGAATAAAAACGAAGAAAGATACCTTTATAAGGTAGAAGAAAGACGACTTCAAAGAGAGAAGGCAATTTTCAGAAGTCCCGTCGGAGAGGAGAAACATATTTTTATTTAATGAATCTAGTCAAACCAAAATATTAATTTAATCCTAATCGAATGAGAAAGATACCTTTGACTAAACATAGATGAAAATAAACGAAACAGGGAGAAAACCGAAACGCCTCGCACGGGCCTAAAGGCCATCGGCCGGCCCCGCGTGTACGATCTTCAGCTTTTTTGCCAAAGGAAGAAAGAACAAAAAAATCTAGGAAGAAAAAGGCTGGCTAGGCCTGGCCCATTTAGGAGAAAAAAAAGATGAGGTGCCCACTGTGACTATGCTACGCGTTTGGGCGACAAATAATTATGGGCCGTATGTATAGTTTTTTTTTGAAAATAGAAATAGAAGGAAAAGCAAATAAAGAAAATAAAATAAACTTTTATATAGACATATTATATATCAAAATTTTCAGAAAACTATTTTCTACAGCATGAACAGTTTTCTAGTACCAAATAAAATCCACAAAAAATTTAAATAAAGCAGAGAGTGCTACTGATGCAATAAAACCCAATAAAAATCATTTTAAAAATACCAAAATGATTTAAAATTTATTTCTCTCCAATTTTTTGATGTAGAGAATCATTTTACCCTATTTTGCATTTATTTTATTTTTGGAGAAAAATAATTTGAATAAAACCCAAATAACTCCAAATTGAAAATAATTTTAAAAGGACTTTAAATTTGATTATTTTAAACTACCAAATCATATTTCATATTTTTTGAAGAAGTCATTTTATCTTCTCTCATGAAAATCATTGAGTTGCTTAAAGTTTATGAATTTGAAATATTTTCAAATGAAATTCAAATCTTTTCAACAACCCTTTTCATTTATTTAAATGGAAGAAGTCATGTCATCTTCTCTCTAGGGTTTTGTGATGAAATAAATTTGAATTCTTGGAGATCAGAAAGCAAAGTGAAAGATTTGGGAAGTCATTTTATTCCCTCTCATTTAACTTTAAAAAAGTTTCAAATTTCACTCAATTTCACACAAGCAACCATAGCACAATCAAACAATCAATCAAATCTATTTATTTAATATAACATTCCAAAATTTAGAATTTTGAAATGTTACAAATACAAACTACATACGGAGCAAAATGAGTGAATCTAAACTGTAAAATATGCCTATATACATCCATATGTGGATGTATTGAAATCTCTAGAAGGGGTTGTATTTAGAAGCGGAGGGAGTATATGTTGATCATTTTAGACCTTATTAACCGGCTTGAACTTTAGTTTGTTTTATTTTTGTGAAAGGCTTGAAGTTTTGTTGACGAGCCATAGCTGCATATTTTGTTGCTTTGCGCTTTAGTTTCAAGCTACATTTTGTAGAACATGAGTCATGCATGGGACGAAGGTGTCCAAAGTCCAAACTCGGCTAGTGCAGCTGCCTGCACGTTCTGACGTTCACAAGGCACCAAAGCGCAGGCGGCAAACTTTGCTCGTTTATTATCTCGCCGGTCCAAGATGGGCGGCAAGTTCTAGACGCTGGACGAAGACCCACCGAATTCCATTTCCGGCTCCCAACCTCCTCTGCCCGATTCCTGTAAGTTTCCTGCCAAAATCATCCCAATTCTCTCAATGCCAAGCAACACCATGTGGTGGGGGTCGCTGCGGCTGCTGCTGCTGCTCGCGGCGGCGGTGGCGGCTGCTGCTGAGCCGGCGTCGACGCTCACCGGCCCGTCGCGGCCGGTGACGGTGGCGCTGCGGAAAGACAGGGGCCACGCGGTGGACCTGCCGGACACGGACCCCCGGGTGCAGCGCCGGGCCACGGGCTGGGCTCCCGAGCAAATCACCGTCGCGCTCTCCGCCGCTCCCACCTCTGCCTGGGTCTCCTGGATCACCGGTAGTAAGCTGCTCACCGGACTCTGATTCTTGGATTGGATGGCATTGATTCTTGGTTCCGCAGGCGAATTCCAGATGGGCGGCACCGTCAAGCCGCTGAACCCCGGCACGGTCGCCAGCGTCGTGCGCTACGGGCTCGCCGCCGATTCTTTGGTTCACGAGGCCACCGGCGACGCGCTCGTGTACAGCCAGCTCTACCCCTTCGAGGGCCTCCAGAACTACACCTCCGGCATCATCCACCACGTCCGCCTCCAAGGTGACCGCCGTCGTTCGTTGATCCCCTGTTCCACAATCATTTTTTTGCAATTTTTTTGGGAGTGCAATGAAATATAAAAATCTGCATGCAGGGCTTGAGCCTGCGACGAAGTACTACTACCAGTGCGGCGACCCGGGCATCCCGGGGGCGATGAGCGCCGTCCACGCGTTCCGGACGATGCCGGCGGTGGGGCCGCGGAGCTACCCGGGGAGGATCGCCGTGGTGGGAGACCTCGGGCTCACGTACAACACCACCTCGACCGTGGACCACATGGTCAGCAACCGGCCCGACCTGGTCCTCCTCGTCGGCGACGTGTGCTACGCCAACATGTACCTCACCAACGGCACCGGAGCGGACTGCTACTCGTGCGCGTTCGGCAAGTCGACGCCCATCCACGAGACGTACCAGCCGCGCTGGGACTACTGGGGAAGGTACATGGAGGCGGTGACGTCGGGCACGCCGATGATGGTGGTGGAAGGGAACCATGAGATAGAGGAGCAGATCGGCAACAAGACGTTCGCGGCCTACCGCTCCCGGTTCGCGTTCCCGTCGACGGAGAGCGGCTCCTTCTCCCCCTTCTACTACTCGTTCGACGCCGGCGGGATCCATTTCATCATGCTCGCCGCCTACGCCGATTACAGCAGGTCAGGGGAGCAGTACAGATGGCTGGTGAAGGACCTGGCGAAGGTGGACAGGGCGGTGACCCCCTGGCTGGTCGCCGGCTGGCACGCGCCATGGTACACCACCTACAAGGCTCACTACAGGGAGGTGGAGTGCATGAGAGTGGCCATGGAGGAGCTGCTCTACTCCCACGGCCTCGACATCGCCTTCACCGGCCATGTATCGATCACACCCTCTGGACATTGGCAAAGCAGCCGAGAGTGAAGAGTGATCAGTTGCTTGCTGTGATGCAGGTGCACGCGTACGAGCGCTCCAACCGGGTGTTCAACTACACGCTGGACCCGTGCGGCGCGGTGCACATCTCGGTGGGCGACGGCGGGAACCGGGAGAAGATGGCCACCACCCACGCCGACGAGCCGGGGCACTGCCCGGACCCGCGGCCCAAGCCCAACGCCTTCATCGGCGGCTTCTGCGCCTTCAACTTCACGTCCGGCCCGGCCGCCGGCAGGTTCTGCTGGGACCGGCAGCCGGACTACAGCGCCTACCGGGAGAGCAGCTTCGGCCACGGCATCCTCGAGGTACGTACGTACGAGGAAAACAAGATCCAAGAGAATTCTGACCAGCTAGATATATGGTTCGTCTGGCCGATGTGAGACGACGCAATGTGTTCTCATGCAGGTGAAGAACGAGACGCACGCTCTGTGGAGATGGCACAGGAACCAGGACCACTACGGAAGCGCCGGAGATGAGATTTACATTGTCCGGGAGCCGCACAGGTGCTTGCACAAGCACAACTCAACCAGGCCGGCACACGGTCGACAAAACACCACACGGGAATCGGGAGGTTAACTGCTGTACTGCTGGAGTAGATCGCGCGGTGTAATGGCAACTTTATAGACGGTTCGCCCAAGCGTGGAAATAAAAAGAAATACAGTAGCAACTAAAACATGGATTCATGTTTGTTTTTTAACACAGTACAGACGCAAGCGCTCATATAAACGCGCATACACTCACCCCTATGAACGCACACACGCACACCCTACCCCTATGAGCACCTCCGAGAGACTGAGCCGGCATATCATCTTGAGATTTTACGAAGTCACCGTAGGCGCCTCGTAGTCGACGGGAACGTCTCCTCCCACTGAAAGCGTATCGCCGGAATTCCTGAAATAAATCCAGGATAAATGCGAGCACCAGGATTTGAACCCTGGTGGATTAAGGATACCACTGTCCACCTAACCATCTCAACCATAAGTTGGTTTGGACATGGATTCATGTAGGGCAGTGCTAGGCGCCGCCAGACGGCCCAAATTTCGAACGGTCGCATGCTAGCCCCCCGACACCAGTAGCACCGGCCGTTGGATCTAGCCAAAAAAAAAAACCCGGTTCGCGAAGCTCCCCACCCCACCCCCCAATCTCGCGCAGCTAACCCTGTGTCGCCACGCTCACCCTCCACATGTGCCCGCCCGCGCTCGTCCTTGGTTTCGTGCTCACTGGCAACATGTCTTTCTCCTGTCACCGGTTGGCTGTAGTTCGTAGCAATGGTTGTAGGAAAACACCAGCGCTTGCAGCTTTGCGCGTGTATGGTTGTAGCTTGTGCAAGATATAGTGGTAGCATTCTCCGACAAAAAAGGCATCGATGGTTGCAGCTCCCATGAGCATAGTTGTAGCAGCACCGATTCCAGTCGCCCCGTCACCGCCGCGAATAGTGGTAACAATAGATGTTACCGGTATTAGCTTCTCGGAAGACAGTTGCAGCTTTTTTCTCTGGTCACCGGTGCGCGCAGCACCACGGGTTGCAGCTCCGTGCACCATCATTATAGCTTTTTCAGAATACTGTTGTAGCTTTTTTCTCTGGTCGCCGGTCGCAGCTCGTCGTCGCGCCCCAACCCAGCATCGAGCATTTGCTGGTTGCAACAAAACTCTCGCCGATTGCAGCAAAAAAAATCGTCGGTTCCAGCAACTTGGAGATTGATCGCCACCATAAATGTAGCAATTTTCATCGTTGGTTTTAGCAAATCCAGTGCAGGTTCTAGCAAAAACAACATGCCGCCGTCGTCGCTTCTGGCCAGTTGTAGAAAAAAAGATGGACGGTTCCAGCATTCGGTGTGGTTGGTTGTGGCAAAAAAGTTTGTCGGTTGTAGCTCCCACCCTGGCCGGCTCCAGCACCGGTGGTGCACAGCTTATAGCACCCCCGTGCCTTGGCACCCGCGCCAGCAATGGCCGATCCGATGCTAGTGGTAGGGCGCGATAACCCACAAGTATAGGGGATCGCAATAGTTTTCGATAAGTAAGAGTGTCGAACCCAACGAGGAGCTAAAGGTAGAAAAAATATTCTCTCAAGTTCTATCGACCACCGATACAACTCTACGCACGCTTGACGTTCGCTTTACCTAGAACAAGTATGAAACTAGAAGTACTTTGTAGGTGTTGTTGGATAGGTTTGCAGGATAATAAAGAGTACGTAAATAAAAAGTAGGGGCTGTTTAGATAAAGAAACAATAAAGTAAATATAGCGAGTGTGGAAAAGTGGTGGTAGGAGTTGCGAAATTGTCCCTAAGCAATTGACTACTTTACTAGACCGATAGCAAGTATTATGTGGGAGAGGCCACTGCTAGCATGTCATCCCTGTCTTGGAATTCTATGCACTTATGATTAGAACTATTAGCAAGCATCCGCAACTAGTAATGTTCATTAAGGTAAAACCCAACCATAGCATTAAGATATATTGGTCCCCCTTCAATCCCGTATGCATCAATTTCTATGCTAGGTTGAAGCTTCTGTCACTCTTGCCCTCCAATACATAGTCTTATCAACATACAACTAACCCTAGGGTGTGATCCACACGCGCAATCATATGATGGTCACAAAAGGACAGCAACATAACCACAAGAAAATTAAATCAATCATAGCAATTCATCAACCACCGATAGGACAACGAAAATCTACTCAGACATCATAGGATGGCAACACATCATTGGATAATAGTATGAAGCAGAAAGCACCATGTTCAAGTAGAGGGTACAACAGGTTGCGGGAGAGTGGACCGCTGTAGATAGAGGAGGGAATGTGATGGAGATGTTGATGAAGATGGCGGAGGTGTTGGTGTAGATCGCGGTGATGATGATGGCCCCCGGCGGCGTTCCGGCGCCACCGGAAGCGAGGGGGAGAGAGCCCCCCTCCTTCTTCTTCTTCCTTGACCTTCTACCTAGATGGGAGAAGGGTTTACCCTCTGGTCCTTGGCCTCCATGGCATGGGAGGGGCGAGAGCCCCTCCGAGATTGGATCTGTCTCTCTGTCTCTCTCTGTTTCTGCGTTTCCAGATTCTTCCCTTTCACCGTTTCTTATATTCCCGGAGATCCGTAACTCCGAATTGGGCTGAAATTTTGACACGATCTCTACCCGGATATTAGCTTTCTTGCGGCGAAAGAAGGGTACCAACCGCCTTACGGGTGGCCCATGAGGGTCAGGGGCGCGCCTGGGGGGGGGGGGCAGGCGCGCCCTCCTGCCTCGTGGCCACCTCGGGCACCGTCTCGCGTGGATATTTCTTCCCAAAAATCATATATATTCCAAAAAAATCTCCGGCAGTTTTTATCCCGTTTGGACTCTGTTTGATATGGATATTCTGCGAAACAAAAAACATGCAACAAACAGGAACTGACACTGGGCACTGGATCAATATGTTAGTCCCTAAAATAGTATAAAAAGTTGCCAAAAGTATATGAAAGTTGTAGAATATTGGCATGGAACAATCAAAAATTATAGATACGAAGGAGACGTATCAGGATGGCGCGCGGTTGCTAGGACAACTTGCGGCCAAGTCGCGGCACCGGTCTGGCCATGAACAAGCGGCGAGGAGGTGTCCCCGTGGAGAAGAGGGAACAGAGGAGAAAAGGGGATTGCGTCCGCTGCGGAGGAGTGGAGGAGACTATATGCATGAAAGATAAGGCTGATGTCAGTGCGCGGACCCACCCGCCTACGTGGACGGAGTGGCGGTGGACTGGAACAAGAAGATGAAAGACAGTGGCACGACATGACATGATCATGCTGGGGAATGCGTGCTGTCTTTGGGAGTTTTAGGTTGGGAGACAGAAGTTAACAAGGGTTTGGGCCCCTTGTGCTGGGTTGTGCAATGAACACTAGGCCCAAAGAAAACCTTTAAAAGTAACACTAAAGAAAAATTCCGGGCCCTGGGGGCCTAGGGTGTGGCTCCCCCTCTGCTTTCACTTCACACCAATACTACACCTAGTGGCTTGAAGGATCAAGAAAGTAGCATAGGGGACAAATCATACATTATGAGAGGATTTACAACACGCAGGGCGGGGGCATAAGGATTCTAGGTGATAACCCACAAGTATAGGGGATCGCAACAGTTTTCGAGGGTAGAGTATTCAACCCAAATTTATTGATTCGACACAAGGGGAGCCAAGAATATTCTCAAGTATTAGCAGCTGAGTTGTCAATTCAACCACACCTGGAAACTTAATATCTGCAGCAAAGTATTTCGTAGCAAAGTAATATGATAGTAGTGGTAACGATAGCAAAAGGTAACAGTAGCAAAAGTAGTGTTTTTGGTATTTTGTAATGACGATAGCAATAGCAACGGAAAAGTAAATAAGCGAAGAACAATATATGGAAAGCTCGTAGGCAATGGATCAGTGATGGAGAATTATGCCGGATGCGGTTCATCATGTAACAGTCATAACCTAGGGTGACACAGAACTAGCTCCAATTCATCAATGTAATGTAGGCATGTATTCCGAATATAGTCATACGTGCTTATGGAAAAGAACTTGCATGACATCTTATGTCCTACCCTCCCGTGGAAGCAGGGTCCTAATGGAAACTAAGGGATATTAAGGCCTCCTTTTAATAGAGTACCGGAACAAAGCATTAGCACATAGTGAATACATGAACTCCTCAAACTATGGTCATCACCGGTAAGTATCCCGATTATTGTCACTTCGGGGTTAACGGATCTTAACACATAATAGGTGACTATAGACTTGCAAGATAGGATCAAGAACTCTCATATATTGATGAAAACATAATAGGTTCAGATCTGAAATCATGGCACTCGGGTCCTAGTGACCAGCATTAAGCATAGCAAAGTCATAGCAACATCAATCTCAGAACATAGTGGATACCAGGGATCAAACCCTAACAAAACTAACTCGATTACATGATAGATCTCATCCAACCCATCACCGTCCAGCAAGCCTACGATGGAATTACTCACGCACGACGGTGAGCATCATGAAATTGGTGATGGAGGATGGTTGATGATGACGATGGCGACGGATTCCCCGCTCCGGAGTCCCGAATGGACTCCAGATCAGCCCTCCCGAGAGGTTTAGGGCTTGGCGGCGGCTCCGTATTGTAAAACGTGATGAATTGTTCTCTCTATTTTTTCTCTCCTAAAGCAAATATATAGAGTTGGACTTGAGGTCGGAGGAGCTCCAGGGGGCCCACGAGGTAGGGGGGCGCGCCCTAGGGGGGCAGGCGCGCCTCCCACCCTCGTGGACAGGTGGTGGGCCCCCTGGTCTTCATCTTTTGCTAGGATTTTTTATTATTTCCGAAAAGATGTTCCGTGAAGTTTCAGGTCATTCCGAGAACTTTTGTTTCTGCACATAAATAACATCATGGTAATTCTGCTGAAAACAGCGTCAGTCCGGGTTAGTTCCATTCAAATCATGCCAGTTAGAGTCCAAAACAAGGGCAAAAGTGTTTGGAAAAATAGATACGACGGAGATGTATCAACTCCCCTAAGATTAAACCTTTTCTTGTCCTCAAGCAATTGAGTTGACAAACTGAAAGTGATAAAGAAAAACTTTTACAAACTCTGTTTGCTCTTGTTGTTGTAAATATGTAAAGCCAGCATTCAAGTTTTCAGCAAAGATTATGAACTAACCATATTCACATAGATCTCATGTTTACTCAGATCAATGGCATAATCAACTAGCGAGCAATAATAATAAATCTCGGATGACAACACTTTCTCAAAATAATCATAATATGATATAACAAGATGGTATCTCGCTAGCCCTTTCTGAGACCGCAAAACATAAATGCAGAGCACCTTTAAAGATTAAGGACTAACTAGACATTGTAATTCATGGTAAAATAGATCCGGTCAAGTCATACTCAATGTAAACTAACAGTAATGAATGCGAATTGTAAGTGCATCTAGTGCCACCCCTAGTTGGTTTTGGAGTGTTGACGACAAACCTAGTTGAGGGACTAATGTGTTTGTGAGAATTGCAGGAAAACACAGGTAGAAGTCCCTCATTGATTCGGTTTTACTACCAGAGATGACCCCTAAAAATGTACGAAGACATTGAAGACAATGGTGGTTTATGAAGATATTCATATTGAAGACAATGACATGAGAAGACTCCCTATGAAGCTTATGGAACTCGAAGACTTAGATCCTTCGTAGTTTTATTTCTTTCATGTTGTGTCATAGGAACCACCGTACTGTTAAGTGGGGTCCAAGAGAACCAGTCAGAATGACTGAAGTGATGCCTAATTCAAATCCTATGTCTTCGAGCGAAGACTATGAGGGCAAATCTTGTCCAGAGTCAAACAAGTCAGCTTTACTTGTAGCCCAAGTAAAGTTGCCGTGTGAGTTCAAAATTCGACCGTTGGTACACGTGTCAGTTCCTTAGTGACCCAGGGTCATTTCGGACAAATCAGGTCGGGTTGCCAAGTGGCTATAAATAGCCCACCCCCACAACCATAAACGGTTGGCTGCTCAGATTTCAGTGCACGGCTTTTGTCGTTTGAGAGCAACCCACCTCGAAGCCTTTGAGAGAAAATTCCTAGCGAGGAGAAAAGCCCTAACCACCCAGAGCCAGAGTAAATTGGGCATCACTTAAGTCTTCGTGTCTGAGTGATCTGAAGACTTATTACACTTGAGGACTGTGCATCCTCCAGACGGTTAGGCGTCGCGTTCAGAGCATCCAAGAGAAATTGTGGATTGCCAGTGAACGAATTCTGTGAAGGTTTGGAAGTCGCTTGAAGACTTACCACGAGTGATTGGACGAGGTCTGTGTGACCTTAGTTCAAGGAGAATACGGTGAGGACTGGGTGTCTTGGACTAAGTGTCCTTGACTGGGTGTCCGGGACTGTGTGTCCTTTGGTTTAAATACCTAGCCGCTCCAACCAGACGTACAGTTGTCACAGCAACTGGAACTGGTCCAACAAATCATTGTCTTCAACGTGTCACTGGTTTCATCTTCACTTCCTTTGACTTACTGTTATTCATTATGAAGCCATTGCATGCTTGCTTTATCTTTTATCTTCACAACATGAATGTATGATCTGTTTGGCTTCATAACTTCTTCCTACCTGATCCTTATTACACTGAAGCTGTTTGTCATTGTGCTTTTACTCAATTGAATACATGACCATGGCTGCCCTAGTGTAATCTAACTTCCGCTGCTTAGTAATAGGCATAATCTTCACTGTTTTTCTTCATAACTCTCACGTTTTGAAGACTTTCATAAAAATCGCCTATTCACCCCCCCTCTAGTCGATATAACGCACTTTCAATTGGTATCAGAGCAAGGTGCTCCCTTGTTCTGTGTTATTCGGTTTAACCACCTGGAGTTTTAGCTATGTCGACTGCAGGGATAATCAAAGTCTCCGCTGCTTGCCCCGTCTTCGATGGAACTGAATACCCCTACTGGAAGAATAAGATGCGCATGCATCTTGAAGCCATTGATGTCGACCTATGGTATGTCGTCGAGAACGGCGTTCCCAAGGCTGGAGAAGGTGTCACTGCTGCTGATGTCAAGAAATTCGTTCAACTGGACTCTACTGCTAAGAATATCATCTGTGGTCATCTGACCAAAGGACAGTATGGCCGTGTGAGTGCCTTGAAGACATCCAAACTGGTCTGGGACTGGCTCTCCAAAGTTAATGAAGGCATCTCAACCCAGAGAGATCAAAGAATCAGTGTCCTTCGCAATCTCTTCAACCGCTTCAAGCGAAATGACAATGAGAATGTCCAGCACACATTTGACAGACTTACTGACATCACAAACGAGCTTCAAGCCCTCGGCGCCACTGAGATCACCAAACATGAAATCGTCAAGACGCTGCTGAGATCACTTGATAGTTCGTTTGACATCCTGGCCCTCATGATTCAAGAACGTCCTGATTTCAAGACACTCGATCCGTCTGACATACTTGAGAGGCTCAACACACATGAGTTTCAGCTTTCTGAGAAAAGAGATATCTACGGTCCAAACTATGGGCGAACTCGAGCCTTGAAGGCAAAAGCTGTCTCCTCATCTTAAGAAGAATCTGACTACAGTTCTGATGATCCTGAAGACATTGGAAGAGAACTTGCAATGCTAGTGAAGAAGTTCCAAAAATTCACTAAGAAGAAAGGCTTCAGAAAATCTTCACGATCAAGCTCAAGGAATGGTGAAGCTTCTGCTCATGACTACAAGAAGAAAACATGTCACAAGTGCAAGAAAACTGGGCACTTCATCTCTGAGTGTCCACAGTGGGACAATGAGAACAGAAGGAAGAAGAAGAGCAAGGAATATGATTCTGACGACAAGAAGAAGAAGAAGAAACACTCAAAGTCTTCGTCCAAGTCTTCATCAAAGTCTTCATCACACAAGAAGAGCTCATCTGGCAAGGCACGTGCGTTTGTTGGAAAGGAGATGGATTCAGAGGAGGAGTCCGCATCTGAGGAGGCAGAGGTGGAGTCTGAGGAGGAGTCTGATTCTGGCATTGCGAGTCTGGCTACAGCATACGTCGCCAAGTCCATCTTCAACACTGAAGACAATGACTGCATCACCGACACCGACGCAAATGACAAGAACGACTCCACTCCTACCTACTGCTTCATGGCACGTGGTGCCAAGGTAAACACACGCACTACTCGCTATGAAACATCTAGTGACGATGACTCTGAATGTGATTCAAAACCTAGCTACAGAACACTTGCTAAAATTGCAACTGAACAACAGAAAGCTATGGAACATATTCAAAAACTGTTAGACAGAAGCGATGATCTGTTGGGTGCCGAAATGACTCGTTCTGAATCCTTAATTGAAGACATAAAAAATCTTCACGTTAAGTATCAGGAACTTGAAGATCGTCTTGAGACTCTCTCAACTACTCATGAAAAGCTCTCCTATGATTATCTTCAAAAGAAGCAAGATCTTGAGAAGTTGAGAGCGGATCATGAAGATCTTCAAAAGGAAAATGAGTCACTTCGCTCCGAACAGATCAGTCCCGCTCAGGAAGGATTTGAACCACTATGTCTTAAATGCATTGAGCGTGATAATGCTAATTCTGTTGCTGAATGTTCCACTGCTACTACTGTTGCAATATCTTCAACTGTTGACGTGGTAACTAACCCCTCTCCTGAGGATACCACTGCTATTGCTGATGAGAATGCTAGGTTGAAGACATTGCTTGAAACAGGAATGTACAAAAGTCTGAAAGGGCATCAGACACTATGTGATGTCCTTAAGAAGCAGATTCTGAACTGAAACCCTAGGAAAGAGGGTGTTGGGTTCGTGAGGAAAATTAATGCAGATGGCTCTTACTGGAAACCTGAGCAGTACCCCAAAACCACATGGGTTGCTGCAAAGGAATCCTCAGCAGATCCATCCAATCTGTCTGGCTTCACTTGTGCTAACCCTATTATCATTGATGAATCCTTTGATGCAAACTACAAACTGTTTAAGAGTCAGAATGGTGAAGTATTTGCCAGGTACATTGGTACTAACTGCAGGAATGGATCGCCTTTGAAGAAGATCTGGGTTCCGAAAACATGTCTAAAAAATCTTCCTGTGAATGTCTTCTTGACACCTCACTTGAAGAAGACAAACCTCAGACCAAAGGCTTCATATGGTCCAAAGGCTTCATACAGACAGAGGACTCACCAGAGTCGTACTAACGCAAATGTTTTGCAGGGAAACCATACTCAGGCATATGAATATGAGAGCGGTTCATCGAACCGTCATGTTCATATGACCAAAAATTACTCTGCTTATTCCTATGAGTATTATTGTCCGCCTGCTAGACTGTTTGCTAGGGCTTCAAAGCCAAAATTCTCAGATGCTGCACTTAGACTTATTGCTTCTAAGCCACCCTTGAAGATGTGGGTGGTTAAGAAAGCTTAACTCTCTTTTGCAGGGAAAGGTCTCCAGCAGAAAAACAAAATCTTCTGATGCTATTGCTGGGGACCTTAAAAATCTTGTAGGGCGCAAGATAAAATGCCCGAATGGCATCATTATGTACTTTGCTCCTGAATCGCATGCTACTCTCCCTATTAGTCCTAATCTGGATCTAAGTTTTCATAACCCACTGGTTCGTCAAATGTTTATGCTTCACAACTCTCTTCGTGAAGCCTATCCCCCTAATTGCACTGTAGGGTACGACACCAGCGACTTCAAAGTCTTCAGAATGGATTATTGACAGTGGGTGTACAAATCACATGACTGGCAGAAGAAGCCTTCTTATGGACTCAACTTTACGTCCATCCGACAAGAGTCACATCACATTTGCTGACACTAGTAAAAGTAAGGTATTGGGTCTAGGTAGAGTTGCAATCTCAAAGGATCAACACATGGATAAAGTCATGCTTGTTGAATCCCTTGGCTTCAACTTAATGTCTGTCTCAATGCTTTGCGATTTGAATATGATTGTAATGTTTGGAAAATATCGTTGCCTGGTGCTAATGGAATCTGACAAATCTCTAGTGTTTGAAGGGTATCGGAAAGGTGATTTGTACGTGGTAGATTTCTCAGCAGGACCACAACTTGCAGTATGTATTCTTGCAAAAGCTTCAGAATGCTGGCTTTGGCATCGAAGGCTTGGGCATGCTGGCATGAGGAAACTCCACACCCTTGCGAAGAAAAAGCACGTCATAGGCATCGAGGGCGTCAAGTTCAAGAAAGATCATTTATGCGGTGCCTGTGAAGCAGGGAAAATGACAAGGGCAAAACATCCTTCGAAGACAATCATGACTACTACACAACCCTTCGAACTGCTTCACATGGATCTTTTTGGCCCCACTCACTACTCAACTTTTACTACTTCTGCTTGCCTCTATGGCTTCGTCATTATTGATGATTACTCTAGATATACTTGGGTACACATAATCCTTTACAAGACTGAAGTGCAGGATGTCTTCAGACGCTTCGCCAATCGAGCCATGAACAATTTTGGCACCAAGATAAAGCACATCAGAAGTGACAATGGCACTGAATTCAAGAACACTGGCCTTGATACATATCTGGATACCTTGGGCATCACACATGAATTCTCAGCTCCATACACGCCACAGCAGAATGGCGTCGTCGAACGCAAGAACAGAACACTCATTGAGATGGCCAGAACAATGCTAGATGAATACAAGACTCCAGGAAAATTCTGGACTGAAGCCATTGATACTGCATGCCATACAATCAATCGTGTTTATCTTCACAAGCTTCTGAACAAGACATCTTATGAACTCCTAATTGGCAAGAAGCCAAATGTCAGTTACTTTAGAGTATTTGGCGCAAAATGCTGGATCAAGGACCCACACCACACCTCAAAGTTTGCACCAAAAGCACATGAGGGATTCATGCTTGGATATGGAAAGGATTCGCACTCCTACAGAGTCTTCAATCTCTTCCACTACAAGGTGGTTGAAACTGTGGATGTGCGGTTCGATGAAACCAATGGATCACAAAGAGAGCAATTGCCAAATGTGCTAGATGAAGTTCCAGCTAGTGAATCAATCAAGCTTATGGGAACTGGAGAGATTGTACCTTCTGAAGCTCATCCTGAAGAAGAACTTATCATCTCAGCACCTGATCCACATGAAGACAATGCTCAGCCTGAAGATATACCTCCAAATGACAACACAGATCAGCAAGAGCAAAGTCTTCGCCCTTTACATCCTCGTGTTGCAAATGAAGTACAGATTGACAGAATACTTGACAGCATCAATGCACCTGGTCCACTCGCTCGTTCAAGGGCAACTCAGCTAGCAAACTTCTGTGGGCATTTCGCATTCGTCTCAATATCAGAACCCAAGAAAGTTGAAGAAGCCTTCATGGAACCTGAATGGATTCAAGCTATGCAAGAAGAGCTTCAACAGTTTGAGCTGAATAATGTATGGGAACTGGTTAAGCGTCCTGATCCACGGAAGCACAACATAATAGGCACCAAATGGATATACCGCAACAAGCAAGATGAGCATGGTCAAGTTGTCAGAAACAAAGCTCGTCTCGTTGCTCAAGGATATACTCAAGTGGAGGGCATTGACTTCGATGAAACATTTGCTCCGGTGGCTAGACTTGAAGCCATACGCATACTCCTAGCCTATGCAAATCATCATAACATACTTCTATATCAAATGGATGTGAAAAGTGCCTTTCTCAATGGCAAGATTGAAGAAGAAGTGTATGTTGCACAACCACCTGGCTTTGAAAATCCAAAACATCCTGATATGGTATACAAGCTCAACAAGGCACTATATGGCCTCAAACAAGCCCCTAGGGCCTGGTATGATACACTCAAGTACTTTCTGAAGAGCAAAGGCTTCATACCTGGTTCCCTGGATCCCACTCTTTTCACGAAGACATATGATGGTGAACTGTTTGTGTGCCAAATATATGTGGATGACATTATCTTCGGCTGCACCAATCAGAAGTATAGTGAAGAGTTTGGATATATGATGCAAGAGCAATATCAGATGTCCATGATGGGGGAGCTGAAGTTCTTCCTCGGTCTTCAGATACGGCAACAACGCAACGGCATCTTCATATCTCAAGAGAAATATCTTAAAGAGTGCCTGAAGAAGTTCGGTATGCAAGATTGCAAAGGCTTCACAACACCAATGCCAGCCAAACATCATCTAGGACCTGACGACAATGGTAAAGAGTTCGATCAAAAGGTATACCGCTCCATGATTGGGTCTTTGCTTTATTTATGTGCATCTAGGCCAGATATCATGCTTAGTGTTTGCATGTGTGCTCGATTTCAAGCGGCACCAAAGGAGTCGCATCACTTGGCTGTGAAGCGAATTCTTAGATATTTGGCTCACACCCCAACTCTAGGATTATGGTATCCAAAGGGCTCAGAGTTTGATTTGGTTGGATTTTCGGATGCTGATTATGCTGGTGACAAAGTTGATCGCAAGTCTACATCAGGCACATGTCACTTTCTGGGACGATCACTTGTATGTTGGTCTTCAAAGAAGCAGAACTGTGTATCTCTCTCCACTGCTGAATCTGAATACATTGCTGCTGGATCTTGCTACGCTCAGCTTCTGTGGATGAAGCAAACACTCAAGGATTATGGCATTCATCTGAAGCAAGTGCCACTTTACTACGACAACGAAAGCACCATCAAGATTGCCAACAACCCAGTTCAGCACTCGAAGACAAAGCACATTGAAATTCGTCATCACTTTCTCAGAGATCATGTTGTAAAGGAAGACATTGATATCATACACGTCAACACTAAAGAGCAATTGGCAGATATCTTCACCAAGCCCTTGGATGAGAAGAGGTTTTCCAAGTTACGGTGTGAGCTAAATATCCTGGAATCCTCAAATGTCCTGTGATCAGGCACACATCCTAACACTTATGCATATTGATGACTTAGATGTGCAACACACAAAGTAAAGTATATCTTCAATCAATGAAGACATAAATTCTAAGTGTGAATACATTAATGTGGAATTTGACTTTGGAGCGCCACGATAATTGTGCGCCGTGTCTGGGTCTAATACTTCCTATACGGTGGGTAACGCCACCACCAAACGTTCCATTTTGAAGTGTTTCACTCATGGCATTACCTTGCAATATCTTCACATTTTGTTTGGCTTCGAACTCAACATGTCTTCATGATTATCTTCACTACGTTGATTATATAGATATACACATACTAGTGTTCTGTCCTCTACAGCATTCACTTATAGCTATGTCTTCTTGGTTGAATCTTTTGAACTAAGTGAATGTGATCGGACCCTAACCTCTCTATGCTTTCTATCTGAAACCCTATCTCTCCAAGTCATATGCATTCTGTTGAAACTGTCGAATGTCTTCACTGTGTCCTTGTCAGACGAAGACATAGAAACAACCATAAAAGTCCGTTTTTAATGCTCATTCCTCCACATAAGATCCGGAGAAGCAGGAACGACCGCCCGACAATTTAGGCGTGCGTGGGACATGGAACAAACCCCAAACGCGAACCGCCAGGGGCACCTGCGTAATAGCACAGTACCGCCTCTGAGTCTATCAATTCACACTTACCGCGGTCATTATCTCCTTCTTCCACCCTCGCACGAACCCTAGCGCCACCGCTAGCACTCGACGACGCCGGAGACGAAGCGCTTCACTGCCGCAACCTCTCCAACGCCGTCCTCACGCCGACCGTGGACATCCTCCTCTCTGCCGTCGCCGTAGGTGTTTTCCGTCGCCAAGTTAGCGCACGGAGGACTGAACTGCTCGGCATCAACTTCCTTCCGTCTAGCAGTTCCAGTGTGGTAAATAAAACTTCTTTTTACAGCCTCTTTTGATCTCTTGGTTCTGTCACTTTCTACCATAAGAAGTTTCTCTTCACACCAGTTAGATCTCCCGCTGCATCTCATAACATGCCTAGTATATTCACTTGTGCTTCATAAAGCAGTTAGATTCCTCACTTGTACTGATCTATGGGTTCGTACAAATCTGGAACCAACTTCTTATCTATAAGTGAATGTCTTCGCACAATGAGGTCAATGTCTTCTAAACCGATTTATCTTCAAAATCTTCTGAGAATGCATATGACCTCTTCCCCTTCCCTCGCACCTTAATGCTGTCACAGGTACATGTCCGTGGGAGAATCCTTTGGATCTCATAGTCTGCATTCATTTGCAGAGTACTTGCAGCATCACATCAACTCTCCTGAAGCCAGTTCTTGTTGGTCAAGCAAAAGGAAGCCTTTGAAGCCTTTGAACATCTTGAAGCCTTCCAAGTTAAGATTCATGGCTTCAGAAACAGCAGCAAGGAAGGGAGGCAGACAGCGACGTGGTGGAACGTCCAAAGATCTGCCTGATGAATTGGCAGAGATGTACAAAACTGATCCTGAAGAAAGCTATGGTCAGCGCAAGACACGAATCCAATGGATTCGAAGATATTGGGCAGAGCAATGGTTTCAATACCGCTTCGTCACTCAGGAATATGCGGAGAAGTGCGCCATCAAGAGACCGTGGGGAGACGTATTATACAAAAATCTCGTACCCAGGTCCAGAGACGAAGCCATTGCTCAAGGCTTCTATCCATGCATGGTGAGAGGACCACAGCCAGCTGAAGCACATCCGTCATCACTTCTCTGGTGTCGCGATGACAATCTGTTCAAGCGCAACTTCCAATTTGCTCAGAACTCTGCAAAGCAAAACAAGAAGAAAATTGGGCTTGACTTCAACCCTGGTCCCTCCTCACCAAGGGCAGATGGCACACGTGTCACCGATCCCAATATCATCGGGCCGTATGCCAATCTTGCAGGCCTCATCACCCGCATCCTAGTCCAAGGGACTGCCGTGAATGACCCTCCAGCAGATACTGAGTCTGATGACGCCCCTGCTGCGCCGAAGCCAAAGCAGAAGAAGCCAAAAGCTTCAAAGCCAGCCGCTTCTCCCAAAATCTCAAGAGCGAAGCCATTGGCAACTGCACCTCCTGAAGCCAGTGTGCAGTCTGAAGACTTATCATGAGTCTCCAAGCCCCAAGAAGCCAAGAAGCCTCAGCCACACACAGGCAAAGAGCTCACAGCTGCTGCCGTTCTGCGGTGCGAAACCATTGATCTCTCAAGCGATGAAGATCTTGGAGATGATGCTCTTGAGCAGCTCATCAAGAGCAAGGAGGAGGCTGAAATCTTCAACAATCTGCCTCTGTTTGATGTCGCCATCATCCACAATTTCATCGATGAATGGTTTGCCTCACCGGACATCAGCTTCGACGATCTGCAGCTGCCCATAGGCCTCAGCGTTGCCTTTCAAGGCGCAATTGCTTCAGAACTTGCAATAGCCCAACGCATTGTAGAACTGAAGCAGAAAATTGATTATGAAAAGGCTCAGTTCAAGAAGCACGTGGCCAAGCTCAGCATGCAAGAAGTGAAAGACTTCAAGATCATGTTGCACGAGCTGAAAGAGAACTTTCTGAAGACGCGTGCCGAAGCTCAAGGCTCACGAGAGCGCATGAAGACTCTGGCTGATCGCTGCGTGCAGGCCTACAATGAGGCCGAGAAGCGCAAGCACTTGGGCGTCCCGGCATTGACCCCAGGATGGCCTCGAAGAAGAAAAAGAAGCCTGTTGTGCCTGAACCAGAGGTGCCAAGGTCAGAAACTGCTCCGATTGTCTTCCCCACTGCAACGACTGGCTCGAAGCCAAAGAGTCGATCAACCGCCTCACAGCTCAAGAAGACACGGACTACAGAGGCTGAAGCTAAGAAGAGGAAACATCTGAAGCCTCTCCTTCTGACCCCACCATCAAGAAGCGCAAGACCAAGAAATCTCGGGCTGCTCCCACAGAGCCCTTGATAGTTGAACCCCTCTCCGTCCGCTATCCTGACGCAGATCGTCAGTTGACTGTGCATGAGCCTGCCTTCACAGAGGCTCCGCACGCTGAAGACATTCCAGCAGCCGACCACAACGCTGCTGAAGACATTGGTCTCCAAGACAATGTACAAGGTGATGCAGCCCTTCCTCAGCTTGAGACAAGCGAACTGATCAGCATTGGTCGTCCATTGACGCCAATCACACAAGATGCATCGTGGGCAGATCGCCCACAGGAGGAAGATAATGAGCCCCAGCCCACTGCAACTCCACCGGCGTCGCCTACATTCCGTAGGCTTCGCAAAGGGCCAAGGGCTCAGGCTGCTGACGACATTCCGGCTGCATCAGCCGAAGAGCATGCAGAAATACCACAAGCTCCAACTCCCCCGCACCAACAAGAAGCAGTTCTCCAGGAGAACGTGCCTGAGTTCGTCCCTCCCACTACACGTGTGGAGGCGGCAAATGTTGAGGCTACCACAAACAACGCCGAAGCAAATGTGGAGCCCTCCCCAACAACAGCTTCAGAAGACACTAAAACTACTGCTCCTGAACCTTCTGTGCCTGAGTCTGCTGCGGGTCCCCAATTCAACTATCATATTGCGCACAGGCCCCAGGTCCAGAAGCCGATCCCACGACTGCCAAGGTTCCCAGGTTTTTCGACAGACAACACGTTTTTCGACAGCTCCAAGAACCCTTATTCAAGGGAACGGATTGTATCAGATAGGTTCTGGAGCTATCAACAGCGCAGCTATTATTCATGCATCCTATACAACCAAGGCAGCATCTTTCCTCACAAGCGCCTTGAGGTTGAAGCTGTTGCTGGTCTGCCTGGTCTGGAAGAAGCATTGGATTGCTTCAAGCAAGTGGGACTGCTGCCGTTTATCACCGATGAAGAGCACTGGAACGAAGAACTTCTGCTCCAGTTCTATGCCACCCTGCATATCAAAGGCTATAACAGAGATCCGAAGACATGGGTCCTGGAGTGGATGACTGGCAATGTCCATCATGAAGCCAATGCTTTCGATATAATTGAGCTTACCGGCCTTCCCACTCCTGGCGAATTCTTTGAAGAAGGCTGCCAACTCCATGCTGAAACAATTGAGAGCATATTTCAGCGTCCTGAGCCAGATATGAGTCAGATGCTCTCAATGATGAAGCCATTGCCTCCTAATGCACCCTATCCAACTAGGTTCTTCGTTGAAGACTTAGAGTACCTGCCCAGAACAATATATCACATCATAAGGCGGACTCTCTGGCCCGTAAAGGGACACTCTCGATATGCAACGATTGAAGGTGCAATGAAGACTCTCATCTTCTGCATTCTTCATGGCAAATGCTTCAACGCACAGGATCTCTTCATCCGTCAACTTGCAGCGTCTGCCTCAGAATTGTTTGGATTGAAGTTCTATGCTCCTTGGGTTATGAGGCTGATCAAGCTTCACTCTGCAATCTCCTATCAACCCTCAGCCCGCAATCATAGGATATTTTTGCCAGATGTAGACACATCTGCTGAAGCAATATATCCAGAGCCTGCCAAGCAACCATTAAGTCTTCAGAATGCAGAACACCAGAGCTTCACTCAAAATATTGAAGGTGTTGAAGCTCTCTCCCGAGTGTATCCAATGGCTGGCACCACACGTGCCCCTGCATCAACTGAAGCCACTAACAGCACAGCTGCAAAGAGACCCAAGAAGCGCGCTCGTGCACTCAATGACCGAGAGCTTCTTGTGGCTCTTCACCAAAAGCAAGATAGGCATCACGACTGGCTCAAGAGGCAGATGAGAAGCATCATGCAAGACGTCAATCGCATCAGAAATCTGGCAACCAAGAATGCATTTGTCGCACACAAGACCTGTCGCCGCACTTGGAAAGGCCTCACCATGATGTGCGCTGAAGCTGACCTGCATGAGGATGGCTTCAAAGAGAGATTCAAATTTGACTCCACGCCTCCAAGAAAAGCTGTGATGCGAAGCACACCATCACTTGAAGAGTCAGAGTTCTCTTCTTCTGCTGCCACCGTGTCTGCCCGGATTATTGAAGAAGACGATGCGACATCATCTCCACCTGCTTCAACACGCGTCGAATCTACACCAAGCTCGTCTGCACCGCCACCAAACAACTCCACCGACCCTGCTGCGCCTGGGAACGCGTAGAAACCTCTATGTCTTCAAACCTTTTTGGTCATCGCTGACAAAAGGGGGAGAAGCATATGATGTTTATAGTCTTCAAGCGGGTCACTATGGGCGGGTGCCTTCATATTTTGCTACATTTTGCTTCGTGCTTACATCTCCCATTTTTGCTACATTTGCTTCATTGAGTTGTAACACTTAGCCTTGATGGTCGTCTGCTACCTGTTTGTCACTCCGTTTTGCGAAGATAAATTCCGCATGTGCGACGATAAATTCCGCACTCATCTCATTCTGCAGACGTCCATTTTCCATTATGCATGTCATTATCTTCATACACTTTCACATGCATGGTGGATTGTCATCATAAGTTGAAGTGGATCTCCACAAGTACAACCTGCCATGTGCATTTGCATTCAAGAAGCAAATTACTTATATGCACATCTTCAGGGGGAGCCCTTGCAACTTATGAAGACAATTCCTTTACAATTTCACAAATTATGTTCCCCGTTGAAAACTTCAACTAGTTTGTCATCAATCACCAAAAAGGGGGAGATTGTAAGTGCATCTAGTGCCACCCCTAGTTGGTTTTGGAGTATTAACGACAAACCTAGTTGAGGGACTAATGTGTTTGTGAGAATTGCAGGAAAACACAGGTAGAAGTCCCTCATTGATTCGGTTTCACTACCAGAGATGACCCCTTACCAGAGATGACCCCTAAAAATGTACGAAGACATTGAAGACAATGGTGGTATGAAGATATTCTTGGACAATTGACATGAGAAGACTCCCTATGAGCTTATGGACCAGACCTAGATCCTTCGTAGTTTTATTTCATTCATGTTGTGTCATAGGAACCACCGTACTGTTAAGTGGGGTCAAAGAGAACCAGTCAGAATGACTGAAGTGATGCCTAATTCAAATCCTATGTCTTCGAGCGAAGACTATGAGAGAAAATCTTGTCCAGAGTCAGACAAGTCAGCTTTACTTGTAGCCCAAGTAAAGTTGCCGTGTGAGTTCGAAATCCGACCGTTGGTACACGTGTCAATTCCTTAGTGACCCAAGGTCATTTCGGACAGATCGTCGGGTTGCCAAGTGGCTATAAATAGTCCACCCCCACAACCATAAATGGTTGGCTGCTCAGATTTCAGTGCACGCGTCGTTTGAGAGCAACCCACCTCGAAGCCTTTGAAAGAAAAATTCCCAGGGAGAAAAGCCCTAACCACCCAGAGCCAGAGTAAATTGGGCATCACTTAAGTCTTCGTGTCTGTGTGATTTGAAGACTTATTACACTTGAGGACTGTGCATCCTCCAGACGGTTAGGCGTCGCGTTCTGAGCATCCAAGAGAAATTGTGGATTGCCAGTGAACGAAGTCTGTGAAGGTTTGGGAGTCTACCTTGAAGACTTACCAGAGTGATTGGGCGAGGTCTGTGTGACCTTAGCTCAAGGAGAAAACGGTGAGGACTGGGTGTCTTGGACTAAGTGTCCTTGACTGGGTGTCCGGGACTGTGTGTCCTTTGGTTTAAATACCTAGCCGCTCCAACCAGACGTACAGTTGTCACAGCAACTGGAACTGGTCCAACAAATCATTGTCTTCAACGTGTCACTGGTTTCATCTTCACTTCTCTTTCACTTACAGTTATTCATTGTGAAGCCATTGCATGCTTGCTTTATCTTTTGTCTTCACAACATGAATGTATGATCTGTTCGGCTTCATAACTTCTTCCTACCTGATCCTTATTACACTGAAGCTGTTTGTCATTGCGCTTTCGTTTGTCATTGTGCTTTTACTCAATTGAATACATGACCATGGCTGCCCTAGTGTAATCTAACTTCCGCTGCTTAGGAATAGGCATAATCTTCACTGTTTGTCTTCATAACTCTCACGTTTTGAAGACTTTCATAAAAATCGCCTATTCACCCCCCCTCTAGTCGATATAACGCACTTTCACGAATGAGAGCGGTGCTCTCCAACTAGTGCGTTTTAATAAGAGGATGATGACTCAGCATAAAAGTAAATAGATAGGCCCTTCGCAGAGGGAAGCAAGGATTTGTAGAGGTGCCAGAGCTCGGTTTTGAAATACAAATGAATAATATTTTGAGCGGTATACTTTCATTGTCAACATAACAACCAAGAGATGGCGATATCTTCCATGCTACACACATTATAGGCGGTTCCCAAACAGAATGGTAAAATTTATACTCCCCCTCCACCAACAAGTATCAATCCATGGCTTTCTCGAAACAACGAGTGCCTCCAACTAACAACAGTCCCAGGGGGAGTTTTGTTTGCAATTATTTTGATTTGATTTGCATAAAGCATGGGACTGGGCATCCCGGTGACTAGCCATTTTCTCATGAGTGAGGAGCGGAGTCCACTCCTCTTGAGAATAACCCGCCTAACATGGAAGATACGGACAACCCTAGTTGATACATGAGCTATTCGAGCATACAAAACAGGATATTTATTTGAAGGTTTAGAGTTTGGCACATACAAATTTACTTGAAACGGCAGGTAGATACCGTATATAGGTAGGTATGGTGGACTCATATGGAATAACTTTGGGGTTTATGGAGTTGGATGCACAAGCAGTATTCCCGCTTAGTACAGGTGAAGGCTAGCAAAAGACTGGGAAGCGACCAGCTAGAGAGTGACAACAGTCATGAACATGCATTAAAATTAATCAACAACAAATGCAAGCATGAGTAGTATATAATCCACCATGAACATAAATATCGTGAAGGCTATGCTGATTTTGTTTCAACTACATGCATGAACATGCACCAAGTCAAGTCACTTAAATCATTCAGAGGAGGATACCACCCTATCATACCACATCACAACCATTTTAATAGCATGTTGGCACGCAAGGTAAACCATTATAAGCTCCCAGCTAATCAAGCATGGCACAAGAAACTATGATATCTAGTTGTCATTGCAAACATGTTTATTCATTATAGGCTGAATTAGGAACGATGAGCTAATCATATTTACAAAAACAAAAGAGGTCGAGTTCATACCAGCTTTTCTCATCTCAGTCAGCCCATCATATATCGTCATAATTGCCTTTCACTTGCACGATCGAATGATGTGAATAATAATAATAGTGCGCGTGCATTGGACTAAGCTGGAATCTACAAGCATTCAATAAACAGGAGAAGACAAGGCAATATGGGCTCTTTTATTAGATCAACAATAATGCATATAAGAGCTACTTCAACAATTTAATCATGGTCTTCTCCTATCGACCCCCAAAGAAAAGAAAAGAAATAAAACTATTTACACGGGAAAGCTCCCACCAAGCAAAAAAAACATGAAATCTTTTTAGTTTTTCTTATTAATTACTACTACAAGCATGGAAACTAAAACTAGCTAAAAGCTACAACTAATTTTTTTTGTTTTTCTTAAGGTTTATTAAACACACAAGAAGAAAGCATAAAAAGGAAATAAACTAGCATGGATGATACAATGAAAAAGTATGAGCACCGACATCTAGCAATGAGTGTGTGAACATAAATGTAATGTCGGTGAGAAATACGTACTCCCCCAAGCATAGGCTTTTGGCCTAAGTTGGTCTATGGCCACGGCTGGCCTGGCGGATATCCATAGTAAAAGTTGGGGTCGTACTGAGATGCAGCGGCTATCGCCTCCTGAGCTGCAGCGTGGCGACAAGCGGCCTCAGCCCTCCTCTCGTACTCATCTGCCTCCTCTCTGGTAATAACATATCTTCCTTTTGCCTGATAATCAAAGAAGGCAGGAGCAGGGAGAGTAATACGGACAACACGCCGTCTGTCAAAGATTAGTCGATACTGGAGAGGTGATTCACTCATATCAATAAATTGGTGGTGAACCATAGCATTAAAATCTAGGTAAGCATATCATCCTCGCGTATGGTTACACCAAGAAAATCAGCTATGCGGGTTGCATAAATTCCACCAAAGAAATCTCCATTAAATCTATTAAGATGCAACCTACGTGCAACAATGGCTCCCAAATTATAGGATTTGTCTCCTAACACATCACTCCTAAGAATACTGAGGTCAGGAACACACATATGACATGCTTCATCTTTACCATTTATGCATCTACCTATGAAGAGAGAAAAATAATGTATAGCAGGAAAATGAATGCTCCCTATGGTAGCTTGTGTTATATCTCTGGATTCCCCCACAGTTATACTAGCAAGAAAATCTCTAAATTCAGATTTGCGAGGTTCCCTGATACTACCCCATTGTGGAAGTTTGCAAGCAGTGGTAAAATCCTCTAAGTCCATAGTATAAGAATTTTCATAAAGATCAAACAGGACAGTTGGAGAATTACGTGAAGATGAAAATTCAAACCTCATCACAAAGGAACTAGTGAGATAGTGATACTAGTTGCACTTCTCTTCCTTGAAGCTCACAAGATCCGCATTACGCAAATATGCGTTAAATTCTTCATTAATTCCCGCTTGATCCATAAAGTTCTCAGAAGGACATTCACAAGGACGCACTGGAGTGTCTCTTGGTGGTTCTTCATCAGCATCACGCATTGCAAGCCTGAGTCCTTGCTTCCTTGAAGAACCACCTTGGAACATTTTCCTAAGTATATTTCTTCCTCTGAAAAATTTCTCAAATTTTTAGTAACTTCAAAATAAAAGTGAACCAAACTCAATAATATTGATAGCAACTACTCATACAAGTGCCTAGAGCCTATATCATGCAACAAAACTACTTGGAACCATATAAATTTGACATGCAAGCTCAAGAACATGGTCACCTAGGCAGCACAAATGTGCAATGAATAAAGCACTAGAACAAAAACTAATTGGACCAATGGAGAAGTCACATACCAAGGAACAATCTCCCCAAGCAGTTTTGTGAGAGGTGCTTTGAGCAAGGAGATCGAAATGGCAGCAAAATGAGCTTGGACTCGGGTTTGAGCTGGATATTCGTGTTTGTGGTAGGAAGAAGGAGTGTGTGGGTGAAAGGATAAGTGGAGGAGGGCCACCATGGGCCCACGAGGCAGGGGGCGCGCCCAGGGGGGTAGGGCGCGCCCCTGACCCTTGTGGCCAGGCGCCAGCTCCTCCTGCTGTGTTCTCAGTGCCAAATATTCTCAAATATTCCAGAAAAAATCATATTTAAATTTTAGGGAATTTGGAGAACTTTTTATTTTCGGGGTATTTTTATATTGCACGGATAATTCAGATAACAGACATAAAATACTTATTTTTATTTTATTTAATATAAATAACAGAAAGTATGAGGAGGGTAGAGAAGGTTGTGCCTTCTAGTTTCATCCATCTCATGCTCATCAAAAGAAATCCACTAACAAGGTTGATCAAGTCTTGTTAACGAACTCATTCCGAATAACATGGAACCGGAGAAATTTTGAATAGCACTATGTTACCTCAACGGGGATATGCACATCCCCAATAATAAGAATATCACATTTCTTCTTGACAGTAGGAAGAGGAAATTCAAAACCTCCAAATATAATCGATGGAATTTTTCCAATAGAGTTGATACCATGAACTTGAGGTTGTTTCCTCGGAAAGTGTACCGTATGCTCATTACCATTAACATGAAAAGTGACATTGCCTTTAGTGCAATCAATAACAGCCCCTGCAGTATTCAAAAAGGGTCTTCCAAGAATAATAGACATACTATCGTCCTCAGGAATATCAAGAATAATAAAGTCCGTTAAAATAGTAATGTTTGCAACTACAACAGGCACATCCTCACAAATACCGACGGGTATAGCAGTTGATTTATCAGCCATTTACAAAGATATTTCAGTAGGTGTCAACTTATTCAAATCAAGTCTACGATATAAAGAGAGAGGCATAACACTAACACCGGCTCCAAGATCACATAAAGCAGTTTTAACATAGTTTCTTTTAATGGAGCATGGTATAGTGGGTACTCTTGGATCTCCAAGTTTCTTTGGTATTCCACCCTCAAAAGTATAATTAGCAAGCATGATGGAAATTTCAGCTTCCGGTATCTTTCTTTTATTTGTAACAATATCTTTCATATACTTAGCATAAGGATTCATTTTAAGCATATTAGTTAATCGCATACACAAAAAGATAGGTCTAATCATTTCAGCAAAGCGCTCAAAATCCTCATCATCCTTTTTCTTGGATGGTTTGGGAGGAAAAGGCATGGGTTTCTGAACCCAAGGCTCTCTTTCCTTACCGTGTTTCCTAGCAACAAAGTCTTTCTTATCATAACATTGATTCTTTGATTGTGGGTTATTAAGATCAACATCAGGTTCAATTTCTATATCATTATCATTACTAGGTTGAGCATCATCATGAACATTATCGTTAACATTATCACTAGTTTCAGGTTCATTACCAGATTGTGTTTCAGCATCAGAGATAGAAATATCATTTGGATTCTCAGGTGTTTCTGTGATAGGTTTACTAGAAGCATGCAAAGTACTATCATTTTTCTTTTTCTTCCTATTATAAGGACTAGGTGCATCTACATTATTTCTCTGAGAATCTTGCTCAATTCTCTTAGGGTGGCCTTCGGGATACAAAGGTTCCTGAGTCATTCTACCAGTTCTAGTAGCCACTCTAACATCATTATCATTATTCTTACTATTCAATTCATTGAGCAAATCATTTTGAGCTTTAAGTACTTGTTCTACTTGAGTGGTAACCATGGAAGCATGTTTACTAATAAGTTTAAGTTCACCTTTAACATTAGCCATATAATCACCCAAGTGTTCAAGCATATTTGAATTGTATTTCAATTGTCTACCAAAATAAGCATTAACGTCTTCTTGCTTAGCCATAAATTTATCAAACTCATCTAAGCATGGGCTAGCAAATTTAGTAAATGGGATATCAGCTTTATCATATCTATAGAGAGAATTTACCTTTACTACATGTGTCGGGTTATCAAGACCTTGACTTTCTTCAATAGGTAATGGATTAAGATCATATGTTTCTTCAACAGGCGGTAAATTAAGACCATGTATTTCTTCAATAGGAGGTAAATTCTTAACATCTTCAGCTTTAATACCTTTTTCTTTCATAGATTTCTTTGCCTCTTGCATATCTTCAGGACTGAGAAATAGAATACCTCTCTTCTTCGGAGTTGGTTTAGGAATAGGCTCAGGAACTGGCTCAGGATGTGTCCCATTATTTTCATTTGTCAGCATATTATTCAATAGAATTTCAACTTCATCCAGCGTTCTTTCCCTGAAAACAGAACCATCACAACTATGCAGGTAATCTCTGGAGGCATCGGTTAGTCCATTATAAAAGATATCAAGTATTTCATTTTTCTTAAGAGGATAATCAGGCAAAGCATTAAGTAACTTGAGAAGCCTCCCCCAAGCTTGTGGGAGACTCTCTTCTTCAATTTGCACAAAATTATATATATCCCTTAAAGCAACTTGTTTCTTATGAGCAGGGAAATATTTAGCAGAGAAGTAATAAATCATATCCTGGGGACTACGCACACAACTAGGATCAAGAGAATTAAACCATATCTTAGCATCACCCTTTAATGAGAACGGAAATATTTTAAGGATATAAAAGTAATGAGTTCTCTCATCATTAGTGAACAGGGTAGCTATATCATTTAATTTAGTAAGATATGCCATAACAGTTTCAGATTCATAGCCATGAAAAGGATCAGATTCAACCAAAGTAATTATATCAGGATCAACAAAGAATTCATAATCCTTGTCGGTAACATAGATAGGTGAAGTAGCAAAAGCAGGGTCAGGTTTCATTCTAGCATTAAGAGATTGCTGCTTCCATTTAGCTAATAACCTCTTGAGTTCGTTTCTATCTTTGCAAGCTAAAATAGCTAAACAAGCTTCTTTATCAAAAACATAACCCTTAGGAATAACGGGCAAGTCTTCATCATCACTTTCATCAGTATTATCAGATTCAATATTTTCATTCTCTCTAACCCTAGCAAGTTGTTCATCAAGAAATTCACCAAGTGGCACAGTAGTATCAAGCATAGCAGTAGTTTCATCATAAGTATCATGCATAGCAGAAGTGGCATCATCAATAACATGCGACATATCAGAACGAATAGCATAAGCAGGTTTAGGTGTCGCAAGCTTACTCAAAACAGAAGGTGAATCAAGTGCAGGGCTAGATGACAGTTCCTTACCTCCCCTCGTAGTTGAGGGATAAATCTTGGTTTTTGGATCTTTGAAGTTCTTCATAATGATAAGCAGATATAAATCCCAAGTGACTCAAAGAATAGAGCTATGCTCCCCGGCAACGACGCCAGAAAATGGTCTTGATAACCCACAAGTATAGGGGATCACAACAGTTTTCGAGGGTAGAGTATTCAACCCAAATTTATTTATTCGACACAAGGGGAGCCAAAGAATATTCTCAAGTATTAGCAGCTGAGTTGTCAATTCAACCACACCTGGAAACTTAATATCTGCAGCAAAGTATTTAGTAGCAAAGTAATATGATAGTAGTGGTAATGATAGCAAAAGGTAACAATAGCAAAAGTACTGTTTTTGGTATTTTGTAATGATGATAGCAATAGCAACGGAAAAGTAAATAAGCGAAGAACAATATATGGAAAGCTCGTAGGCAATGGATCAGTGATGGAGAATTATGCCGGATGCGGTTCATCATGTAACAGTCATAACCTAGGGTGACACAGAACTATCTCCAATTCATCAATGTAATGTAGGCATGTATTCTGAATATAGTCATACGTGCTTATGGAAAAGAACTTGCATGGCATATTTTGTCATACCCTCCCGTGGAAGCGGGGTCCTAATGGAAACTAAGAGATATTAAGGCCTCCTTTTAATAGAGTACCGGAACAAAGCATTAGCACATAGTGAATACATGAACTCCTCAAACTATGGTCATCACCGGTAAGTATCCCGATTATTGTCACTTCGGGGTTAACGGATCTTAACACATAATAGGTGACTATAGACTTGCAAGATAGGATCAAGAACTCTCATATATTGATGAAAACATAATAGGTTCAGATCTGAAATCATGGCACGCGGGTCCTAGTGACCAGCATTAAGCATAGCAAAGTCATAGCAACATCAATCTCAGAACATAGTGGATACTAGGGATCAAACCCTAACAAAACTAACTCGATTACATGATAGGTCTCTTCCAACCCATCACCCTCTAGCAAGCCTACGAGGGAATTACTCACGCACGGCGGTGAGCATCATGAAATTGGTGATGGAGGATGGTTGATGATGACTATGCCGACGGATTCCCCTCTCCGGAGCCCCGAATGGACTCCGGATCAGCCCTCCCAAGAGGTTTTAGGGCTTGGCGGCGGCTCCGTATCATAAAACGCGATGAATCCTTCTCTCTGATTTTTTTCTCCCCGAAAGCAAATATATAGAGTTGGACTTGAGGTCGGAGGAGCTCCAGGGGGGCCACGAGGTAGGGGGGCGCGCCCTAGGGGGGCAGGCGCGCCCCCCACCCTCGTGGACAGGTGGTGGGCCCCCTGGTCTTCATCTTTTGCAAGGATTTTTTATATTTTCCCAATAGATGTTCCGTGAAGTTTCAGGTCATTCCGAGAACTTTTGTTTCTGCACATAAATAACACCATAGCAATTATGCTGAAAACAACATCAGTCTGGGTTAGTTCCATTCAAATCATGCAAGTTAGAGTCCAAAACAAGGGCAAAAGTGTTTGGAAAAGTAGATACGATGGAGACGTATCACTAGGCTGCATGCTTGTGTCAAGATTCGAAAACATGTAGTAATGTGTTTAAGGCTTGCATGCATCCTTTGGTGCAGCTTTCGGCAAATACTTCACTGCCCATTCACTCCACCAGTCATGTTTTTTCTTTTGACTTTTAAATATGAATTTAATATATCCTTTGAACTCGAAGTCTATATTCTGTTTGCATACTTATCTTGTGACGAGAGTTTTGAAGCAAGACCACCCTTGAATATGTTTTGACATGTTTTTAAAAAGTTCACTATATTTCAACTAGTAAAACTTGATAGGAATAAATGATAAATTTACCAAGTTTCAAAATATAAAGATAAAATGCTAAACCTAAGACCTAATCCCTAAATCATAAAAGCACATCAAACTTGTTAAAACAGGATAAAAACTTAATATTATGACTATCAAGTTTAAATATTTGGAACTCAGTAAACTTTTAAAATGATGTGTGAGTATTGCCAACGAGCTAAGGGCGAGTGAGGGAGTCCTGGATTAGGCGTCCTCGGACTGCCGGACTATATACTTTGGCCGGACTGTTGGACTATGAAGATACAAGATTGAAGACTTCGTCCCGTGTCCGGGTGGGACTCTCCTTTGCGTGGAAGGCAAGCTTGGCAATTCGGATATGTAGATCTCCTCCCTTGTAACCGGCTCTGTGTAACCCTAGCCCCCTCCGGTGTCTATATAAAACGGAGGGTTTAGTCCGTAGGACGACAACAATCATGATCATAGGCTAGCTTCTAGGGTTTAGCCTCTACGATCTTGTGGTAGATCAACTCTTGTAATACTCATATCATCAAGATCAATCAAGCAGGAAGTAGGGTATTACCTCCATCGAGAGGGCCCGAACCTGGGTAAACATTGTGTCCCCCGCCTCCTGTTACCATTCTCCTTAGACGCACAGTTCGGGACCCCCTACTCGAGATCCGCCGGTTTTGACACCGACATTGGTGCTTTCATTGAGAGTTCCACTGTGCCGCCGCGATAAGGCTTGATGGCTCGTATTGTTGTCAAGGACAACATTACCTCGGGGGGAGCCCTGGCTGTAGGCCAAACTCTCTGACTAGGCGGCTTCGTCATGACCGCCCGTTCGGCCGTCGCACCGATGATGACTTCTCAGGTCATCAAAAACAGCCTCCACGTCGGCTCTAGATTCGCCGAGTAGATGGATCCAATAGAGCACTCTTCCTGGAACGAGCTCTTGGATCACATCGCCGCCCTGGGAGTCGCAACGGACTATGATCGGATCGGGCTTAAACCCGACCAAAGGGAGATTAACTCTCCGCCGGTCACCCATCAGATAGCGGTGGTGGAGGAGCAATGTAGCAATTCTTCCTCTATTTTGAGGAAAAACTATGTCCGGATTCCCAAGCTCTCCGAGCCGGATACCCGTCCACGGGAGGACATGGCCCAAGCTTCGAACCTAGAATCAGACAGCAGGCCAGAACTATTTGGCAACATCCTGGAGTCCGAACTGCCAAGCTCGGAAACTCCTCCGCTCCTGGGTCTCAAATCGGGTCAGGGTTCGGACCTAAATCTTCCCACCCACCCAGACTCAAGTGATCTTTCCCACATTAGACAAGAGCCCCAAGAGACAGTACATCACTATTGGGCCAGATTCCTCCTTGCAATGAGCAAGGTCACGGACAGTCGTGAGGAAGACGCAATTTCATTCTTTTGCAAAAATTGCACGGACAAGGGAATCCTCAACGCCATAAGTCGCCGTGACATAGCACACTTTGCTGACTTGACGGCCATAGTACGGAAGTACTGTGCGATGGAAAGCGCCTGGAAAACCCAAACAAAATTTTGGGACCCTCCGGCTCTCACTAAACCCCCCGTCCGAACTAAAAGGGTGTACTCTCGTAAGTCACCCGATCCAATTACAAAGAAACAAAAGCCCACTATAGGGCGTAGAACTGTATTGAGGGATGGCTCAATGGGCCTTACAAAATTCACAGTACAGCTGAGGGAGTCCTAGATTAGGGGGTGTCCGGACAGCCGGACTATATCCTTTGGCCGGACTATTAGATTATGAAGATACAAGATTGAAGACTCCGTCCCGTGTCCGGAAGGGACTTTCTTGGCGTGGAAGGCAAGCTTGGCGATACGGATATGCAGATCTCCTACCATTGTAACCGACTTTGTGTAACCCTAACCCTCTCCGGTGTCTATATAAACTGGAGGGTTTTAGTCCGTAGGACAACGTACACATCAACAATCATACCATAGGCTAGCTTCTAGGGTTTAGCCTCTTCGATCTCGTGGTAGATCTACTCTTGTACTACCCATATCATCAATATTAATCAAGCAGGACGTAGGGTTTTACTTCCATCGAGAGGGCCCGAACCTGGGTAAAACTTTGTGTCCCTTGCCTCCTGTTACCATCCGGCCTAGACGCACAGTTCGGGACCCCCTACTCGAGATCCGCCGGTTTTGACACGGACATTGGTGCTTTCATTGAGAGTTCCTCTATGTCATCGCTATCAGGAAGGATGCCTCGCCCCGTCTTTAAAGACGGCACCGTTGCTAAGGGAGCTTTGGCTGTCGGCCAAACCCTTCGGCTAGGTGGTTTTCTTATGACCGCCTGTTCGGCTTCTGCACCGACGATGACCTCTCGATCCATCGAAAACAATCTTCATGTCAGATCGGAACTCGCCGAGCAGTTAGATCCAATGGAGCTCTCCTCCATAAACGAGCTCTTGGATCACTTCGCCGCCCTGGGAGTCGCCACGGATTATGACCAGATTGGGCCTAAACCCGATCTGAGAGAGATTAACTCTCCCCAAGTCACCCATCATGTTGCCGTGGTAGAGGGACAGTGCGGCGACCCTTCATCTATCTTAAGGACTCGCTACGTCCGGATTCCCGATCCCTCCAAGCCGGATACCCGCGGAGGGGAGGATATCACTCAAGACCTGAATTTAGAGTCAGGCGACGGGCTGGATTCATTGGACAACATCCAGGAATCCAAATTTTCGAGTTCAGAAATTCCTCGTCCTCTGAGCCTTAGATGGGGTGAGGCTTTGGATTTAATTCCACCCACCCACCCCAACATAAGCGACCTATCCAAAATTAGGCAAGAACCCGATGAAACAGTACATCATTACTGGGCCAGATTCCTCCTGGTTAAGAACAGGCTAAGGGACTGCCGCGAGGAAGACGCAATCTCAATCTTCTGCAATAATTGCACGGACAAGGGAATACTCAACGCCATAAGTCGCCGTGATATTACACGCTTCGTTGACTTGGCGTCCATTGTACGAAAGTACTGTGCGATGGAAAGCGCCTGGAAAACCAAAAAAAATTTTTGGGACAATCCGGCCCTGAATACAAACCCAGTCTGAAATAAAAGGGTGCATCATCACCAGTCACCCGGGTCAAGCATTAAAAAGCAAAAACCCTCTATAGAGCATGGAACCGTACTGGAAGGATGGCTTAATGGACCCTATAAAATTCATAGTACAGAGGACGCCACACCAACTCACAACCTCAGAGCATGTTGGATACTCCGGCAAGTGGCCAAAATTGGCGAAAATCTCCTAATTCCGGAGCTCACAGAAAGCCACCCCAGAGACACCAATACGGTATTAACAGTCTTCGAGACTTTCGCATCAAATAATATGCAAAAAAGGACACTCCGCAGCCTTGCCAAAGTCTACCAAGTAGCAACAATAAACCCATGGAGTGACACGGCTATTGCCTTTAACGCCAGTGATGAACCTAAATCCAGAACAGCTCGAGCACCAGCCGCATTGGTCCTCAGTCCAATAGTGGACGGCTTTCGTCTTACCAAGGTACTCATGGACGGCGGCAGCGGATTGAACCTCATTTATGAGGAGAGCCTTCAAAAAATGGAAATAGACTGGAACCGCATTGAGCAAAGCAGCACAACCTTTAGAGGAATAATCCCCAGTCGGGAAGCGCGCTGTACAGGAAAAATCACACTAGATGTGGTGTTCGGCACGCCGGATAATTACAGGTCCGAAGAGGTCACGTTCCAGGTGGCTCCGTTCAGCAGCGGTTATCACGCTCTGCTAGGGCAGGAAGCGTTTACAATCTTCCAAGCAATACCCCATTACGGGTACAAGAAGCTCAAGATGCCCGGGCCTAACGGGATCATCACTCTCGCTAGTGATCCGGACATAGCACTCCGCGCCGAAAACAAGACAGCCGCACTGGCCCTCGAGGCACTATCCGAAGCCCTAGCGGCTGAGGAACTAACTGTGCTGCGCTGTACGGTGAATAGGGACGATGTGGTACTCGACAAAAGATCCAAGTCCACCTCCTTTAAACCGGCGGACGAAATAGTCAAATTCCAAGTCCATCCAACCGACCCCAATAAAACAGCTTCCATCGGGGCACAGTTAAACCCTGATGTCGACGCCGCATTGCGAGAGTTTCTACGAGAGAACTGGGACATTTCCGCCTGGCACCCTTCAGACATGCCAGGAATCCCACGCAGGCTGGCCAAGCACAGCTTAAATATCCAAGCAGGATTCAAACCTGTCAAACAGGCTCTTCGGCGTTTTTCCGAACCTAAGAGATAGGCCATGGGAGAGGAGCTAGCAAAGCTATTGGAGACCGGATTCATCAGAGATATAAAACATCCGGACTGGCTAGCAAACCTGGTGATGGTACCAAAGAAGGACAAATCCTGGCGCCTGTGTGTTGATTTTAAAGACCTTAACAAGGCTTGCCCAAAGGATCCCTTCCCCCTCCCCTGCATCGATCAAATTATCAACGCTACCGCAGGACACGATTCGTTGTGTTTCCTCGACGCATATTCTGGCTACCATCAAATCAAGATGGCAGAACCAGACCAAGCCGCAACGGCATTTATCACACCATACAGGCCATTCTACTTCAACACAATGCCCTTCGGGCTCAAAAACGCCAGCGCAACATATCAGCGCATGATTCAGACATGTCTGGCAAGCCAGATCGGCAAAACAGTGGAGGCATATGTAGATTATGTGGTCATCAAAACAAGACATGTTGAATCTCTAGTAGACGACTTGAGGCTCACATTTGATAACCCCCGAACATACGACATCAAGTTCAACCCAGAAAAATGCGTTTTCGGCGTTCCAGCCGGAAAGCTCTTGGGCTTCATAGTATCCGGTAGAGGAATTGAAGCAAATCCAGCCAAGATCCGAGCTCTGTCACAACTGGATATCCCAAAGGACCTCAAACAAATACAAAAGTTAACCGGATGCGTGGCGGCCCTAAGCCGCTTTATGTCCCACTTGGGAGAAAAAGCCCTACCCCTTTACCGCCTCCTTCGACGCACCGAACACTTCAAATGGACGGATGCAGCCACGGCCGGACTCAACGAAATAAAAGCCATACTGGCAACAAACCCAGTCCTGGCCGCACCAAACATTGGCGAACCAATGCTATTATACATTGCAGCAACACATCAGGTTGTAAGCGCAGTGCTCGTTGTCGAACGAGAAGCGGACGGACACAAATCCCCCCTTCAAAAGCCGGTCTATTACGTGTCCACTGTCCTCACTCCCTGCAAATCACGGTACCCGCATTATCAAAAGATTGCGTACGCGGTATTCATGGCATCCCGGAAGCTACGACACTACTTTCAAGAGTGTTTAATAACAGTAGCCTCGGAAGTACCACTTAACGATATTATAAACAACCGTGACGCACCGGGCCGGATTGCAAAATGGGCCATTGAGCTCCTCCCGTTCGACATAACTTATAAGCCACGACGAGCCATCAAGTCGCAAGTCTTGGCCGACTTCGTCGCAGAATGGACGGAGGCCGAACACCCTAAAGAATACGACACATATTCAAATTGGATCATGCATTTCGACGGCTCCAAGATGTTGGCAGGACTGGGAGCTGGCGTCGTTTTGACGCCCCCCACAGGAGACACAGTTCAATACGTACTACAGATTATGTACACGGACTCCAACAATGCAGCCGAATATGAGGCCCTTTTACATGGTCTTCGGATGGCAGTATCCATGGGCATCCAATGCCTAGAGGTGCGCGGGGACTCGAACCTCACAATATCCCAAATCAATGGAGACTTCGATGCCAAGGATCCAAAAATGGCAGCTTACCGCAACGCCGTCCTAAAAATGTCAGCTCGGTTCGAGGGGCTTGAATTTCACCATATAGCCCGAGAAAATAATCAGGCGGCTGATGTCCTGACACGCATCGGCGCAAAACGCGATGTAGTCCCCCCCCAGCATCTTCTTGGAAAGGCTGTTCAAGCCATCCGTAGTATGGGAAGGGGAGCCGAACAATAACAGCCCGGACCCAACCGCACTGCCTGACACCGAACATTCTGACACAATCGGAGGCTCTGCCAATGAAATAACACCTTCAGCCCATTTAATAATGGCCGTCATCGCCCCGTGGACATAACCATTCCTCGCCTACCTTACTAGGCAGGAACTCCCCGAGGACCAAAATGAGGCACGCTGCATAGTGCGGTGATCCAAAGCCTACAGAGTCCACGAGGGAGAGCTTTATAAGAAAAGCACTACCGGAGTCCTTCAAAGGTGCATCTCCGAAGAGGAGGGGCAGAACCTCCTGGCTAAAATTCATGCCAGACTCAGTGGTCATCACGCTGCAGCCTGGTCCCTTGTAAGCAAGGCCTTCCGTACAGGCTTTTATTGGCCGACGGCCCGGGCAGACGCTCAGGACTTAGTCCAACGATGCACTGGTTGCCAGTTCTTTGCAAACCAAAGCCATATGCCACCCACCGCCCTCCAAACTATCCCCATTACTTGGCCCTTCGTGGTCTGGGGGCTTGACATGGTTGGACCCCTTAAAGGCAGAACCCACAGGCAAAAATACTTACTGGTCATGGTGGATAAGTTCACCAAATGGATAGAAGCCAAGCCTGTTAAGACGGCCGAATCCGGACCGGTGATAGACTTTATATCCGGGGTTGTACACCGTTACGGCGTCCCCCCAGCATCATCACTGATAACGGCACGAACTTCATGGCCGACAAGGTAAAACTCTGGTGCAAAAACATGGGCATCAAGCTCGATTATGCTTCCGTCTATCACCCACAAACTAATGGCCAGGTCGAACGTGCAAATGGTCTTATCATGAGCGGCATCAAACCCAGATTAGTGTGGTCCCTCAAGGAATCTAACACGCACTGGGTAGAGGAGCTCGACTCCGTACTCTGGGGGCTGCGGACCACGCCAAATCGCACCACCGGATACACACCATTCTTTATGGTGTACGGCGCAGAGGCGGTTTTGCCTTGCGACATAATTCATGACTCACCTCGAGTGCGAATGTATGAAGAAAGAGAAGCCAAGCTCGATCGGCAGGACAGCTTGGACGCATTGGAGGAGGAGCGTGACGTGGCAAAAGCCCGTTCCACATTCTATCAACAGCAGGCTCGAAGATACCAAAGCAGAGAAGTACGGGCCAAAAATTACAACGTTGGCGAATTAGTTCTACGACTACCGGACAAGAAAAAGGAAAAACTCAAGCCCAAGTGCGAAGGTCCCTTCATAATTGACCAAGTCCTGACTGGTGGAGCGTACCGCCTGCGGGATGCATCGGATAACCGACTCGAGCCAAACCCATGGAACGCAGCCGTCTCCGAAGATTCTATGCCTAGCACCGGACTCTGTGTTTGTCTCCTTCCTCTATCCATTTTTTATATATTTTCTGTCTTACATTTCTCTTCTCTCTCTCTCTCTCTCTCTCTTTCTCTCTCTCTCTCTTAGCCTCTAAAGGCTCATAAAGTGACGCGCTATCCGCGCTCATTAAACCTGGGGGCTTCTTTAAACAGAAGCTTATTCATACGGGCTTCATGCCCAACACATGTGTCACACTTCCGCATGTACCTTTTATTCACCATTATATGCATCGATATGACTTAAGTTTTGGCCAAGCTGGGTTGCCTGGCTCCTGTGCTTACCCCTACATTACTGATTGTTCGTCTAGGTGGTAAAGGGAGCACCTCTGCGATTGTGACTGCCGGGTCAACCGGACGTGTACCTCAGACTGGGTGAAGCCGAAAGCTACCGTTCTTAAGGGAATATTCGGTCGGTGAACTAAAGATGATCTTTTTTTTATTTTTATCTGTACGCCCCCAGATGTTTTTCCTGCGTTTCTTTTCGTAGCATGGACATGCACCTTAGGGCATGCCTCCCAGGGAAAGGAACCCCTAACGGAACTATTCTCCCTGGAAGATGTTTCTTACTAACCATGTAATATAACATAACTAGTCGGGCACTTGTCTATTCAAGCCCTAATGACCCCTACACCTGGTCTCCATGCATTCCCCAGTTCCTATATAACCGCATGGGAATTCGGACACACTCCGGACCGTCAGGTCCCGAGGCTGAAGCGAAAAGGTCGGCCATGACAAATGATCTACAATCCGGCTAGAAGGCATTATAAATGTGAATTAAATTACATAGTCATTTTGACTGATTGTATTCCTCTTCAATACCATCTAACAGGTTGTCTAATTTACAGTCCTGCTGGGAATACTTTGCGGCCAACCCTACTTGGCCGTATACTAAGCTTACAGGGATCTCCTTCCCATCGGGCCCTATAGGACTGACCTCGGCCATGTGGTTGGGGTCAGCCTTTGCGTACCGCGTCTTCACCATGGCCCAGGCCTCCCTAGCGCCTTGACGGCAGGCTGATATCTTCCACAATCGGAAGCACAGCCGTGCTCCCTTTAGCTTCTCTGCAAACTCTCCAAGACCTTCGGGCATGGAGACGGATGGCCACAGGTCCTGGGTAATGCCGTGCATCGCCTGCCGAACTCGATCGAGCAGTTGTGAGAGCTCGGGAAGAAGGTCACCCGTAGAACCGGGCATCTCCTCTGCAGGACGACCTGTTAGCACACCTACAGACATTGCTCTGTTAGTCGACTTCCCCGCCGAACTTTCTTTCAAAGGTTCGTTCAAGCACTTACTAAATATGCCGCGCCGAAGCCGCTGATTCTCCTTCACAAAGTCTGACAGTTGGGCACGAACATCTTTCAGCTCGACGCCCAGCTTGGTGTTGGCATCTTGGAGATCGTTCTTCTCCCGCCTCACCTTTGTCAGCACCTTCTCACCAGCCTTTAGCTGGCGTAGGAGGTGTTGCCTTTCCGGATTCAATCCGGCGCCATCTGCAATTTCATTTGTCAGATTCGCACCAATGCCGTGCTTCGCAAAATACTTATCTTTCGAAGTGTATGTTACCAGAGGGGGTCTCCTTGGGCTCCCCTGCCGCGGCTAGTGCAGCCTCAAGTTGGGCTTTGCACTCTTCCAGCTCCTTGGATAGTAGGGAATTTTTTTCTGTAAGAAGCTGCATAACAAATGATCCTTAAATCAGTTATTCTAACTGTTTCAAGTCTCGGGGGCTACTGGTATATACATATAATTACCAGAATTTTCTTACCCGTATGTCTTTTACATACTGCTCCGTGGCTCTGGCTAGACCATTTTGAGCGGCACGGAGGTACGCATCTCCCGAGTTCAAGGCATCTAACGCCCCTTGGGAGAAACAAGCGTCGCGAAGAATTGTCCGGCGACGCCTGTGGTTCATGGCACTCTCCACCTCAGAGTTGGTGGCAGACAACCCGTCCACATCCTCCGTCGGAGGAGCGTCTGGCGCGCGCCTTGCGTTCGCCTCCCCCTCCGGACCAGGCTTTGGAGCCTGGCTAGTGGAGGCGCGATTGGCAGCCTCTCCGGATATAGTCCGGCGGGGTCTCTTTGTCCTGAAAAGAGCGCGAGTGTCAATATGCCTCGAAGGTATAACACCTGGGATAAGGGGGCGCGCCATACCTTTGCACTGACGCCTCGGTCCGGACTGCACTTCTTTTCTGCCCGCGGGGCCCTACGGCCCCTCGTTGGCTTGTCGCCGCAGGTTTGGCCTTCCACCTTAAAAACCTCCCCTGCAAAGTTCGGTTGCAATCAGGAAACTAAACACGAGTGGGCGGACACCTATTCGGGGTACTGGGACTTCAATCTCAGGTACCTGAGGGGTCAGGATTAGCCCTGGGTAATCGTCCATAAGGGCCACCAAGGCGTTGTCCTTGCTCAATTGATGGAACAATCCATCAATCAGCTCCACAGATATGTCCGGATCCTCTTGAGAGGCCGGGTCGAGGGACCGTCCTGGGTCCTCGGGTTGTGGAGGAGGGCTGCTTATTTCCTTAACAGCCCGGCGCAGTTCCTGCGTTGAAGTCGTCAGACTGAATATTTAACAATGGGAATACAAAATGGATGGACAAGTAAATACGGCCGCTTACCCAGCTTGGGGGATTGTGCATGGAGAATCCACCCTGAGGGTTGACGCGGAGAAATTCCTCCTCTTCTCCCTTATACAAAGTGGACAAGATCTTTAGTAGAGCGGCAGCTGAATCCGGCCCCTTACGGCCGTAGCGGGTGGCGTCGTCCTCCCCGTTGAAGTCCCACATGGGGTGGCTTCTATACTGAAGCGGCTGCACCCCCCGCATAATGCATTCGGCCATAACCCCGATCATGGTAAGTCTGAAATGGGCTAACAATCTTATTCGGCCCATCAGGTAAATGATGTCCCTGTCACCTCCCCTCTGAGGGCTCCGTGGGTGCCAGCTTAGGCGCTTCTTTAAGGGAGCACTGTTGAATTCAGGGAGGCCGACCCGGACAGGATCCGGCAGCGGGACGTCTTCTATATAAAACCATTCTGAGGGCCAGTCTTCGACGCCTTCTTTGGGGTTCCGGATAGATATCCGGTCCCGGCGATGCGCCACACTTCGGCTCCGCCCACTTGATACATTGACCCCTTCTTGGAACGGGGCATGAGGCAAAATAGCTCCTTGCATAGTCCGAAATGAGCTTCAACACCCAAGAACAGCTCGCAGAGGGCTACGAAGCCCGCGATATGCAATACTGAGGCAGGCGTGAGATTATGTAGCTGGAGGCCGTAGAACTCCAGCAGCCCCCGGAGAAATGGATGGATTGGAAATCTGAGCCCCCTTATTAAGTAAGGGACGAGGCACACCCTCTCTCCTTTGGAGGGATTAGGGGCATTCTCTGCTTGCTCTCCGCCATTGTAGACAGCAAGACCGGCTCGAACCGGGACCATATAGGCCGGGGGGAGAAATCCCTTGGTCTGGAGCGTCACTAGCTCGCTATGCGGGATGGAACATCTCTCCCAATATCCAGGCTTAGGGCTAGAAGGGCAAGGGGAGGAGTTGCGACGGCTGGCCATGGTGGAATGGACCTTTGTCGGATGCGCTCTGATGAACACTCGCGGAGGGGAGAAGGTGTGGATTGGATCTAAATCCTCGTCCCCTTAAATAGGGCAGCTCATTTACGCGGCTAGGGATGTGAATGTAAAAACACTCAGACTTTTCATATTTGTTTGACACGTGGGAAGCGGCCATTATTGGGCGTAGAAGCCAAGGAGCGCAAACATCTACAAGAAACCGTACTTTATTCAACAAGTACACGGAATTTGGAGGAGAACCCTCCTTGCAATGCCTAAGACAATCTGCGCGCCGGACTCATCATCATTGAAGCCTGGTTCGGGGGCTACTGAGGGAGTCCTGGATTAGGGGGTGTCCGGACAGCCAGACTATGTCCTTTGGCCGGACTGTTGGATTATGAAGATACAAGATTGAAGACTCTGTCCCGTGTCCGAAAGGGACTTTCCTTGGCGTGAAAGGCAAGCTTGGCAATAAGGATATGCATATCTCCTACCATTGTAACCGACTTTGTGTAACCCTAACCCTCTCCGGTGTCTATATAAACCGGAGGGTTTTAGTCCGTAGGACAACGTACACATCAACAATCATACCATAGGCTAGCTTCTAGGGTTTAGCCTCTTCGATCTCGTGGTAGATCTACTCTTGTACTACCCATATCATCAATATTAATCAAGCAGGACGTAGGGTTTTACCTCCATCGAGAGGGCCCGAACCTGGGTAAAACTTCGTGTCCCTTCCCTCCTGTTACCATCCGGCCTAGACGCACAGTTCGGGACCCCCTACCCGAGATCCGCCGGTTTTGACACCGACAACAGCGGATACCATGCCAACACACAGCCTTAGAGCATGTTGGATACTCTGGCAGGTGGCCAAGAGCGGAGAGGATATCCTCATCAACAATACAACAGAGCACCATCCAGTGGAAAATAACAATACAATATTGACATTCTCCGAGACCTTCGCCTCAAATAATAGGTGCAAGCGAACATCCGCAGCCTTGCCGAAGTCTGCTGATGTCTACTACACAACCTTCTTCTTGTAGACGTTGTTCGGCCTCCAAGTGCAGAGGTTTGTAGGACAGCAGAAAATTTCCCTCAAGTGGATGACTTAAGGTTTATCAATCCATAGGGTGCATAGGATGAAGATGGTCTCTCTCAAGCAACCCTGCAACCAAATAACAAAGAGTCTCTTGTGTCCACAACACACCCAATACAATGGTAAATTGTATAGGTGCACTAGTTCGGCGAAGAGATGGTGATACAAGTGGTATATGGATGGTAGATAAAGGTTTTTGTAATCTGAAAATATAAAAACATCAAGGTAACTAATGATAAAAGTGAGCACAAACGGTATTGCAATGCGTTGAAACAAGGCCTAGGGTTCATACTTTCACTAGTGCAAGTTCTTTCAACAATAATAACATAATTGGATGATATAACTATCCCTCAACATGCAATAAAGAGTCACTCCAAAGTCACTAATAGCGGAGAACAAACGAAGAGATTATGGTAGGGTAGGAAACCACCTCAAAGTTATCCTTTCTGATCGATCTATTCAAGAGTCCGTAGTAAAATAACATGAAGCTATTCTTTCCGTTCAATCTATCCTAGAGTTCATACTAGAATAACACCTTAAGACACAAATCAACCAAAACCCTAATGTCACCTAGATACTCCAATGTCACCCCAAGTATCCGTGGGTATGATTATACGATATGCATCACACAATCTCAGATTCATCTATTCAAACCAACACAAAGAACTTCAAAGAGTGCCCCAAAGATTCTACCAGAGAGTCAAGATGAAAATGTGTGCCAACCCCTATGCATAGGTTCATGGGCGGAACCCGCAAGTTGATCACCAAAACATACATCAAGTGGATCAATAGAATACCCCATTGTCACCACGGGTATCCCACGCAAGACATACATCAAGTGTTCTCAAATCCTTAAAGACTCAATCTGATAAGATAACTTCAAAGGGAAAACTCAATCCACTACAAGAGAGTAGAGGGGGAGAAACATCATAAGATCCAACTATAATAGCAAAGCTCGCGATACATCAAGATCGTACCACCTCAAGAACACGAGATAGAGAGAGATCAAACACATAGCTACTGGTACATACCCTCAGCCCCGTGGGAGAACTACTCCCTCCTCATCATGGAGAGCGCTGGGATGATGAAGATGGCCACCGGAGAAGGATTTCCCCTCCGGCAGGGTACCGGAACGGGTCTAGATTGGTTTTCGGTGGCTACGGAGGCTTCTGGCGGCGGAACTCTCGATCTATTGTGCTCGTCGATGGTTTTAGGGTATATTGGTATATATAGGAGGAAGAAATACGTCAAGGGAGCCATGAGGGGCCCACGAGGGTGGAGGGCGCGCCCAGGGGGGTGGGCGCGCCCCCTGCTTCGTGCCTTCCTCGTTGCTTCCCTTACGTACACCCCAAGTCTTCTGGATTGCTTCCGTTCCAAAAATAAGTTCCGTGAAGTTTCAGGTCAATTGGACTTCGTTTGATTTTCCTTTTCTGTGATACTCTAAAACAAGGAAAAACAGAAACTGGCACTGGGCTCTGGGTTAATAGGTTAGTCCAAAAATAATATAAAAGTGCATAATAAAGCCCATAAACATCCAAAACAGATAATATAATAGCATGGAACAATCAAAAATTATTGATACGTTGGAGACGTACCAGCATCCCCAAACTTAATTCCTTCTCGTCCTCGAGTAGGTAAATGGTAAAAACAGAATTTTTGATGTGGAATGCTACCTAACATATTTCTCTAAGTCAATCTCTTTATTGTGGCAATAATATTCAGATCCATAAGATTCAAGACAAAAGTTTAATATTGACATAAAAATAATAATACTTCAAGCATAGTAACAAAGCAATTATGTCTTCTCAAAATAACATGGCCAAACAAAGCTATCCCTACAAAATCATATAGTCTGGCTATGCTCCATATTTACCACACAAAAAATTTAAAGCATGTACAACCCCGATGACAAGCCAAGCAATTTTTTCATACTTTTGATGTTCTCAAACTTTTTCAATCTTCACGCAATATATGAGCGTGAACCATGGATATAGCACTATAGGTGGAATAGAATGGTGGTTGTGGAGAAGACAAAAAGGATAAGATAGTCTCACATCAACTAGGCGTATCAACGGGCTATGGAGATGCCCATTAATAGATATCAATGTGAGTGAGTAGGGATTGCCATGCAATGGATGCACTAGAGCTATAAATGTATGAAAGCTCAACAAAAGAAACTAAGTGGGTGTGCATCCAACTTGCTTGCTCATGAAGACCTAGGGCACTTGAGGAGGCCCATTGTTGGAATATACAAGCCAAGTTCTATAATGAAAATTTCCCACTAGTATATGAAAGTGACAAAACAAGAGACTCTCTATCATGAAGATCGTGGTGCTACTTTGAAGCACAACTGTGGAAAAAAGGATAGTAGCATTGTCCCTTTTTTATTTTTTATTTTTTTATTTGGCCTTTTTTTATTTTTTGGCCTTTTTTTGGGACAATGCTCTATTAATGATGATCATCACACTTCTATTTATTTACAACTCAATGATTACAACTCGATACTAGAACAATGTATGACTCTATATGAATGCCTCCGGCGGTGTACTGGGATGTGCAATGACTCATGAGTGACACGCATGAAAGAATTATGAACGGTGGCTTTGCCACAACTAAAATGTCAACTACATGATCATGCAAAGCAATACGACAATGATGGAGCGTGTCATAGTAAACGGAATGGTGGAAAGTTGCATGGCAATATATCTCGGAATGGATATGGAAATGCCATGATAGGTAGGTATGGTGGCTGTTTTGAGGAAGGTATATGGTGGGTTTATGATACCGGTGAAAGGTGCGCAGTATTAGAGAGGCTAGCAATGGTGGAAGGGTGAGAGTGCGTATAATCCATGGACTCAACATTAGTCATAAAGAACTCACATACTTATTGCAAAAATCTATTAGTTATCGAAACCAAGTACTACGTGCATGCTCCTAGGGGGATAGATTGGTAAGAAAAGACCATGGCTCGTCCCCGACCGCCACTCATAAGGAGGATAAACAATAAACAAATCATGCTCCGAATTCGTCACATAACGGTTCACCATACGTGCATGCTACGGGAATCACAAACTTCAACACAAGTATTTCTCAAATTCACAACTACTCAACTAGCATGACTTTAATATCACCATCTCCATATCTCAAAACAATCATCAAGTATCAAACTTCTCATAGTATTCAATGCACTTTATATGATAGTTTTTATTATATCCCTCTTGGATGCCCATCATATTAGGACTAAATTCATAACCGAAGCACATTACCATGCTGTTCTAAAAGACTCTCAAAATAATATAAGTGAAGCATGAGAGATCAATTATTTCTATAAAATAAAACCACCGCCGTGCTCTAAAAGATATAAGTGAAGCACTAGAGCAAACGACAAACTACTCCGAAAGATATAAGTGAAGATCAATGAGTAGTTGAATAATTATGCAACTATGTGAAGACCCTCTAACATTTAAGAATTTCAGATCTTGGTATTTTATTCAAACAACAAGCAAAACTAAATAAAATGAAATGACGCTCCAGGAAAAACACATATCATGTGGTAAATAAAAATATAGCTCCAAGTAAAGTTACCGATGAACGAAGATGAAAGAGGGGATGCCTACTGGGGCATCCCCGAGCTTAGGTTCTTGGTTGTCCTTTAATATTACCATACGTGTGACGCCCCCGATTTGACCGTACACTAATCATACACGCAAACGTGTACGATCAAGATCAGGGACTCACGGGAAGATATCACAACACAACTCTACAAATAAAATAAGTCATACAAGCATCATATTACAAGCCAAGGGCCTCGAGGGCTCGAATACAAGAGCTCGATCATAGACGAGTCAGCGGAAGCAACAATATCTGAGTACAGACATAAGTTAAACAAGTTTTCCTTAAGAAGGCTAGCACAAACTGGGATACAGATCGAAAGAGGCGCAGGCCTCCTGCCTGGGATCCTCCTAAACTACTCCTGGTCGTCGTCAGCGGGCAGCACGTAGTAGTAGGCACCTCTGGTGTAGTAGGAGTCGTCGCCGAAGGTGGCGTCTGGCTCCTGGGCTCCAACATCTGGTTGCGACAACCAGGTAGAAGGGATAGGGGAAAAGAGGGAGAAAGCAACCGTGAGTACTCATCCAAAGTACTCGCAAGCAAGGAGCTACACTACATATGTATGCATTGGTATCAACTGGAATAAGGCTATTATATGTGGACTGAACTGCAGAAAGCCAGGATAAGGGGGATAGCTAGTCCTTTCAAAGACTACGCTTCTGGCAGCCTCGTCTTGCAGCATGTAGAAGAGAGTAGACTGAAGACCTCAAAGTAGCATCGTATAGCATAATCCTAACCGATGATCCTCCCCTCGTCGCCCTGTGAGAGAGCGATCACCGATTGTATCTGGCACTTGGAAGGGTGTGTTTTATTAAGTATCCAGTTCTAGTTGTCATAAGGTCAAGGTACAACTCCAAGTCGTCCTGTTACCGAAGATCACGGCTATTCGAATAGATTAACTTCCCTGCAGGGGTGCACCACATATCCCAACACGCTCGATCCCATTTGGCCGGACACACTTTCCTGGGTCATGCCCGGCCTCGGAAGATCAACACGTCGCAGCCCTACCTATGCACAACAGAGAGGTCAGCACGCCGGTCTAAATCCTATGGCGTAGGGGTCTGGGCCCATCGCCCATTGCACACCTGCACGTTGCGTACGCGGCCGGAAGCAGAACTAGCCCCCTTAATACAAGAGCAGGCTTATGGTCCAATCCGGCGCGCGCCACTCAATCGCTGACGTCACGAAGGCTTCGGCTGATACCACGACGTCGAGTGCCCATAACTGTCCCCGCGTAGATGGTTAGTGCGTATAGGCTAGTAGCCAGACTCAGATCAAATACCAAGATCTCGTTAAACGTGTTAAGTATCCGTGAACACCGACTAGGGCCAAGCCCACCTCTCTCCTAGGTGGTCACAACCTGCCCTGTCGCTTCGCCACAAAGATCCACACAGAGGGCCGTTGGGACAAAGGTCCTTTCAGCCCCCAATCCGTGAATCACTCGCGGGTGCTCCACAAGCCGACCCGACTTTAGTCACCACATGTATCATGTATAAAGTATATAGTATATACCCGTGATCACCTCCCGAGTGATCACGGCCCGATAATATAGCATGGCAGACGGACAAGAAGGTATGGCCACTGATGATAATCTAGAATCCTATACTAAGCATTAGGATTGCAGGTAAAGGTAACAACAGTAGTAGCAAGGACAGGCTATGCATCAGAATAGGATTAACGGAAAGCGGTAACATGCTACACTACTCTAATGCAAGCAGTATAGAGGAGAGTAGGCGATATTTGGTGATCAAGGGGGGGCTTGCCTGGTTGCTCTGGCAAGAGAGAGGGGTCGTCAACACCGTAGTCGTACTGGGTAGCAGCGGCGTCGGTCTTGGTGTCTAGCGAGAGAAGAGGGGAAGAAACAATAAATATAATGCAAACAAATGCATGACGATGCATGACATGACAAAGCGTGATGCTAGGTGTGCCCTAACGCGGTACGAGGTGGTACCTGGTGAAGGGGGAAAACATCTGGGAAAGTATTCCCGGTGTTTCGCATTTTCGGACAGATGAACCAGAGGGGGAAAGTTGCGAGTTCGGTATGCTAGGGATGCGTGGTGGATGAACGAGTTGCGTATCCGGGTTCGTCTCGTCGTTCTGAGCAACTTTCATGTTGAAAATAATTTAATCCGAGTTACGGATTAAAAGATATGATTTTCTAAAGATTTTATTAAGTTCTAGAATTTAATTAATTATTTAAATTAATTCGAAATGGATTTATGACATCAGCATGATGTCATGCTAATGTCAGCAGTCAACGGGGGTTGACTAGTCAACCTGACCAGTGGGTCCCACTGGTCAGTGTCACATTTTAATTAATCGATTTAATTAACCTAATTAGTATTAATTAGGGGGTGGGCCCCACTGTCATACTAATTAATTAGCTAATTAACTAACCAGGTTAATTAGATAACTAATGTTTAATTAGTTTAATATTTGTTTAGTTTAATTAATCAAAATTAATTAAGTTAATTATTCCTGTAATTAATTAATTAATTAATTATTTTTATATTAATTTTTTTATAAATCCTCTTTTTTTGGAAATGTTCTATGGGTGGGCCCCCAAGGTCAGTGGCTCAGAGGGAGCCTTAACGGGCGGACGTAACGGGCGGTGGGGCGGGACGGACCCTCCAGGGCTCGCGCGCAAATGCCCGAGGCGTGGCCGCGGCCAAGGCGCGCCACCAGCGAGCATGGCTCGGCGGGACAGGGCCTGCAGCGGCCGGAGACGGGAGGGGCCGCGGTGGCGCGGCAGAGGAGGCGGCGCCGAGCGAAGCGACGACCAGCAGGCGGGGCACGGCAGCGAGGCAAGCGCGCGTCCAGGGGGGTCGTGGGCGCTGCAACGGGCGGCGGTGGCGGACAGCAAGGGCAGGGGCGGCGCGAGCGCCGGAGTAGCCAGGGCGCGGGCGTATTACCCGAGCGCGGCCGTCGGCGAGTGGAGGCCAGGCCAGGGGCGGGAGCTCGCGACGCGGGGAGCAGGGGAGCGGCGCACGGCGTTGGGACGGTGCTAGCGCGTGAGTGAGGCCGCGCGGTGGGGAGCGGCAGGGGCCGTGGTGAGCGCGCGGTGAGAAGAGAGAGGAAGGAGGGGAGGTGGCGATGCTGCATGGGCGCGCAGAGGCGGCAGCGTGCGGGCGCGCGCAGGGAGGTGCCGCGATGCAGGCGGCGGAGACGGGGGGAGAGGGGGAAGCTCACGGGGAGTGGTAGGGACTAGGCAGTGGGCTCGACGGAGTTCGGGGAGGTCCGACGAGGGAGATCCGGCGACGGGCGGGGGGAATGGGGCGGCCTGGCGAGGTGGGCTTCGGGATCCACTAGGCCAGCTTGGCCCGCCAGCGGTCGAAGGGGCGCGCACGAGGAGGCCCGAAGCGGTCGCTAGCGGCCATGGGGATCGGGCCGAGGTGCTCCTCTCCCCTGTGTGTGCGCTGTGTGGTGGTGGCGGTGTGGGAGGACGAGGGAGGGAGAGGGGAGACGAGTGGGGGGAAGTGGGGGTCGTGGGATGGGGTTAGGGTTAGCGGGGTGTGGCCTATAGGCCAGGCGGGCGTGCGGGGAGTGGGCCGGCCCGTTCGGACGGCGGAGGACCAACTGGGCCACTTAGCCCAGTGGGGGGGGGCTTTCTCTTTGTTTTTTTGTTAGTTTAGTTTTTCTCTTTTGTATTTTCTTTTCTTTTATTTATTTACTTTTCTGTTTTAAATCATTTTAAATTATTTAGGCCTTTTTATAAAAATGTGCTTACTACACCATATTTATCTATGTAATATTTAGTACAATCCGAACATTTTTATTTTAATGTTTGAAAAGTTTTATTATTTACCAAACTTTGAATTTGAATTTTGGACCGGTTTTGATGTAACAATAGATTAGCAGCACAATCCGTGGTGACGTGGCACCATTAGCGTGGGATCATTGTAGCTTAATTATTCGGGCGTCACAATTCTCCTCCACTACAAGAAATCTCGTCCCGAGATTTAGGAGCGGGAGTAAGGGGGAAGGGATTTGGTTACGATATTCTAAACGAATCTTCTCGTTTCTTGGTTGCTCTTCTCGAAGAGGTCGATCCATTACACTAACGTCTTCATTCCACTGCTTCAGGTCATCATTATGAAGTCGTCATCCTTTCTTCGGGGGCTCCATCGTACTTACGAATAGGTAACGGGGCAGATCGGCAACAACAGAATGTTATAGGGTAATAATCTGGGATTAACCCATGAATGAGCCTATGAGTACCTCTCGAGTTGAACAATTAAAACACATCGAGAGTTAAGTTCGAAGGTGCAATAAGAAGTTTCAAGTGCCCGGCAATCGTTCGATGCCTGAAACAAAGTGTGAAAGGGGTCCAGAGCAACGAGAATAAGTATTGTGTTTGATACCAGAATAGATCACTAGGAAGGTGGCTCGTGATCTTTCATACGAAGCCAAGCGTGAGGAATGACTTTAGAAACAGGGGTGTACAGGAGAGTCAGGTTTCGATCCTGTGTAACTGTGTGTTATGGGCCCACCATGTGGGTTAAAAGTAGGAAGGGTGTTGACATCTTGCATAGTCATGTAAGCAAGGCATGTCAGTGGTTAGTCTGTCGGTTATGTCAACAACCACATCGGTACCAAGGGCGAGGGATGAAGAGAACCATTTTTCCTGCTCGTTGAACGACGCGGACCAATAGGAAAAGTTCTCATCCATCGGTGGTTACCGGAATGTCATCAACAATAGAAACAGGGTCTCCATAACAGAGGTGTACACCGAGATGTTTACATAAGCAGTGAATTATTACTTCTTAAATTATATAGATCACAAGAAAGGTCAAACAGACCAATGGAAAGGAAAACGTGATCATCAGGTTAAACAGAACAATGGAAGGGGAAAATGTGTTTAAACACACATTTCAGGGGTATATCCTTCGCTAAGGACAAACAGAGCATGATAGCCATGACAGGATATAACGTAGAAAACCCTTTAGGAAAGGGGAGAGAAATTTCATGAAATTACCCATACAACGGTGTTTGGATAATTGATAAAGAGAATTTAGCATTGTGCTTAAAATGCTCTTATTGAAAATCGGAGTACCACAGACATGCTTCGAGATAGCATTGACATGGTCATCAAGTAAGGGTCAGATTTTTAGACACATAAAGGATCCATCAGAAACAACTTACAGAATAAGTCTTACGATTTCCTCATGGAAGAATCGCTAACCTTGCTAAAAAGGAAACTAGTTCATTCGGCCAGGTGTGCTAAGCATGACATCACCTTACCGGGCCGTATAAAGACCAACATTTATAACTCTTGGAAATATGTTCCAACCATCATATCTGTCCGAAATTTAGATCTGATTGGTGTCAGGATACCTCAGACTCAGGATGCCTGAAAAGAAAAGGTGCAACACAATTGATGAGACGACATTGTAAGATTCTCGAGAAATGTACTATGGTAGCAAGTTCCGAAACAAGAGTTCATCATTAAATCAAGGAGTGGTGAGGAGGTGACTGATTGACTCAGCGACAATCCATTGACATTTCCAAAAAGGATGGATTTCCACAACTATGTGAACAAGGAGATAGCATTAGCCAGATCAAATGACTTAATGATGTATGCTACAGGAGAACATACACAATTAAACAAGGGTTGAAAGGTGCACTCGAAATATGGGTTGGGTTGCACGCCCAACGTCAGAATGGCGATTGAGCAACCAACACACTAAATGAATTATTGTCCAATAACTCTGAAGCAATAGGGTTGCTAGAGATATTAAATTTGCACAACAGAGTTCACTCAACACGGGGACCAAGAAAAGAATGGTGATGGTGAGAAGCATCACTGTATCACAAATTCTTAAGAGGTGGTGTAATTCTCACAATATTGATGACATAAGAGATGGTAATGTTCCAAGTAAAGAAGAACAATTGCTGGATAGCAAGGAACTCAAGGTATAACACAAAACACAAACAAGTTTGTGTTGGAGGGAAGGCAGTAGAGTGGTCGATGATAACACCAATCATCGAGGGCAAGGATGGTCTTTCTCAACATAATTTCAATTGATATCCTGGAAGAGCTTAGAATGCTGATGATGATCACGACATAGCAGTCGAGAGATTTCAAGATGTAATCGGTCGGCGATGACATCAAGTCAAGGGAATGGTGAAGCGAAAGGTTATTTGAACCAAGGGTATGACATAAACTCGAAATCAAGTTTGTTGTTCAAGGAGAAATGATATGATGAGGAAGATGGACATAATCTTAGCTCATCATCGAAAATTTTGCTACCGGGAGAAGGGCCAGGTAGCATAGTGAAAATTAGCACTATGATGATAGTCGATCAGGCTAGGATCGACATGCTCGAGTACAAACTCGTGAGTAAAGGAGATTACTAAGAGTTGTTTAATTGTGGTGCGGACCCGATTTAGTTATCGGTGTCCTCGAGTGACTAACAATTCGGAACCGACAAACATTGGAATCGGTGAGGAATAATACTTAATGAAGGCTCATAATAAGCAACATGGTTCGGTGATATTATCGAGATACCAGAGGGTAATACTCGGATGTAGAGCAACATAGAGGGTTGACAAGTGTATTGATCTTGCAAAAGACAAGTACTTTAACTTGTCCGAGAAAAGGAATCAAGGAATATCAATATGGTCGAAACCATAGTTGCAAGGGATCCAATTCAAAGACACCGAAAGAATTATCCAACTGATTAAAAGTTTTGCAAGAAGCTTCCATGATAAGTTCCACATCGGGTCCATGGGCATGAACACTAAGTTCAAGGTCGAATCCCACTTCGTTAATGCATAACATTTCATTCACTTCTTGTCTTCAAAGAAGTTGTAGTGTTGAAATTTTATCCGGCGAAGCACCAGAAGAGTATGACTCGTGAAAACTTTCGGGTTCACACGGTTTTAGAGAAGGTATAGGTTCAACCCATCGGGGCATCTTAGAAACATATACCACAAGCTTCAAGAGTAAATATCACCAGCTCGAAAGCAGAGCATGGTAGGCCAAATCAAGGAATAGGATTTTCCAATGGCATTATGTATCAGGGAAAGAACTTCCAAAGTGGTTGAATATGAAGGACGTTGTCGGATAAAATCCAAATAGGATCCGATGGTCCTCAAGGGATCTGATGTAAGCATCAGTACTCAAATAGAGGAAGAAACCATGCAAAGGCATTGGATTATAGAAATAACTGACTAATCCAGAGCTCAAATGCAAAGGAATTATGATTTTCAAATCAAGGGATCAGAAGCAATGTTCTGATTAGTGATGGATAAGTTGAATAGCCTTAGGGGTACAATCGACGGCAATTGGATTGGTTGAGAACCAGCTCATGTTTAAAATGACGTTTGAGCCGGAAAGATAATTTAAAAGGATCAACTGATGATTGCGTGCATTCGCACTCATGTTGAATCAAAAGGATCAAAATGATGGTGCCTAAGGATACTAATGAATACTGCCAGACATATGGAAAGCATCCATCATGCAAGCAGACAATTATTGCACAGCAATATGCTACTAAGGATTTTTGGAGGATCGAATAGTATTTCGAAGACCATTGTGTAACACATGAACAACTGGGGGATGAGCGGATACTCGATAAGTGCGAGAATTATCCGTAGGGGTATTCAGGTGACAAAGAACAGCAACGCAGTAGGCTCAAAGGATTATCAAAACATCAACAAGTATTTCGGGGTATCTTGTAATAACAAGACCAACTGGGGATGAATGTAAGAATAACAACTGCAAGTAGTTATCCATAAGGGTTGACGGTGGAAGGGGAATGCAAACGCGATGAACACAAGTTCTCGGGTTAATAGCGGAGAGTATCTTCAGGGACTTCACGTGTAGCAGGCGATCAACAGTAAAAGGGGGCTCTCCGGGTGAAAGTGATAATGAGATCCTAATGTTAGATTTAGCAAAATTCGTTTAACCCGAATAGAAGAGAGATCAGAGTCCCAGAGTATAGACAAGGAGTAAAATATCCTAATACCACCCAATGGCGACGTGGGCCCGTAAGGCACACAGCGATGTTAGTAAAAGTTTTTGCAATGTCTAGACTCGACTTCGGCCAAGGAGTGTGGAAGGGGGATTCCTACAGGCAGTTGGCTCTGATACCAACTTGTGACGCCCCCGATTTGACCGTACACTAATCATACATGCAAACGTGTACGATCAAGATCAGGGACTCACGGGAAGATATCACAACACAACTCTACAAATAAAATAAGTCATACAAGTATCATATTACAAGCCAGGGGCCTCGAGGGCTCGAATACAAGAGCTCGATCATAGACGAGTCAGCGGAAGCAACAATATCTGAGTACAGACATAAGTTAAACAAGTTTGCCTTAAGAAGGCTAGCACAAACTGGGATACAGATCGAAAGAGGCGCAGGCCTCCTGCCTGGGATCCTCCTAAACTACTCCTGGTCGTCGTCAGCGGGCAGCACATAGTAGTAGGCACCTCCGGTGTAGTAGGAGTCGTCGCCGAAGGTGGCGTCTGGCTCCTGGGCTCCAACATCTGGTTGCGACAACCAGGTAGAAGGGATAGGGGGAAAAGAGGGAGAAAGCAACCGTGAGTACTCATCCAAAGTACTCGCAAGCAAGGAGCTACACTACATATGTATGCATTGGTATCAACTGGAATAAGGCTATTATATGTGGATTGAACTGCAGAAAGCCAGGATAAGGGGGGATAGCTAGTCCTTTCGAAGACTACGCTTCTGGCAGCCTCGTCTTGCAGCATGTAGAAGAGAGTAGACTGAAGACCTCCAAGTAGCATCGTATAGCATAATCCTAACCGATGATCCTCCCCTCATCGCCCTGTGAGAGAGCGATCACCGGTTGTATCTGGCACTTGGAAGGGTGTGTTTTATTAAGTATCCAGTTCTAGTTGTCATAAGGTCAAGGTACAACTCCAAGTCGTCCTGTTACCGAAGATCACGGCTATTTGAATAGATTAACTTCCCTGCAGGGGTGCACCACATATCCCAACACGCTCGATCCCATTTGGCCGGACACACTTTCCTGGGTCATGCCCGGCCTCGGAAGATCAACACGTCGCAGCCCTACCTAGGCACAACAGAGAGGTCAGCACGTCGGTCTAAATCCTATGGCGCAGGGGTCTGGGCCCATCGCCCATTGCACACCTGCACGTTGCGTACGCGGCCGGAAGCAGAACTAGCCCCTTAATACAAGAGCAGGCTTACGGTCCAATCCGGCGCGCGCCACTCAGTCGCTGACATCACAAAGGCTTGGGCTGATACCACGACGTCGAGTGCCCATAAATGTCCCCGCGTAGATGGTTAGTGCGTATAGGCCAGTAGCCAGACTCAGATCAAATACCAAGATCTCGTTAAACGTGTTAAGTATCCGCGAACACCGACCAGGGCCAGGCCCACCTCTCTCCTAGGTGGTCACAACCTGCCCTGTCGCTTCGCCACAAAGATCCACACAGAGGGCCGTTGGGACAAAGGTCCTTTCAGCCCCCAATCCGTGAATCACTCGCGGGTGCTCCACAAGCCGACCCGACTTTAGTCACCACATGTATCATGTATAAAGTATATAGTATATACCCGTGATCACCTCCCGAGTGATCACGGCCCGATAATATAGCATGGCAGACGGACAAGAAGGTATGGCCACTGATGATAATCTAGCATCCTATACTAAGCATTAGGATTGCAGGTAAAGGTAACAACAGTAGTAGCAAGGACAGGCTATGCATCAGAATAGGATTAACGGAAAGCAGTAACATGCTACACTACTCTAATGCAAGCAGTATAGAGGAGAGTAGGCGATATTTGGTGATCAAGGGGGGCCTTGCCTGGTTGCTCTGGCAAGAGAGAGGGGTCGTCAACACCGTAGTCGTACTGGGTAGCAGCGGCGTCGGTCTCGGTGTCTAGCGAGAGAAGAGGGGAAGAAACAATAAATATAATGCAAACAAATGCATGACGATGCATGACATGACAAAGCGTGATGCTAGGTGTGCCCTAACGCGGTACGAGGTGGTACCTGGTGAAGGGGGAAAACATCCGCGGTGTTTCGCATTTTCGGACAGATGAATCGGAGGGGGAAAGTTGCGAGTTCGGTATGCTAGGGATGCGTGGCGGACGAACGGGTTGCGTATCCGGGTTCGTCTCGTCGTTCTGAGCAACTTTCATGTTGAAAATAATTTAATCCGAGTTACGGATTAAAAGATATGATTTTCTAAAGATTTTATTAATTTCTAGAATTTAATTAATTATTTAAATTAATTCGAAATGGATTTATGACATCAACATGATGTCATGCTAATGTCAGCAGTCAACGGGGGTTGACTGGTCAACCTGACCAGTGGGTCCCACTGGTCAGTGTCACATTTTAATTAATCAATTTAATTAACCTAATTAGTATTAATTAGGGGGTGGGCCCCACTGTCATACTAATTAATTAGCTAATTAACTAACCAGGTTAATTAGATAACTAATGTTTAATTAGTTTAATTATTACTTTAGTTTAATTTATCAAAATTAATTAAGTTAATTATTCCTGTAATTAATTAATTAATTATATTAATTTTTTTTATATTAATTTTTTTTATAAATCCACTTTTTTTTGAAACGTTCTATGGGGTGGGCCCCCAAGGTCAGTGGCTCAGAGGGAGCCTTAACGGGCAGACGTAACGGGCGGTGGGGCGGGACGGACCCTCCAGGGCTCGCGCGCAGACACCCAAGGCGTGGCCGCGGCCAAGGCGCGCCGCCGGCGAGCATGGCTCAGCGGGACAGGGCCTGCAGCGGTCGGAGATGGGAGGGGCCGCGGTGGCGCGGCAGAGGAGGCGGCGCCGAGCGAAGCGATGACCAGCAGGCGGGGCACGGCAGCGAGGCAAGCGCGCGTCCAGGGGGGTCGCGGGCGCAGCGACGGGCGGCGGTGGCGGACAGCAAGGGCAGGGGCGACGCGAGCGCCGGAGTAGCCAGGGCGCGGGCGTATTACCCGAGCGCGGCCGCCGGTGAGTGGAGGCCAGGCCAGGGGCGGGAGCTCGCGACGCGGGGAGCAGGGGAGCGGCGCACGGCGACGGGACGGTGCTAGCGCGTGAGTGAGGCCGCGCGGTGGGGAGCGGCAGGGGCCGTGGTGAGCGCGCGGTGAGAGGAGAGAGGAAGGAGGGGAGGTGGCGATGCGGCGCGGGCGCGCAGAGGCGGCAGTGTGCGGGCGCGCGCGGGGAGGTGCCGCGATGCGGGCGGCGGAGACGGGGGGAGAGGGGGAAGCTCACGGGGAGTGGTAGGGACTAGGCAGTGGGCTCGACGGAGTTCGGGGAGGTCCGACGAGGGAGATCCGGCGACGGGCGGGGGGAATGGGGCGGCCTGGCGAGGTGGGCTTCGGGATCCACTAGGCCAGCTTGGCCCGCCAGCGGTCGAAGGGGCGCGCACGAGGAGGCCCGAAGCGGTCGCTAGCGGCCATGGGGATCGGGCCGAGGTGCTCCTCTCCCCTGTGTGTGCACTGTGTGGTGGCGGCGGTGTGGGAGGACGAGGGAGGGAGAGGGGAGACGAGTGGGGGGAAGTGGGGGTCGTGGGATGGGGTTAGGGTTAGCGGGGTGTGGCCTATAGGCCAGGCGGGCGTGCGGGGAGTGGGCCGGCCCGTTCGGACGGCGGAGGACCAACTGGGCCACTTAGCCCAGCGGGGGGGGGGGGCTTTCTCTTTGTTTTTTTGTTAGTTTAGTTTTTCTCTTTTGTATTTTTTTTCTTTTATTTATTTACTTTTCTGTTTTAAATCATTTTAAATTATTTAGGCCTTTTTATAAAAATGTGCTTACTACACCATATTTATATATGTAATATTTAGTACAACCCGAACATTTTTATTTTAATTTTGAAAAATTTTATTATTTACCAAATTTGAATTTGAATTTTGGACCGGTTTTGATCTAACAATAGATTAGCAGCAGAATCCGTGGTGACGTGGCACCATTAGCGTGGGATCATTATAGCTTAATTATCCGGGCATCACAATAGGGTGCCTTGGGAATCCCCAAGCTTAGGATCTTGCCACTCCTTATTCCATAGTCCATCGAATCTTTACCCAAAACTAGAAAACTTCACAACACAAAATTAATAGAAAACATGTAAGCTCCATTAGTATAAGAAAATAAATCACCACTTAGGTACTATTGTGAACTCATTCTAAATTCATATTGGTGTAATATCTACTGTATTCCAACTTCTCTATGGTTCATACCCTCCGATACTACTCATAGATTCATCAAAATAAGCAAACAACATATAGAGAACATAATTTGTCAAAAACAGAACAGTGTGTAGTAATCTGGATCAAACGTATATTTCTAGAACCCAAAAAATTCTAAAATAAATTTCTACACGTGAGGAATTTATCTATTAATCATATTCAAAGAGAATTAACTAAATAGCACCCTCCAGTAAAAAATGTCAGCTAATCTCGTGAGCGCTAAAGTTTCTGTTTTTTACAGAAAGATCAACAAGAATTTTCCCAAGTCTTCCCAACGGTTCTACTTGGCACAAACACTAACTAAAACATAAAAACTCAATAATAATAGAGGCTAGATAAATTATTTATTACAAACAGGAGCAAAAAGCAAGGAGCTAAAATAAAATTGGGTTGCCTCCCAACAAGCGCTATCGTTTAACTCCCCTATCTAGGCATAATGATTTCAACGATGCTCACATAAAAGATAAGAATTGTAACATAAAGAGAGCATCATGAAGAATATGACTAGCACATTTAAGTCTAACCCACTTCCTATGCATAGGGATTTTGTGAGCAAACAACTTATGGGAACAATAATCAACTAGCATAGGAGGGCAAAACAAGCATAACTTCAAAACTTTAAGCACATAGAGAGGAAACTTGATATTATTGCAATTCCTACAAGCATATATTCCTCCCTCATAATAATTTTAAGTAGCATCATGAATAAATTCAACGATATAACCATCATATAAAGCATTCTTTTCATAATCTACCAGCATAGAAATTTTATTACTCTCCACATAAGCAAAATTCTTCTCATTCGGAATAGTGGGAGTATCATAAGAAACTCGAATACTATAAATTGTTTCCACATTAAAAGAGTAATTTTCAGAAAAGGGGTAATCATAATCATGACAAGTTTTATAAATATAATCATCACTACTTTTCATAGCATATGTATCATCACAATAATTATCATAAGTAGCAACTTTGTTCTCATCATAATCGATTGAAACCTCTTCCAAGATAGTGGAATCATCACTAAATAAAGTCATGACCTCTCAAAATCCACTTTCATAATTATCATAATAAGATTCAACATCCTCAAAAATAGTGGGATCATTACTTCCTAAAGTTGACACTCTTCCAAACCCACTTTCATCAATATAATTATCATAAGTAAGAGGCATGCTATCATCATTATAAATTTGCATATCAAAACTTGGGAGACCAAAAATATCATCTTCATTAAACGTAGCATCCCCAAGCTTGGGACAAACATTAATTGCAGCAAATATATTCTCAAAAACATCATCTTCATTAAACATAGCATCCCCAAGCTTGGGCCTTTTCATATCATAAGCATAATCACTCTCATCATTAATAGTATGGATAGCACCAATAGTATAGAAATTATCATATTCTTCCAAGCAAGCGCCAAAAAGATTTTCAAGATCATAAGAAGTATCATTATCTTCCCAATCATAATCATCACAACAAGCAATAGGCATAGAGGGATCATCATCAAGTGCATCATCTTCCACAATTATATTTTCATGAGGCACAACAGTAATAGGAGCAACATTATTTGGGAGAGATATCCTTTTACCTCTCTTCCGTTTTCTTTTCTTATTCTTCGCCACATCATGTGTGGGTTCAATCCTCTTTTTGGAGCTCCTTATTAATGATATTGGTTGAATAGAAGGATCCTCCTCGTTACCTGATTCATCATAAGAAATAATAGGAGGATATTGGGAAGTCTCTTCCCTTTCGTTAGTATTCTCTTCATCTTCTATTTGTTTTCTTTTCTTTATATAATTGGCAATATAAGGATTTTCAATGCAATTCACCGCACAATACATATAAATTTCCTCTAGATCAAAATTAAGAACTTTATCACGGGCAAATACTGGAAGATAGTTAGTTATACGTTTCATTTCTTCATAACACATAAGAAAACTAAGTTCATTATGATGTGCAAGGGAAATCAAGTCATCACAATTTTTGGAAATGATTAGATTATGAAACAATTTGCATTGGATAGTTAAATGCCCATGTTCATTACAAAGTTCACAAGTATGGCTAAGAAAATTTAAATTTTTAGCACAAACATCTAGCCTTTCTTGCAACCATTTAGTTTCTAAATACTTATGCCTCTTGCAAAATTTATCTTCTCTATTTGGTATGTACTTGCAAACTCTATGCACTCCACAAAAATCGACATGCTTATAGGAGACATTTTCATCATAACTAGTGCAATCATCATTAGTACTATGGATATTCAAGGAGTTCATACTAAAAACATTGCAATCATGCTCATCATTTAAAGATTTAGTCCAAACATTTTAATGCATTCTTCTTCTAACACTTTGGCACAATTTTCCTTTCCATCATACTCACGAAAGATATTAAAAAGATGAAGCGTATGAGGCAAACTCAATTCCGTTTTTTAATAGTTTTCTTTTATAAACTAAATAGTGTTAAAACAAGAAACAAAAAGATTCGATTGCAAGATCTAAAGATATACCTTCAAGCGCTAACCTCCCCGGCAACGGCGCCAGAAAAGAGCTTGATATTTACTACACAACCTTCTTCTTGTAGACGTTGTTGGGCCTCCAAGTGCAAAGGTTTGTAGGTCAGTAGAAAATTTCCCTCAAGTGGATGACTTAAGGTTTATCAATCCGTAGGAGGCGTAGGATGAAGATGGTCTCTCTCAAGCAACCCTGCAACCAAATAACAAAGAGTCTCTTGTGTCCACAACACACCCAATACAATGGTAAATTGTATAGGTGCACTAGTTCGGCGAAGAGATGGTGATACAAGTGGTATATGGATGGTAGATAAAGGTTTTTGTAATCTGAAAATATAAAAACAGCAAGGTAACTAATGATAAAAGTGAGCACAAACGGTATTGCAATGCGTTGAAACAAGGCCTAGGGTTCATACTTTCACTAGTGCAAGTTCTCTCAATAATAATAACATAATTGGATGATATAACTATCCCTCAACATGCAAAAAAGAGTCACTCCAAAGTCACTAATAGCGGAGAACAAACAAAGAGATTATGGTAGGGTACGAAACCACCTCAAAGTTATCATTTCTGATCGATCTATTCAAGAGTCCATAGTAAAATAACATGAAGCTATTCTTTCTGTTCAATCTATCCTAGAGTTCGTACTAGAATAACACCTTAAGACACAAATCAACCAAAACCCTAATGTCACCTAGATACTCCAATGTCACCTCAAGTATCCGTGGGTATGATTATACGATATGCATCACACGGTCTTAGATTCATCTATTCAAACCAACACAAAGAATTTCAAAGAGTGCCCCAAAGATTCTTCCGGAGAGTCAAGATGAAAACATGTGCCAACCCCTATGCATAGGTTCATGGGCGGAACCCACAAGTTGATCACCAAAACATACATCAAGTGGATCAATAGAATACCCCATTGTCACCACGGGTATCCCACGCAAGACATACATCAAGTGTTCTCAAATCCTTAAAGACTCAATCTGATAAGATAACTTCAAAGGGAAAACTCAATCCATTACAAGAGAGTAGAGGGGGAGAAACATCGTAAGATCCAACTATAATAGCAAAGCTCGCGATACATCAAGATCGTACCACCTCAAAAACACGAGAGGGAGATAGAGATCAAACACATAGCTACTGGTACATACCCTCAGCCCCGAGGGAGAACTACTCCCTCCTCGTCATGGAGAGCGCCGGGATGATGAAGATGGGCACCGGAGAAGGATTCCCCCTCCGACAGGGTGTCGGAACGGGTCTAGATTGGTTTTCGGTGGCTACAGAGGCTTCTGGCGGCCGAACTACCGATCTATTGTGCTCTTCGGTGGTTTTAGGGTATATTGGTATATATAGCAGGAAGAAATACATCAGGGGAGCCACGAGGGGCCCAGGAGGGTGGAGGGCGCGCCCAGGGGGTGGGCGTGCCCCCCTGCCTCGTGCCTTCCCCGTTGCTTCCCTTACGTACACCCCAAGTCTTCTGGATTGCTTTCGTTCCAAAAATAAGTTCCGTGAAGTTTCAGGTCAATTGGACTCTGTTTGATTTTCCTTTTCTGCGATACTCTAAAACAAGGAAAAAACAGACACTGGCACTGGGCTCTGGGTTAATAGGTTAGTCCCAAAAATAATATAAAAGTGCATAATAAAGCCCATAAACATCCAAGACAGATAATATAATAGCATGGAACAATCAAAAATTATAGATATGTTGGAGACGTATCATCTGCCACGTTGCGGCAATAAATCCATGGAACAACACAACCATAACCTTCAATGCCAGTGACGAACCTCAATTCCGAACAGCCCAAGCACCAGCCGCTTTGGTCCTTAGTCCAATTGTGGACGACTTCTGGCTTACTAAAGTGCTCATGGACGGTGGCAGCGGATTAAACCTCATCTACGAGGAAACTTGTAGCAAAATGGAAATAGACAAGAGCCGCATTGAGCAAAGCAGCACGACCTTTAGAGGAATCATCCCTAGTCGGGAGGCACGGTGTGCGGGAAATATCGCACTAGACGTGGTATTCGGCACGCCAGAGAATTATAGGTCCTAAGAAATCACATTCCAAGTGGCCCCGTTCAGTAGCGGATACCACGCCCTTTTAGGGCGGGAGGCATTCACGATCTTCCAAGCTATACCCCATTATGGGTACATGAAGCTCAAAATGCCCGGGCCCAATGGAATCATCACTCTGGCTAGTGATCCGGACATAGCACTCCGCGCAAAAAATAAAACCGCCGCACTAGCCCTCGAGGCGTTATCCGAAGCCCTTGCGGCCGAAGAACTAACCGCGCTGCACTTCACGGTGGACAGGGATGACGTGATACTCGACAAAAGACCCAAGTCCACCTCTTTTAAACCAGCGGATGAAATAGTCAAATTCCAGGTCCACCCAACGGACCCTACAAAAATAGCATCCATCGGGGCACAACTGAACCCCACAAAAGATGCCGCACTGCGGGTGTTCTTGCGCGAGAATTGGGACATCTTTGCCTGGCATCCTTCAGACATGCCAGGAATCCCATGCAGGCTGGCCGAGCATAGCCTTAACATTCTAAAGGGGTTCAAGCCGGTCAAGCAGACTCTTCGGCGTTTCTCTGAGCCTGAGCGACAAGCCATGGGAGAAGAGCTAGCCAAGTTACTCGAGGCCGGATGCATTAGAGAAATAAAACATCCTGACTAGCTAGCAAACCTAGCGATGGTACCAAAGAAGGACAAATCCTGGCGCCTATGTGTCGATTTCAAGGACCTTAACAAGGCTTGCCCCAAGGATCCCTTCCCCCTCCCCCGCATCGATCAAATTATTGACGCTACCGCAGGACACAACTCATTGTGCTTCCTCGACACATACTCCGGATACCATCAAATTAAGATGGCGGAGCCCGATCAAGCCGCAACGGCATTCATCACTCCATACGGCCCCTTCTGTTTTAACACCATGCCTTTCGGGCTCAAAAACGCATGTGCAACCTATCTACGCATGATGCAGACATGCCTGGAAACACAAATCGGCAAAATAGTGGAGGCATACGTAGACGATGTGGTCATTAAAACAAGACACGTCGAATACTTAATAGACGACTTGAGGCTCACGTTCGACAATCTCCGAACATATGACATCAAGATCAATCCGGAAAAATGCATTTTCAGCGTGCCCGCCGAAAAGCTCTTGGGCTTCATCGTCTCCAATAGAGGAATTGAAGCAAATCCGGCTAAAATCCGAGCTTTGTCACAATTGGCTATCCCAACAGACCTCAAGCAAATCCAGAAGTTAACTGGATGTGTGGATGCCTTAAGCCGCTTTATCTCCCAATTAGGAGAAAAGGCACTACCTCTTTATCGCCTTCTTCGACGCACCGAACACTTCGAGTGGTCGGATGTGGCCACGGCCGGATTGGAAGAAATAAAAGACGTATTGGCCACCAACCCAATCTTGGCCGCGCCAAATGTCGGCAAACCAATGCTGCTATATATAGCGGCAACACACCAAGTTGTAAGCGCAGTGCTCGTCATCGAACGAGATACGGACGGACATAAGTTCCCGCTTCAAAAGCCAGTATACTACGTATCCACCGTCCTCACTCCATGCAAATCACGGTACCCACATTATCAAAAGATAGCATACACAGTCTTCATGGCATCTCGGAAACTACGACACTACTTTCAAGAGTGTTCAATTACGGTGGCCTCCGAAGTACCACTCAACGACACAATAAATAACCGCGATGCCATGGGCCGGATTGCTAAATGGGCTATCGAGCTCCCCCCGTTCGACATAACATATAAACCACGATGAGCCATTAAGTCGCAAGTACTGGCCGATTTCATCGCCGAATGGACGGAAGCCGAACTCCCTAAAGAGTATGGCGCGTACTCCAATTGGATCATGCACTTTGACTGCTCTAAGATGCTGGTTGGTCTAGGGGCAGGCGTCGTCCTGACATCCCCCATCGGAGATACAGTTCAATACGTACTCCAAATATTATACAAGACTCCAACAATGCAGCAGAATATGAGGCCCTGTTGCATGGTCTCCGGATGGCAGTCTCCATGGGCATTCAATGCCTAGAGGTGCGGGGGGATTCGAACCTCGTAATATCTCAAATAAATGGGCACTTTGACGCCAAGGACACAAAGATGGCAGCTTACCGCAACGCCGTCCTCAAAATGTCAGCTCGGTTCGAGGGCCTTGAATTCCACCATGTGGTCCGAGAAAACAATCAAGCGGCGGATATTCTCGCCCGCATCGGTGCTAAGCGCGACCCTGTCCCACCTAATATCTTCTTGGAAAGGATGTTTAAGCCATCTGTGGTGTGGGAAGGGGAGACCACCAAATATAGTCTGGATTCAGCCACAACACCAAACCCCGAACACTCTGACGTAATCGGAGGCTCTGCCACCGAAATAACACCTTCGGCCCATGTGATTATGGCTGTCATCGCCCCGTGGACAGAACCCTTCTTGGCTTACCTAACTAGGCAAGAACTCCCTAATGACCCAAATAAGGCACATTGCATTGTGCGGCGGTCTAAAGCCTACAAGGTCCACGAGGGAGAGCTTTATAAGAAAAGCGCTACCGGAGTACTTCAAAGGTGCATCTCCGAAGAGGAAGGACGGCAACTTTTGGCAGAAATTCATGCTGGACTTGGCGGCCACCACGCCGCAGCTCGGGCCCTTGTAAGCAAGGCCTACCGTATAGGTTTTTACTGGCTGACGGCCCGAGCAGACGCACAATACCTCGTTCAACGTTGCGTCGGTTACGAGCTTTTTGTAAAACAAAGCCATATGCCACCTACCGCTCTCCAAACAATCCCCATTACTTGGCCCTTTGCGGTCTGGGGGCTTGATATGGTCAGACCCCTTAAAGGGGGAAGCCATAATAAAAAATACCTATTGGTTATGGTGGATAAATTCACCAAATGGATAGAAGCCAAACCAGTTAAAACGGCCGAGTCCGGACCAGTGATAGACTTCATATCCGGGGTTGTACACAGTTACGGCGTCCCCCGCAACATCATCACCAATAACGGCTCGAACTTTACAGCCGACGATGTAAAAACTTGGTGTAGCAACATGGGCATTAAGCTCGATTATGCCTCTGTCTATCACCCGCAAACTGACGGTCAAGTCGAGCGAGCAAATGGTCTTATCATGAGCGGCATTAAACCCAGATTAGTGCAATCGTTCAAGGAATCAGATACGCAGTGGGTGGAGGAGCTTGACTCCGTACTATAGGGGTTGCGGACCATGCCGAATCGCACTACCAAATACACACCATTCTTTATGGTGTATGGCGCTGATACGTCTCCAACGTATCTATAATTTTTGATTGCTCCATGCTATATTATCTACTGTTTTGGACATTATTGGGCTTTATTATCCACTTTTATATTATTTTTGGGACTAACCTATTAACCGGAGGCCCAACCCAGAATTGTTGTGTTTTGCCTGTTTTAGGGTTTCGAAGAAAGGAATATCAAACGGAGTCCAAACGGAATGAAACCTTCGGGAACGTGATTTTCTCAATGAACAAGACCAGGAAGACTTGGACCCTACGTCAAGAAAGGAAACAAGAGGCCACGAGGTAGGGGGCGCGCCCTCCACCCTTGTGGGCCCCCTGTTATTCCACCGACGTACTCCTTCCTCCTATATATATCCACGTACCCCCAAACGATCAGATACGGAGCCAAAACCCTAATTCCACCACCGTAACTTTCTGTATCCACGAGATCCCATCTTGGGGCCTGTTCCGAAGCTCCGCCGGAGGGGGCATCAATCACGGAGGGCTTCTACATCAACACCATAGCCCCTCTGATGAAGTGTGAGTAGTTTACCTCAGACCTACGGGTCCATAGTTAGTAGCTAGATCGCTTCTTCTCTCTTTTTGCATCTCAATACAATGTTCTCCCCCTCTCTTGTGGAGATCTATTCGATGTAATCTTATTTTTGTGGTGTGTTTGTTGAGACCAATGAATTGTGGGTTTATGATCAAGTCTATCTATGAATAATATTTGAATCTTCTCTGAATTCTTTTATGTATGATTGGTTATCTTTGCAAGTCTCTTCGAATTATCAGTTTGGTTTGGCCTACTAGATTGATCTTTCTTGCAATGGGAGAAGTGCTTAGCTTTGGGTTCAATCTTGCGATGTCCTTTCCCGTTGACAGTAAGGGCAGCAAGGCACGTATTGTATTGTTGCCATCGAGGATAACAAGATGGGGTTTTCTTCATATTGCATGAGTCTATCCCTCTACATCATGTCATCTTGCTTAAGGCGTTACTCTGTTTTTAACTTAATACTCTAGATGCATGCTGGATAGCGGTCGATGAGTGGAGTAATAGTAGTAGATGCAGGCAGGAGTCGGTCTACTTGTCTCGGACGTGATGCCTATATACATGATCATACCAAGATATTCTCATAACTATGCTCAATTCTATCAATTTCTCAACAGTAATTTGTTCACCCACCGTAGAATACTTATGCTCTTGAGAGAAGCCACTAGTGAAACCTATGGCCCCCGGGTCTATCTTCATCATATTAATCTCCTACTACTTAGTTATTTCCTTTGCTATTTACTTTGCCTTTATTTTACTTTGCATCTTTTATCATAAAAATACCAAAAATATTATCTTATCATATCTATCAGATCTCACTCTCGTAAGTGGCCCTATAGGGATTGACAACCCCTATTTGCGTTGGTTGTGAGGATTTATTTGTTTTGTGCAGGTACGAGGGACTCGCACGTAGCCTCCTACTGGATTGATACCTTGGTTCTCAAAAACTGAGGGAAATACTTACGCTACTTTGCTGCATCATCCCTTCCTCTTCGGGGAAAACCAACGCAGTGCTCAAGAGGTAGCAAGAAGGATTTATGGCGCCGTTGCCAGGGAGGTCTACGCAAATGTCAACACACCAAGTACCCATCACATACACTTATCTCCCGCATTATATTATTTGCCATTTGCCTCTCGTTTTCCTCTCCCCCCCACTTCACCCTTGCCGTTTTATTCGCCCTCTCTCTCTATCCTCCCTCTCCCTCTCTATTTGCCTCTTGTGTTCGCTTACTTTTTGTTTGCTTGTGTGTTAGTTTGCTTTCTTGTCGTGATGGCTCTACCTAAATTTGGTGACCTTCACCTTAAAAGATTAGAAGAGATCGAAAGCAATGTCAGGAGTTTCATGGTCTTGCAATTTGAACATAATAGTTTCTTCAGAAACGAGCTTAAAGAACAAAAAAAATTATGAATTTTATGAATAAAGAGCTTGATGATATGTCTAAAGAATTCGATGGTTTAAGATCCCAAATTGCTCATCTTGAGAAATTAACTGCTGCAATTTCGGATAGGCAGGCAACCTTAGTTAATAAGATGACCGCTAAACCGGATTGCTACGAAAATAAAGATGAAGATCTAATAGTTATTGATGCGTCCCCTATTAAATCTTTGTTTTGCAATATGATTCTTGATAGTGATGGGACTGAATATGATCCACCTTTACCTAGAAGGCGTTCCAAGAATTCGGAATTTGTTGATCTTGATGCTAAATTTGATAAAAGTGGGATTGAAGAAATTAGAACCCTAGATGTTGCTAAACCCACTATTATGGATTTCAAGGAATTTAACTATGAAAATTGTTCTTTGATTGATTGTACTTCCTTGTTGCAATCCGTGCTAAATTCTCCTCATGCTTATAGTCAAAATAAAGCGTTTACTAAACATATCGTTGATGCCTTGATGCAATCTTATGAAGAAAAACTTGAATTGGAAGTTTCTATCCCTAGAAAACTTTATGATGAGCGGGAATAAACTATTAAAATTAAAATTAAATATCATGAATGCTATGCTTTATGTGATTTGGGTCCTAGTGTTTCCACGATTCCAAAGACTTTGTGTGATTTGTTAGGTTTCCGTGATTTTGATGATTGCTCTCTAAACTTGCACCTTGCGGATTCCACTATTAAGAAACCTATGGGAAGAATTAATGATGTTCTTATTGTTGCAAATAGGAATTATGTGCCCGTAGATTTTATTGTTCTTGACATAGATTGCAATCCTTCATGTCCTATTATTCTTGGTAGACCTTTCCTTAGAACGATTGGTGCAATTATTGATATGAAGGAAGGAAATATTAGATTCCAATTTCCATTAAGGAAATGCATGGAACACTTTCCTAGAAAGAAGATTAAATTACCTTATGAATCTATTATGAGAGCCATGTATGGATTGCCTACCAAAGATGGCAATACCTAGATCTATTCTTGCTTGTTATGCCTAGCTAGGGGCGTTAAACGATAGCGCTTGTTGGGAGGCAACCCAATTTTATTTTTATTCCTTGATTTTTGCTCCTGTTTAGTAATAAATAATTTATCTAGCCTCTGTTTTGGTTGTGTTTGTACCATGTAGAACCGTTGAGAAGACTTGGGGAAAGTCTCGTTGAACTTGCTGTAAAAAATAGAAACTTTAGCGCTCACGAGAACTGCTGTCATCTTTATTTGGAGAGTGATATTTAGTTAATTCTTTTTCAGATGATTAATACATAAATTCCTCACGTCCATCAATTTATTTTAGAATTTTTAGGGTTCCAGATCTTGCGCTAGCTACAGATTACTACAGACTGTTCTGTTTTTGACAGATTCTGTTTTTCGTGTGTTGTTTGCTTATTTTGATGAATCTATGGCTAGTAAAATAGTTTATAAACCATAGAGAAGTTGTAATACAGTAGGTATAACACCAATATAAATAAATAATGAGTTCATTACAGTACCTTGAAGTGGTCTTTTATTTTCTTTCGCTAACGGAGCTCACGAGATTTTCTACTTTAAGTTTTGTGTTGTGAAGTTTTCAAGTTTTCAGTAAAGATTTGATGGATTATGGAACAAGGAGTGCCAAGAGCCTAAGCTTGGGGATTCCCATGGCACCATCAAGATAATCTAAGGACACCTAAAAGCCAAAGCTTGGGGATGCCCCGGAAGGCATCCCCTCTTTCGTCTACTTCTATCGGTAACTTTATTTGGAGCTATATTTTTATTTACCACATTATGTGTGTTTTGCTTGGAGCGTCTTGTATGATTTGAGTCTTTGCTTGTTAGTTTACCACAATCATCCTTGCTGTACACACCTTTTGAGAGAGCCATACATGATTTGGAATTTGTTAGAATACTCTATGTGCTTCGCTTATATCTTTTGAGTTATATAATTTTGCTCTAGTACTTCACTTATATCTTTTAGAGCACGGTGGTGGATTTGTTTTATAGAAACTATTGATCTCTCATGCTTCACTTAGATTATTTTGAGAGTCTTAAATAGCATGGTAATTTTCCTAAAATCCTAATATGCTTGGTATACAAGATTAATAATAAAACTTTCTTATGAGTGTGTTGAATACTATGATAAGTTTGATACTTGATAATTGTTTTCAGATATAGAGATGGTAATATTAAATTCATGCTAGTTGAGTAGTTGTGAATTTGAGAAATACTTGTGTTGAAGTTTGTGATTCCCGTAGCATGCACGTACGGTGAACCATCATGTGATGAAGTCGGAGCATGATTTATTTTTTTGATTGCCTTCCTTATGAGTGGCGGTCGGGGACGAGCGATGGTCTTTTCCTACCAATCTATCCCCCTAGGAGCATGCGCGTAATACTTTGCTTTGATAACTTGTAGATTTTTGCAATAAGTATATGAGTTCTTTATGACTAATGTTGAGTCCATGGATTATACGCACTCTCACCCTTCCACCTTTGCTAGCCTCTCTAATACCGCGCACCTTTCGTCGGTACCATACACCCACCATATACCTTCCTCAAAACAGCCACCATAGCTACCTATTATGGAATTTCCATAGCCATTCCGAGATATATTGTCATGCAACTTTCCACCGTTCCGTTTATTATGACACACTCCATCATTGTCATATTGCATATCCCGGTACACAGCCGGAGGCATTCACATAGAGTCATATTTTGTTCTAAGTATCGAGTTGTAATTGTTGAGTTGTAAGAAAAATAAAAGTGTGATGATCATCATTATTAGAGCATTGTCCCGGTGAGGAAAGGATGATGGAGACTATGATTCCCCCACAAGTTAGGATGAGACTCCGGACGAAAAATAAATAAAAGAGGCCAAAGAAGCCCAAATAAAAAAAGAGAAAGAAAAGAGGCCATAAAAAAGTGAAAAGGCCCAAATAAAAAAATGAGAGAAAAAGAGAGAAGGGACAATGTTACTATCCTTTTACCACACTTGTGCTTCAAAGTAGCACCATGATCTTCATAGTAGAGAGTCTCTCATGTTATCACTTTCATGTACTAGTGGGAATCTTTCATTATAGAACTTGGCTTGTATATTCCAATGATGGGATTCCTCAAAATTCCCTATGTCTTCATGAGCAAGCAAGTTGGATGCACACCCACTTAGTTTCTTTTCGAGCTTTCATATACGTATAGCTCCAGTGCATCCGTTGCATGGCAATCCCTACTCACTCACATTGATATCTATTGATGGGCATCTCCATAGCCTGTTGATATGCCTAGTTGATGTGAGAATATCTTCCCCCTTTTTGTCTTCTCCACAACCACCAGTCTATTCCACCTATAGTGCTATATCCATGGCTCACGCTCATGTATTGCGTGAAGATTGAAAAAGTTTTGAGAATGTTAAAAGTATGAAACAATTGCTTGGCTTGTCATCGGGGTTGTGCATGATTTAAATATTTTGTGTGGTGAACATAGAGCATAGCCAGACTATATGATTTTGTAGGGATAACTTTCTTTAGCCATGTTATTTTGAGAAGACATAATTGCCTTGTTACTATGCTTGAAGTATTACTATTTTTATGTCAATATGAACTTTTGTCTTGAATCTTTCGGATCTGAATATTCATACCACAATTAAGAAGAATTACATTAAAATTATGCCAAGTAGCACTCCGCATCAAAAATTCTATTTTTATCATTTACCTACTCGAGGACGAGCAGGAATTAAGCTTGGGGATGCTTGATACATCTCCAACGTATCTATGATTTTTTTTTTGCTCCACGCTATATTATTTACTGTTTTGGACATTATTAGGCTTTATTATCCACTTTTATATTATTTTTGGGACTAACCTATTAACCGGAGGCCCAGCCCAGAATTGCTGTTTTTGCCTGTTTTAGGGTTTCGAAGAAAAGGAATATCAAACGGAGTCCAAACGGAATGAAACCTTCGGGAACGTGATTTTCTCAACGAACAAGACCAGGAAGACTTGGACCCTACGTCAAGAAAGGAAACAAGAGGCCACGAGGTAGGGGGGCGCGCCCACCCCCACCAGGCGCGCCCTCCACCCTCGTGGGCCCCCTGTTGCTCCACCGACGTACTCCTTCCTCCTATATATATCCACGTACCCCCAAACGATCAGATACGGAGCCAAAACCCTAATTCCACCGCCGTAACTTTCTGTATCCATGAGATCCCATCTTGGGGCCTGTTCCGGAGCTCCGCCGGAGGGGGCATCGATCACGGAGGGCTTCTACATCAACACCATAGCCCCTCCGATGAAGTGTGAGTAGTTTACCTCAGACCTACGGGTCCATAGTTAGTAGCTAGATGGCTTCTTCTCTCTTTTTGGATCTCAATACAATGTTCTACCCCTCTCTTCTAGAGATCTATTCGATGTCATCTTCTTTTTGCGGTGTGTTTGTTGAGACCGATGAATTGTGGGTTTATGATCAAGTCTATCTATGAATAATATTTGAATCTTCTCTGAATTCTTTTATGTATGATTGGTTATATTTGCAAGTCTCTTCGAATTATCAGTTTGGTTTGGCCTACTAGATTGATCTTTCTTGCAATGGGAGAAGTGCTTAGCTTTGGGTTCAATCTTGCGGTGTCCTTTCCCGGTGACAGTAAGGGCAGCAAGGCACGTATTGTATTGTTGCCATCGATGATAACAAGATGGGGTTTTCTTCATATTGCATGAGTCTATCCCTCTACATCATGTCATCTTGCTTAAGGCGTTACTCTGTTTTTAACTTAATACTCTAGATGCATGCTGGATAGCGGTCGATGAGTGGAGTAATAGTAGTAGATGCAGGCAGGAGTCGGTCTACTTGTCTCGGACGTGATGCCTATATACATGATCATACCTAGATATTCTCATAACTACGCTTAATTCTGTCAATTGCTCAACAGTAATTTGTTCACCCACCGTAGAATACTTATACTCTTGAGAGAAGCCACTAGTGAAACCTATGGCCCCCCGGTCTATCTTCATCATATTAATCTCCTACTACTTAGTTATTTCCTTTGCTCTTTACTTTGCCTTTATTTTACTTTGCATCTTTTATCATAAAAATACCAAAAATATTATCTTATCATATCTATCAGATATCACTCTCGTAAGTGGCCCTATAGGGATTGACAACCACTATTTGTGTTGGTTGCGAGGATTTATTTGTTTTATGCAGGTACGAGGGACTCATGCGTAGCCTCCTACTGGATTGATACCTTGGTTCTCAAAAACTGAGGGAAATACTTACGCTACTTTGCTGCATCATCCCTTCCTCTTTGGGGAAAACCAACGCAGTGCTTAAGAGGTAGCAGGCGCAGAGGTGGTACTGCCCTGCGACATCATTCATTACTCACCTCAAGTACGAATATATGAAGAGAAAGAAGCCGAGCTTGATAGGCAGGACAATTTGGACACCCTGGAGGAGGAGCTTGACGTGGCAAAAGCCCGCTCCGCATTCTATCAGCAACAGGCTTGGTGGTATCAAAGCAGAGAAGTACGGGACAATACTTATAACATTGGCGAACTCGTTCTACGCCTACCGTAGAAGAAAAAGAACAAGCTCAAGCCCAAATGGGAAGGTCCCTTCGTTATTGACAAAGTTCTGACCGGTGGAGCGTACCGTCTGCGGGATGCATCGGACAATCGACTCGAGCCAAACCCATGGAACGCAGCCAGACTCTGAAGGTTCTTCGCCTACTGCCGGACTCTGTGTTCGTCTCCTTACCTCAGTCAATTTTTTATATATCCGTTATTTGTCTTTTCTTTCTTTCTTTCTTTCTTCCCTTTTTCTTCACGTCCTTAAAAGGTTAAAATGTGTCTTGACTACACAATCTTGACACGCTAGGCGTGCTCATTATACCTGGGGGCTTCTTATACAGAAGCTTAATATAACCATGTTCCGGGCTCTATGCCCCCCGCACATGTGTTACTTTTCCACATGTACCTTTTCTTTGCCATTATATGCATCGATATGACTTAAGTTTTGGCCAAGATGGGTTGCCTGGCTCTTGTGTTTATGCCCTACGTTCCCGTTAATTCGGCTAGGGCATATGGGGAGCACCTCTGCGATTGTTACTGCCGGGTCAGCCGGATGTGTACCTCAGACTGGGTGAAGCCGAAAGCTAGCATTCTTAAGGGAATATTCAGTCGGTGAACAAAAGATGACTTTTATTTATTGTAATACATGCCCCCAGATGTTTATATCCTGCGTCTCTTTTCGCAGTTCAGACATGCACATTAATGCATGCGTACCCAGGGAAAGGAACCCTTAACGGAACTAGTCTCCCTGGAAGATGTTTCTTACTATCCATGTAATATAACATAGCTAGTTGGGTACTTGTCTGTTCAAGCACTTATGACCCCTACGCCTGGTTTCCACGCGTACCCCGGTTTTTACATAACTGAGCAGGTATTCGGATACACTCCAGACTATTGGGTTCGGAGGTCAAAGCGAAAAGGTCCGCCATGACAAATGATTTACAATCCGGCTAGGGACAATATATGTCACTTGAAGTACACAGTCACTTAGACTGACTAAATTCTTTTTCTATACCATCCAACAAGCTGTCTAGCCTACAATCCTGTTGGGAATACTTTGCGGCTAATTTCACCTGGTCATACACCAAACTGACGGGGATCTCTTTCCCATCAGACCCCATAGGTCCGACATCGGCCATGTGGTTCGGGTCAGCCTTGGTATATCGCGTCTTCACCATGGCCCAGGCTTCCCTTGCACCTTGTCGGCAGGTTGATACCTTCCATAATCGGAAGCGCCGCGGCGCTCCCTTGAGCATCTCCACAAGCTCCCCCATGCCTCCTGGCAGGGAGACGGATGGCCACAAGGCTTGGGCTATGCCCTGCATCACCTGCCAAACTTGTTCGTGCAGTTGTGAGAGCTCTGGCAGAAGATCACTCGCAGACCCGGGCATCTCTTCTGCGGGACGACCCGTCAGCATACCTACAGATATAACTCTGTTAGCCAGTTTCTTCGCCGAACTCTATAAAAATTCGTTCAAGCACTTACTAAAAATGCCGCGTCGAAGCCTCTTATTCTCCTTTACGGAGTCAGCAAGCTGGGCCCGAACATCTTTCAGTTCAATGCCCAGCCGGGTATTGGCATCCTGGAGATCGTTTTTCTCCCGCCTAACCTGCATAAGCACGTGCTCACCAGCCTTTAGCTATCGTTGAGCATGTTGCTCATCCCCTCGCACGACCTCCGGATTCACTTCGGGATCATCTGCAGAATCTATTGTTAGATTTGCATGCATGCCGAATACTAACTGGTACATGTCATTCTTTTAGATAGAAACTAGTGTTACCAGATGGGGCCTTTTCGGACTCCTTAATTGCGGCAACTGCGGCCCGTAGCTGGGCTTTGCACTCCTCCAGCTCTTGAGACAACTGGGTATTCTTCTCCGTAAGAACCTACGCAAACAATGATCCTTAAATCAGTTGTGCCAACTGTTTCAAGTCTCAGGGGCTACTGATATACATAATTATTAGATTTTCTTACCCGTATATCCTTTACATACTGGTCCGTGGCTCGGGCAAGACCATTTTGAGCAGCTCGGATGTACGCGTCTCCTGAGTTGAAGGCATCGAACGCCTCTTGAGAGAAACAAGCGTCACAGAGTACGGCCCGACGACGCCTATGATTCATGGCACTCTCCACTTCGGAATTCGTAGCAGACAGCCTATCTTCATCCTCTGTAGGAGGAACATCCGGTGTTGGCCCCACGTTAGCATCTGCCTCTAAGTCCGGCTCTGGAGCCCGGCTGGTGGAGGCTTGGCCAGCAGGCTCTCTGGATATGGTCCGGCGAACATTTTTCCTGCCAGGAACCATGGATGTTATTATATTTTAAAAGACAACAACCACAGAGCGGGGTTATTTTTCATACCTCTGCGACGGCGTCTCAGTCCTGACCGCCTTCCTTGTAAGCCTACCCGGCTTCGGTGCCCCTTGTTGGTGAGTCACTGCGGGTTCGGCATGGCGCCCCGAGGGCCTTCCCTGTAAGACACCATATGTGTGCGGTAGGTGAAGTGCGAAAAAAGGATCCTTCTCAAAAATTGGGACTCCGGTTTTACTTACATGCGATGCAGGGAGCAGTCTAGGATAATCAGCTATGATGGCCACGAAGGCACCGTTGCAGCTTAACTGATAGAACGTCCTGTCGATGAGCTGCACAAATGTGTCCGTATCTTCTTCGAGTCCGGGGTCGAGGGCCCGGTCAGGGTCCTCTAGTTGTGGAGACGGGCTGTGGACCTCCCTCATAGCTTTTCGTAGTTCCTGCTATGAAATAGCAAGGTAAATACTTGTGACAAAGAATGCGGGAAGCTCTGGAGTGGAAAGTAGCAGCTCACCTAGTTTGGGGGGTTGAACATGGAGAATCCATCCTGTGGCTTAATGCGGATGAACTCCTCTTCCTCTCCTTTATATAAATCAGATAGTATTTTCGCTAGAGCAGCGATGGAGTCCGGTCCCTTACGACCGTAGCAGGTGGCATCGTCTTCTCCATTAAAGTGCCACGTGGGTTGTCCCCGATATTGAAGTGGCTCCACCCCCCCCCCCCCCCCACACACACACACACATTATACATATTAACATAACCTCGATTATTGTCAATCCTGATTTGGCTAGCATTTTTATCCGGCCCATCAGGTAAAGGACCTCTCTGTTATCTTCCTCCTGGGGGCTCCGAGGGCGCCAACTGCAGCGTTTCTTCAAAGGGGCATTATTGAACTCAGGAAGGCCCATCCGAATAGGGTCCGGAAGGGGGACGCCCTCCATATAAAACCACTCCGAAGGCCAGTATTCGGATGTCTTCTTCGGAGTACCGAACAGGTATCTGGTCCCGGTGATGCGCCATATCTCGGCTCCGCCCACTTGGTATATTGACCCCTCTTGTGTACGGGGTACGAGGCAGAATAGCCTCTTCCATAACTCGAAATGAGCTTCGCAACCCTAAAACAGCTCGCAAAAGGCGACATAGCCAGCGATGTGTAATATGGAGGCGGGAGTAAAGTTATGCGGCTAGAGGCCGTAGAACTCCAAGAGCCCGCGGAGGAATGGATGGATTGGAAATCCAAGCCCCCTTAATAATTAAGGGACAAGTCATACCCGGTCCCCCATGGATGGGTTGGGAAAGCTCTCCGCTTGCTCCTCGCCGTTGTAAGTGGCAAGTCCGGCTCGAACGGGGACCATATATGCTGGAGGGAGAAACCCCTGGGTCTGTAACTCTACTAATTGGCTGTGGAGGATGGAACACTTCTTCCAATCGCTTGACTTAGGGCTATGTGAGCGAGAGGAGGAGCTGCGATGGCCGACCATGATGGGATGGACTTTTTCCGGGCGCGCTCCGATGGATACTCGCTGTGGGAGGATGGTGTGATCTGGATCTGAGGATCCCCGTCTCTTTAAATAGACGATTTACTCACATGGTTAGGGTGCCAAGTGTAAAAATGCCTTGACTTCTCGCATTCGCTCAACACGTGGAGGATAGCCATTATTAGGCGCAGAAGCCAAGGAGTGCAACATTCATGGGAAGCCGAACACTACTCGACAGGTATTCGGAATTTGGAGAAGAACCCGCCTTGCAATGCGGAAGACGATCTGCGCACCGGACTCATCGTCATTGAAGCCTGGTTCAGGGGCTACTGAGGGAGTCCTGGATTAGGGGGTCCTCGGACTGTCGGACTATATACTTTGGCCGGACTATTGGACTATGAAGATACAAGATTGAAGACTTCGTCCCGTGTCCGGGTGGGACTCTCCTTTGCGTGGAAGGCAAGCTTGGCAATTCGGATATGTAGATCTCCTCCCTTGTAACCGGCTCTGTGTAACCCTAGCCCCCTTCGGTGTCTATATAAACCGGAGGGTTTAGTCCGTAGGACGACAACAATCATAATCATAGGCTAGCTTCTAGGGTTTAGCCTCTACGATCTTGTGGTTGATCAACTCTTGTAATACTCATATCATCAAGATCAATCA